>NW_026068093.1:578576-623475 GCF_014885135.2 Alexandromys fortis | reverse complement strand
TTTTGGTTTTTCGAGACAGGGTTTCTCTGTAGGTTTGGTGCCTGTAGACCAGGCTGGCCTCGAACTCACAAAGATCCACCTGCCTCTGCCTCCCGAGTGCTGGGATTAAAGTTGTGCGCCACCACCGCCCGGCGCCTATATGTTTTTCTTTGGGTTCACCTTGTTATTTGGCTTCTCTAGGCTTGTGAACTATAGGCTCAATGTCCTTTGTTTATGGCTAGAGTCCACTAATGAGTGAGTACATACCATATTCATCTTTTTGGGTCTGGGTATCTCACTCGGAATAGTGTTTTCTATTTCCATCCATTTACATGCAAAATTCAAGATGTCATTGTTTTTTACTGCTGAGTAGTACTCTAATGTGTATATATTCCACACTTTCTTTATCCATTCTTCCATTGAGGGGCATCTAGGTTGTTTCCAGGGGAGCCATTTTAGGGTTGGCAAGAGACTTGGCTCTAGATGGGATCCCAGGTTTCCACGGGGATGTCCCCAGCTAGGTCCTTGGGCAGCAGAGGAGAGTGTGCCTGAACTGTCCTTGCCCCACTATCACACTGATGATTATCTTGAATATCACCATAGAATTTTCATCTGGCGAGGGATGGAGATATAGACAGAGACCCACATCAGAGCAACGAACTGAGCCCCCAAGGTCCAGAGTAGAAGGAGGAAGATGAGAAATGAAGTTAGGACCGCGAGGGGTTGGTCCACCCGCTGAGGCAGTGTGCCTGTTCTAATTAATGGGAGCTCATCAAATCCAGCTGGACTGGGACTGACCGAGCATGTGATCAAACCGGACTCTCTGATGTGGCTGACAATGGGGGCTGGCTGAGAAGCCATTGATAAAAGCACTCGGACTTGTTTCTACTGCATGTACTGGCTTTTTGGGACCCTAGTCTATTTGGATGCACAGCTTCCTAGCCCTAGATGTAGAGGGGAGGGCCTTGGACTTCCCACAGGGCAGGGAATCCTGCCCTCTCTTAAGGAGGGAGGGGAAGGGAGGAGGCTGAGTAGGGGAGCGGGAGGTGAATGGGAGGAGGGGAGGAAGTGTAAATTTTTGAATGGAAAAATAAATACAATACAATACAACACAATACAATACAATAAAATGAAAGTGGTTGCCTGGCAGAGAGGTGGGATAGAAGCATATGCAAAGGCAGTTCTTAGGAGTGACTGATGAAAATTCTGTACCTCGATGGTGATGGCAGTAGTTATACCTAGGAACATGTTAAAATCCACAGAACTGTAGCTGTCCAAAATCAATTTTACTATATGATGTTTTAAAAACTGATCTGATGTGTGTGCACGGGTGTGTGTGTGTGTGGATAAAACCTATGTTTGTTTGCTTTGCCAACTGCAAAGGGATCATATGATGAGTCTTCTCTGGTGTCTGAGTGGCTACTGAAGACTATGTCAGCATGTGGCTCCGTTCGTGCAGAGTACACATCCTGAGACTACAACGCAATTTCCTTCTACATGTCACTACTGACATCTAACTGGGCTGCTTCAAGGTCTTTTTATGTCCCTTACAGATTTACATATATGTGCAAGTACTTACAACCACAGCTAGCACAGGATGGTTAAAAGTAAGTCAAACAGTACCCAACCATTTAATAGAATAATTATATAAATAAGGTCTATAATAAAATAATAATTATGAGGATAAAACTTAGGTCTTTCAAAGCATTGTTCAGAAACCACCAATTCAACAGTGCGGTCCAGGCTCTGACAGGTGCCCAGGCAGCTGCTTACCTGGAAGAGTTCTTTGAATGAGGGGTGGACCATAGGGTTGGGCACAAAAGGGAGGGCATAGAATGGAAGAAACTCCGTGGTCTGGCTCAAGGCGGCCCCTTTGGTTTCCAGGTAGGTTTTGAAATACGAAATCTTCTCATCTAGCTCCTGCTTGTCCTAGAAGAAGGAGGACATGTGTTCAGGGTCTTTGGCTCAGTACTCAATCCTCCTGTCACCCTGTCCACTCTGTGAGGCCCCCTAGGTTCCCGCCATGCCACTAGCACTTCCCTATCTGGCCTGACAAGGCACACTGCTCCAGGGTCTGACATCACTTTAGACAGGAATGCCAGAAGACCAATGTGTAGTTCACATGTTCCTTTACATCATAGTAACATCTTCTCACATCCTCAAAAAGCTTCATGAATATCCTTTTCAATGTCAGAACTAATCTCACCTTGTCTATCATAATCTATTTGACTAATTCTCCCATTGTGAGATGTAGCCACCATTGCTTCCACTTTCCAGACATAGAAACATTTGTAAGCATTCCCATGTTGCCCTCAGAGAGGTTTCTAAAGGGGAACGACACATCTTTGTAGTTTCCTGAAACAGAAGAGTTCTCCTTCCCTTCATGAAGCTAAGAATTGACTGTGCCCACATCACTGTTCCATACACAACCCAACTCAAGGAACCCCTCCATCACTGTTCCACACAACCCAACTCAAGGGACCCCTCCATCACTGAACCACACACAACCCAACTCAAGGGACCCCTCCATCACTGATCCATACACAACCCAATTCAAGGACTCACTCCTCTTTGGCTTCAATGTGGACACTGAGGCTTTAGAACTAGTACTTTTCTCCTCTACCACACAGACCCCACCTTCATATTCTTGTAACAAACCTCACTCAACCTCGGCCATGAGGCCCTCTTCTGAGCACTGGATTTAGAAAACAGACAACACTGACTTCCATATTACATCAAAACAGAAAAATTTATAGACAGAAATAAGGTGGACCGAAACAGAACAAAACAAAACAAAAACAAACACCAAAGAGGGTCTGCCCCTCCCCACAAGGCTCATACTTAAAGGAACTACTTCATGGAGTGTGGAGACACTCCCTCACCACTGAGCCCTCCACTGGTGTCCCTGACACTCCAATTAGTTCCCACAGGAACTCGGGGCAGTGTCACTATGAGTGATCAAATGTCAGCTCTCTGTTCTTTGCTGTTTCAAACATAACTGAAAGCTCACCTACCACAGTGGCTTGACAGGCCAGCCCTCTGCCTCCCTTTCTGCATCTCCAGCCCATCCAGGAAAAGGCAGCAGAAGCTAAATTCAAGCTACCCATGCACCTTCAATACTACTTCTCCATTACTTGCATATAAATGTACGGTCTATGCCTTTTCTTAGATACACCAAGTTACTAAATAAAGCAAACTTGTTTTGATGAGTCTCTTGAGAACCTGAGGTGTTTAGGAAAAAAATTGAACTGACCACATAAATTACCAAAATCTGCACATAAATTAGAAAATAAACTTCTGAGAATGTAGCCAAAGATCAGGGGGCTGGAGAGATGGCTCAGAGGTTAAGAGCACTGGCTGCTTTTCCAGAGGTCCTGAGTTCAATTCCCAACACCCACATGGTGGCTCACAACCATCTGTAATGAGATCTGGTGCTTTCTTCTGGTGTGCAGACATACATGCAGACAGACCATTGTATACATAATTAAAAAAAAAAGATTGTTTATCAGGGCATAAGATGCACCATGATAAAATGGTCACAAAACTGAATCAATGCTTCCCTGAAATCCATGACAGCCTGTTAGCTAACTCAGATTGAAACCCCAAATCAGCTTACCGGCCTGCCTCCAGAATACTTCAGAGGATAGATGGCGAAATGGATGTGAAGGTAGAACTCCAGCTTCCGGGCCAGAGAGTCAGTATCTCTGATGGAGCTGGGAACATGTCCCTCCCACAAATCGAAGAATAACTTCTGGTCTCCATTGTCAAACGCTGCCACCAGATCCTTCTGCGGAAAAGACAAAACAAGAATCCTAGATGATGCTCATTCTTCCAACACCCCAAACTCTCACCATCTACCTACTTCTAGATACGTACACACTCCTTCCCAGAGGCTCCTTTGGCTGCAGCCTCTGTGACCACTCCAAGCTTTTCAGCCACTGCAATACCCAGGGGAACTCTATGAAACACTAAAGCCAGAGGATTCACAGGCATGAGTGCACTGAAGGCTCCCTGGGAGGACTACAGAAACTCCCAAGATGGAGAACAACAGTTCTCAGAGAGCTGCCTTACCCTGAGCTACTACCATCCATTCTAGTCAACCCACAACTTTTTTGTTTGTTTGTTTTTTGAGACAGGGTTTCTCTGTGTAGCCCTGGCTGTCCTGGAACTCACTCTGTAGACCGGGCTGGTCTCAAACTCAGAAATCCGCTTGCTTCTGCCTCCAGAGTGCTGAGATTAAAGACGTGCACCATCACAGACCAGCTGAAACCCGGAACTTTTTAAAGCAAGCCCAATAAAGCATTTCTATCTCCTCCAAACAGGCGGCCTGTTAGCCACTGTGGATGCAGGCTGCTAGAACAAAGCACAGGTGGCCATGCACAGCCCCCATTAGAATGGGGACGTGGGCAGAGGCTCCTCACTCTCTTGAGAACCAAGACTATAATGGTGTAGTGACTCTGCCCACGGATGTGCTGCTGGGCCAGGAGCACCCCATGATCCCCTCTTCTGAGTCCCCTGCATGCCTGCCAGCCACTCTGGAGGCTGAGAGCTCTCTGACTGTGGAAGAGGTATGCAGACTTCCCTGGTATTTTAAGGCTTAGAGTCATGAAGTTTCTTACAACATGTCTTGGCAGACTCTACATATCAAATGGTCTGTCTACAATTATTCTAGATCTGCATTTGTGAACCTGAAATTACAAACCTTTGCTATGTCATAACCATCACATCTGTACCTGGAAATGGTCCTTGCTTTAAGATAACCTTTACACACAAAAAATCCACTGTTACTATGGTCACAAATGACCTTCTGTTGGCCAGGGCCACCAAGATGGGAATGCATGCATACCACCAATCACACTGCTGCTGGGACTAGGCCTAAGAACATCAGCTTAAGGCCACCAACCATCAGAAGATTTTGCTTAACCACTATTCCAGACAGTTTTATTGTTTGAGTTTCTAAAAGAATATTTTAATTACATCAATTTAGGGAGAGTGTATGCATGTATGTGTATGTGTGTAATGTATGGGCGCACATGCCACCACAGTGTGTATGTGAATGTCAAAAGACAACTGTTGGGAACTGGCTCTCCGTCCACATAGTCCTAGCAATAAAACTCAGGTCCTTGGGGTTGGGAGCAAGTGTGTTTATGCACTAAGCCATCTTTCTAGCCCAGTTTTTTGCTAGATTCCCTCATCTTGACTTCCCGCCTCAGCCTCCCAAGTGCTGGGAATAGGGCATGTGCAACTATACTCCTCTTTTGCTCCAAGGATTTTGGTTTGGAAATCAATCAGTGGGGCACTATGATAGGGTGGCATAAGTTGTAGTATAATAATATACAGTATTATCTACTAGTCACTGATTGGATAACCAAAAAATAAAGACAAATAAACATTAAACACACACTAGAAAAAAACAAGTACTAGCAAAGACAGATGAAGTGAGGACCTCCTACATTGTTGGAGGGATGTAGATTTATTTTGTGTGGGAGTGCTTTGCCAACGTGTATGTCTGTGCACCACATACATGCCTGATACCTGCAGAAGCCGAAACAGGGTGTCAGATCCATTGAAACTGAAGTGACAGATGGTTGTGAGCCACCATGTGGGTGCTGGGAATTAAACATGGGTCCTCTGGAAGAGCAGCCAGTGCTCTCAACTGCTGAGCCACTACTACAGCCCCTGCTGTTTATTTGTGTTTATTTGTTTGTTTGTTTTTGATAGCGACCATCCTAATGTGTTTAACGCATGATGCCTTCATGTTCTTGTTGCATTTCTCTGATAGCTTTGGCCTATTTTTACCTAGCTTTGAAGAACTTGCAATTTTCAGTCCGTCACAAGCCTCTTCCCAGAGCTGAAGACAGGGCATGGTCTCACCTGGATTACCAGTGTCTTGGAGTCCTTCTTTAGTGATCCACCTACAGTTTTAGATAATGGCTTTCCTTTTACTTTGCATTCTTTTGAAAATGTCTTCAAGGTGTCCTCAAATTCAGCAAAATCTAAATACTGGGACAGAGAACATAATTCAGGAACAACAACAACAAACAATAACCCCAACAAATTCCAAATAATCCAATTAAATAGTCAAATGCCCTGAACATACATCACTCTAATGCAGACATATAAAAAGCCAACAGAAATATGCTCAAAACCACACCCGCAAGAATGTCTACTATTAAAAAGACAAGACCTGGGAATGGCGCAGCACGTGATGCTCTTGCAGAGAACCCAAGCTTAATTCCCAGCACCCACAGCAGGAGGCTCACAACTTCCTGTGTAACTCGAGCTCCAGAGGATTCAATGCCCTCTCCAGGCTCACTGAGCACCTGCACTCGAATGTACATACATGTACACAAACACATAAATCATAAAATAAGCCTTCAAAAAGATAAGAGCTAGCAGGAATTAGAGGGAGAGACCCTTCTATACTCTTATATACTACTAGTGGCAATAGAGACCAACACAGCTATAATGGAAAATAAACGGAGGTTCCTCGAAAGACTAAAACTAGGAAGGAAAGTAATTACAACATATTATGTACATATATGTATGCAATTGTTAAATAACAAATCACTCAACAAAAAGTCAGAACTACCCTATGATCCAGCAATCACATTTTTGGGTATAGATAGGAAGAAAATAAAATCCATTTCTTTTCTTTTCTTCTTTTTTTGTCTTTCAAGACAGGGTTCTCTGT
This sequence comes from Alexandromys fortis, assembly GCF_014885135.2. NCBI lineage: Eukaryota > Metazoa > Chordata > Mammalia > Rodentia > Cricetidae > Alexandromys > Alexandromys fortis. The sequence continues at coordinate 616,802 of NW_026068093.1, read as the reverse complement.
AGCTTTGGAACCTGTCCTGGAACTCACTCTGTAGACCAGGCTGGCCTCGAACTCACAGAGACCCGCCTGCTCTGCCTCCTGGGTGTTGGGATTAAAGGCATGCACCAGCACTGCCTGACTGATGTTTGCATCAAGTGCTCTTAACACAATCAGAGGAAGGAAAGAAGAAAGGAAGAAGGTAAAGAAACACAAGATGGGGTGATTACCTCAGTACATCAATCCATACATATGTTGAAACATAAGGCCATAAACAAACATCTTTTTGTCAATTACTCTTACAGAAAACAGGTGCCCACAGATTCCAGATAAAATATCAGATTTTCTGGGGCTGGAAGTACAGGTGGTTATGAGCCACCCTAGATGGGTTTTGGGAACCGAATCTGGGTCCTCTGCATGAGCAATACGTGCTCCTAATCACTAAGCTGTCTCTCCAGCCCCATCATTTTTATTATGAATAGAAATGAAAGTGATGCAGTCTGAAAAATGCAAAATGATTGGATGGTTTTGGTATGCTAGAATCCATCTGGAATAGAATTAGAAATAATGCTAACAGGAGAATAGAGCATTAAAATGGGAAATGTTGGCAGTGAGCCTCTTGCGGGGTGAGAACACTGCTCTAATACTGTTCTTCACACGTCCTTTCAGTCGGCATCAGTCACAGCACGTTCCACCTTTCCAAAACTGTGGTTGGGTCTCCGGTGTTGTCCACAGTCCTTGCAGTGCCAGCTACAGCAGTTACACACCATCACTACGATGAACCAAGCTGCCTATCCAAAGTGGACACCCGTCTTCCTCCACTGTCCCAAGGCACAGCTCACAGTCCACTCACAATGAACAGCATCCACATTTTCAACTCCAAACCTCAGAAGTCTGCCTGAACCCTACTCTACCCAAGCTTTCAGTGTAGCAAATCTACATGGCCCTAAGTCAAAGAAGGGTATCCCAGGCCTATGGCACAAGTGATCCCTGCACTGGGGAGGCAGAGGCAGGAGGATAAGGATTTCAAGGCCATCCTAGGCTACAAGACCCAATCACAACACAACACACATTCAAGAATGAGTGAATGAAGTGGAAAATCATGGAATGATCGAAAGATAAAAGATTACAAAGTAAAAAGAATTTGCTTCAGCTTACTATTTATTTGTATATTCATTTACTCATTTGTTTTGATAACAGGGTCTCTATATATAAAGTCCAGACTGACCTGCTGAAGCCTCCCAAGCACCTGGATTACATGTGTAAGCCTGCTATATTTTAAGGATTTATTTATTTTTATAACATGCACAGGTAGCTTGTCTGCAAGTATATATGAGTGCCACATGCATGTAGTACCCACAAAGCCAGAAGATGGCAAAGCCTTTGAAACTGCAATTATAGATGGCTGTTAGCCATATGTGGGGGCCGGGAACCAAACCTGGGTCCTCTGGAAGAGCAGTCAATACTTTCAACCACCAAGTCATTCTAGCTACATTTTAGCTTTGTTTTTAAATATTTATTCATTTTTATTTTTATGTGTATGGGCGTTGTAGTCTATAGGTATATCTGTGTACCATATCCATGTCTGCACAGAAGCCAGAAGAGGGTGTTGGATTCCCTGAGACAAGAATTACTAATAGTTATAAGTTATCATACGGGTGCTGAAAATCAAAACTAGGTCTTCTGGAAAAGCAGCCAGTGATCTTAACCTTTGAGCCATCTCTCTGGTCCTATTGCATTCTAAAATACATGTTTTGGGGACTTGAGTTCCAACCCCAGTATCTACAAAGGGTAGCTCACAAATGCCTGCAACTCCAGCTTCAAGGGATCCAATGTCCCACCGTGGCCTCCATCAGCCATCACACACACAATACAAACACTCATACAGACATAAACACACAAATAATCTCTTTTTAAGAAAAAAGCTTTTCTGTGACTTGTTTTCATTTAACTACCTCTTTCACCAGTCCAAGTAATTCAGATTCATGGGCCAGGATATCCCCCATAGTGAATTGTTACTAGCAATTCTCACGGCAGAAATCTCTACAAGACAAAAACGTAAGACAAAGGTTAATTTCAACCACCTGAGAAATCGCAAATGGGCAGCTGTGATGGGCAGAATACAGGGCCCCAAAGACAGGCACATAGTAATCCCCAGAACCTGTAACTACAGGACAACTGGAGCCACACGACTAGGGATATTTAAGGATGCAGGTGGCATTAAGATAATCAGCTGTCCTTCAATCAGAGATAAGCCTGGATTACCAGAGCACCCAAGAGATTCCAGAGGAAAGGGGGGCAGGAAAGCCAGTGTCAGAGGGACAAGATGCAGAAAGATTGACCTATCACTGCAGGCTTTGTAGACAGAAATATGATCATGTCAAGGAGGGAAGGAAGGCAGGAACTGGGAAGCAAGGTACACTGTCCTCTACCTTGTTCTGAAAGAAATAAGCCGCCAAGACCTGAATTTGGCACACACATCTGAGTCCCCTTAGGAGAGGTCCAATCAAAGGCTTTGTGTGGCTGTGCACAGGAAATGTTCATTGCAGGCTTCGGATCTCAGAACTTCAGGACACTAAGCCTGCACTACTTCAGGTCACCATGTTCATGGGGATTCCTCAGAGCAATGGTAGAAATCCTGAGAGCTGAGCTGTGGTTCTATTGGTAGAGTGTTTAACTAGAAGGCATAGAGCCCTGTTGCACCTCATAAACCAGGGTGGTGGCACATGTCTGTAATCCTAGCACTTGGGAAGGGAAGCGTGTGGCACACACTCCTGTCATCCCAGCACGTGGCTGGTGTGTCTGGGATCCTCCAGATGAAGGCAGACTCCTTAGGCCCATCTCTCTAAGCATTTTGTAGCTTTTCACTGATCTGCTGACTTGAACCACTGGCTGTCAGTTTCAGCATATATGGAAACTCAATGATGCCCACAGTATGTCCTGCCCTCAAGGACCTGCATGGACACAATTCCATCTGTTTTGAGGCTCTTCCTGAAAACATCTACATCTTGCTTGGTCTTCACTTAAAGGTGCCCACCCAGAGAGTCCTGCCAAACCACCTATCTACGTAGCCCAGCACTCCCAAGTACTGCAGCTTCCCAGTGCAGTTCCCACTGGCTGACTTCAAAACCCTGTCGTTGATGCAGCTGCATTGGAATCCCCTTCAATAACTCAAGGCAAGCATCGTGTGTGGCCCTACGCCTTTGATGCCTGATAGACAGTCAGGTCCTGACAGGTCTGGAGCTGAATGGAAAGGGACTCAGGGAAGAAAAGGAAAACAAGAGCTGAGGTCACTGTCTCATTAGAAACAGGCAACAGTTTGAAGATTAGGAAAGGTAGGAACCACACTGACTAAGGCAACGTGACAGGGTATCAAGAATTCTGAGATCACTGAAGCTATATGGACTACTAAACCTAAGATAGCACCAGTCTGCGGTACCATTGCTTTCTCTAGACACTTCTAACTGTCTGTGCTCAGTTACCAGGCGAGGCCTTCCTAGAAGAAAGAAGAGAGAGCCAGGTGGTGGTGGCGCACACCTTTAATCCCAGCACTCGGGAGGCAGAGGCAGGCGGATCTCTGGGAGTTCGAGACCAGTCTGGTCTACAAGAGTTAGTTCCGGGACAGGAACCAAAGCCACAGAGAAACCCTGTCTCGAAAAACCAAAAAAAGAAAAAAGAAAAGAAAGAAGAGAAACAATGATGGAACATAGAAGTTAAGTTAGGTTAGGGTCGGGGAGGCAAGGGCACTAAGGGTGCTGCACAGTGAGGTAACACTGTCAACGTGCTGCAAAAGCAGGCACAGTCCAGCCAAGTGGTGGCGGTGCACACCTTTAATCCTAGCACTTGGGAGGCAGGGGCAGGGGCAGGGGGGGGGGGATCTCTGTTGAGTTCAAGGCCAGCCTGGTCTACAAAGAGAGTTTCAGGACAGCCAGAGCTACACTGAGAAACCCTGTCTTGAAAAGCCAAAAATGGTGTGTGTGTGTGTGTGTGTGTGTGTGTGTGTGTGTGTGTGTGACATTCCAGTGATTTGGAACGCAGGGGTCTGAGTGGGAGAGAAGGCGTTATTGCACTTTTAGGCATGACACGGTAACAAAAGGCTTACTACCACTGAGCGCATGGGTGCGGAGGATGGAGGAAAACATGCTGAAAATAGGAATAAGGAAAACGGGCAGGTCAAGATGTTGAAATTTCTGAGACAAGTACAGAGGTAAGGAGGGGAACTCCTATAAGCAAACAGGCTGTCAGGGGTTAGAGAACTGGCCGCTCCCCTGTAGGACCTGGGTTTAATTCCCAGCACCCACTGACAGGTCATAACTGTCTGTAACTCCAGTTTCAAGGGAATCCATGACAACAGGCATGCACATGGTGCACATATATATGCATGCAGTCAAAAATACTCATACACATATAATAAATAAACCATTTTTTAAAAAAAGAAAGCAGGCAGACTGAATGCTCTGTGTGATGACAGAGACTCACCTTTAATTTTAGTACTAGGGAGGCAGAGGCCAGAGGCAAGTGGATCTTTGAATTTGAGGCCAGCCTGGTCTACAGAGTAAGTTCCAGGACAGCCAGAGCTATACACAAAAACCTTGTCTTGAAAAACCAAATAAATAAAATTAATTAAAAAGCAGACTGAGCAAGCCACAGGGAGCAAGAAACAAGCAGCACCCCTCCACAGCCTCAGCATCAGCTCCTGCCTCCAGGTCATGCCCTGCTTGAGTTCCTACCCTGACTGATGAACAGTGATGGGGAACTGTAAGCAAAGCAAACCCTTTCCTCCCCATGTTGCTTTTGGTCATGCTGTTTCATCACAGCAATAGAAACTCTAGCTAAGACAGTGCCTCACCTCATGAGCAAATTCACATTCACTTCTGGAAGGCTGCAAAGCTAGAATTAAATCTAGGCTGATATTGCAAGAGAATATGTATCAGTTGGTTTGCTCCTTCCAACATGTGGGTCCTAGGGTTCCAACCCTGGTCATCAGGCTTGGTCAGCAAGTGCATACCTCTTGTGAGTTCAAGGTCACCCGTTTGAGAACCCTTTTTTTGTTGGATGGAGGTCCCGCCTCCTTAGCTCCTTAGCTTTGTTGAATTAGTCCAGACTACTTCTGGGCGAAGGATCTACTTTGTGGAGAAAGAAGGGGGCTATCCATCGTGTTTTGGTATGCGGGGACGACTTCTGCATTGCCATCTGTGAGAGAGATTTAGGCCTACATCTTGCTGAATACGAAGATGAATTTGTATTGCAAGTACCATGCTTCCACTTGGATTCAGTAATGTCAGAGAATGAACTGGGAGGAAAATCTACTCATGAAAACTATGGGGAGAGAGGGAACTAAACGCTCCTAGCCATGGGATCGCACTGCCAATGCTCAGCTAGACGACCTGGGGCCACTCCAAGTCCACCCCACCGCAGCAGAGCGAGGGGTTCCTGGGGGAAGCAACGAATCTACGTTTGGGATGCGCAGGCGGCTGCCTCAGGCTCCGGCCATGTAGGAGCCAGGACTGATATGGCTAGCCACCCACGCGGGGTTCCCAGGCCTGTGCCACGGGGCCCAGCCGCTTCGAGGGCCGCACTTACCTGCTACAGGGTTGAGCTCTCTCCCCTCCGGACTGCCAGCTCTCCCGCCGTCACCCCGGCAACGGCCACCGCGGGGTCACGTGAGGCGAAGCGTCCAATCGCGCAGGGCGAAGCCGGCGCGGGGCATTCTGGGTATGCGGGCGGCCGCGTAAGCGGTGTGCAGCGGAAATGAGAGCTTTAGACATGTGGTGTTCCGGGTTCTTTAGCTGAGTCTGGATGTTTAATTCAGTTCGGAGCATCACACTTCCACCTACGACAGAATCTCCCAGAGGCTATTAGTGTCACTTTTGTCTTTTTGTGTGAATTTAGGTTTGTAAACAAGCAAAAGACGGAGACTGGCGAGATGGTTTAGATGCTAAAGGCGCTTTCCTCCTAGCCCGACGACTGAAGCTCGACCCCCCCCCCCCCCAAGAACTCTCTGGGAAGCCTGCGTGTGCATTAAACAGTACTCAGGGTTCTGTGCAGTCTACCCTCATTAGTGTATTCAGGTCTACTCTTATTACTCTGGTCCAAACTCAGTGCTGAAGGCAAGAAAAAAAAACTTTCCCTTCTCTAGGAGTTCTGAGTCTCTGTATGGAAGTCTATATTTCCACTTCCCAGACCCTCAAAAAAGTGGGAGACTCCCAAAGGTTGGAGAAGGGAGCTGACCTCCCCTTTAAAGAAGCCCTAGGGTGGTCTGAGGCCCCGATTTCCTGAGCTCTCTGCCTTGTCGTTGCTTTTATAAGTTATAATGTCTTTCAAGCAAGGCTAGATTTAGCAACAAGAGAGTATTATGTCCTGTCCAGGTAATGTGACTTGAAAATAACTTTCCCTTGATGTATTCTCAGTTAACATTTATTGTTAGCGTATCTATGTACCAGGGGATACCAAGTAAAATATAGGATAGCCAATTATCTCTAAATTTCAGATAACTTTAGCAGGAATGTATCCGCAATACTGCTATGTTGTATTGTACATATATGGCTCTATATTTTGTATTTTTATTTGTTAAATATGTAACTGTATTTGTGCCCAGCATCATATAAGCAAGTCTATATAGGTTCTTTGATTGGCTTTGACATCTATGGGATGGATAATGGGCTCAGCGTGTTATAGGCGCACACTGTTGTGCTTTATTAAATTCGTTGCATCTGCAAAACAGCCACAGTTAACACATTCCCCACCTTCTTGATTTCCAAAATCCCCCTTCTTGTGTTCTGGGAAGACTCGGATAAAACTGTCTCCTCTTCCTCATGAATCCCATGCAACTCAAATCCCAAACTTGCAGTTGACTGATTCCCTGTCCACCCATGACACGGCCATCGCTGACCTTTCAGCTTCTCTTTATCTCCTAGCGGATTGATTATCTGAATGTGGAAACTACCCGCTCCCTGAAGCCAGTCACAAATAAACATCTCTGGGTCTTCTGCTGAGGGCTAACTATAAATCTAACCGTGAATCATCCATAAATCTAACCATAAAACACCCTAACCGTAAACCATCTCATCTCCCCAAGCAAGAGTTAGGTGGAGACCCTGCTCTCCCTATTGCAATTACTTGAATAAAATCCATCTTCTTAAGTGTCCAGGTTTTGTCTTTGATAAAATGAGTTACATGAGGTAGAGCCCTTGGGGACTTGACAGTTAAGAGCACTGGCTGCTAGTGGACCAGTTTGATTCCCAGCACCTACATGGCAGCTTACAACCATCTGTAACTCCAGTTCCAGGGTCTCTAATACTCTCTTCTGGCTTCCAGGGGCAATGCATGTGCATGGAACATCAACATACATGTAAGCCAAATAAATATACATGTAAAAAATAAAATTTAGGGCTAGAGAGATGGCTCAGCCATTAAAAGCTTCTGTAGAATCCAAGTTTGTTCCTCATACCCACTTGGAGGCTCACAACTATCTGCAATTCCAGTTACTGAGTGATTTTTTTACTGCACTCCCCAGGCACTGCACATAGGGGGCGCACAAACAGGAAGACACATGAAAACGAATAAAAATATAAATGAATACATTTTAAATTAGAAAGATATATTTAAAAAGGTATATGGGAGGGGATTCCTCGGAGCTCACAGAACTAGGGAAGAACAAACCTGACACAGGTGTTTATGCCTCTAAGCTCTGACCAACAATACAAACACCTCCAGGGAAAAGAAAGATGGCTCAGTCGGTAAACTACCTGCTGTAGAAGCATGAAGATTTGAGTCCCAGAGCCCACTGAATATCTAGGTCTGCTGTCTGTAACCCCAGTCAATTGGAGGCAGAGACAAGTGGATCCCTGGATGTTAATTGGCCAGCCAACCTCCCCAAATGGATGAGTTCCAGGTTCAGTGAGAGACCCTGCCTCAAAAAGAAAAATAATAATAAAATGAAGAATGATCAAAGAAGGTATTTCTTAAGATTCTACTTAATCTATATAAATAGTATTGTGCCTGCGTGTATGCATGCACACCTGAAGGGGGCACCAGATCTTGGTTGTGAACCACCATGTGGTTGCTGGGAATTAAACTCAGGACTTCTGGAAGAGCAGCCAGTGCTCTTAACCTCTGAGCCATCTCTCTAGCTTGCCTAAAGAAGGTCTTTTTATGTTCACCTTTGGCCTCCACAGTCACGTGAAAGCACATGCACAGACCTGCACACATGTACATAGACCACACATATACACAAGCAGAAACACATACATGGGTCACAGAAATAGTTTTTTCACTTCTAGATGCATTTGTCTGACTCCTGGAATTATACTCATTGTATCGAGCATGCCTCTCCTGCTTGGTAACTATGGATTCAGTGTAATCTGGCAACAACCATGTTGAGTTATAGCTGTCAGCATCACCCTTGAGTAATCCTGGTTGGTTTCCCACAAATAGTTTCTCAGCATACCATAAATAGCCAAATCCATAAGAGCGGTATGTAGGACTGGAGGACTGGACCCTGGTGCCAGGAATATGCCTGAGTCTTTGATATTAGCCTGAGATAAACCAGGTACATTCCAACTTGAATGAAGTCACTTTTGCCCTGACTGCTGTAGAAAGCCCCAAGTTGTAAAGGTCGTTTGACCCAAATTGTAGAGATCTACCTACAAGTCATGCTTCTGTCGGTAAATCTCCAGTAAGCTGAACTCTGTACAACCTTGGCTCAGTCTGCTGCATATTCCCGTCACAGGGCACCGTGGGCCAGCTCTGAAACTCTGGGACTGAGTTGTTTGAGAACAATAACTCATCCCCTCCCTGACCACAGAGATAATCAGATGGTCCAGACGTCTAAATTTACTCCATCCCTCTGGCCACAGATTGGTTCAGAGTATCATGTGACCTGTCTGAGCAAGTCTGAACAGACAGGAGCCGTCCTTTCCAGGGATTTTCTCTGGAGTACAGTCGCAGCACTGTAAAATGGCACCTGGGGAAACCTACACTTATGTTCTTCGCTTTGTGGGAAAGCCTGAGAAAATGAAATAAATCATCACCGTCACCCAGAATGCTGCAGAGAAAGTGCTGGGGCCTGAAGAACCAGCCTGCCTCCATCTTAGACTTAAAAGCCATCTTATAGTAAAGCCATACTAGGTTCATTTGTGATTAAATCTCTGTTTCTCAAGGATTGGGCTATGCCCTACCTGTAATCTTAACTACAAATGGTTCTGTACTGCCTGTTCTAGGAATGACAATTGTGACTTTGTTTCAAAAAGTTATTTATAACCAACCCTACCTTTGTTTCAAAAGATTATATGACCATTTATGACTTACCTTGTTATGACTACCTGTTCTTATGACTACCTTGTTATGCCCACCTTGCAACCATGTCTTTGTTTCAGGAGGGACTAACTTGTTGTGCTTGTGTTCTGCTCATGGAATCCCACTAGTTTTGCCTGATAAATCCCCCATCTGGAAATCCCTTACCCATGAGCAGCTCTTCCAGCCAACCTGTGAGTCACACTCGTCCTCCAGAATCCACTGTGTTTTCTCCTTAAATGGGATTTATCATGAACAAGGAGGTTTAGCTAGTAGAGGCATAATTTCTACATGTGTCTTTTAAATGGGAAAAGAGACTAGCTTTGCTATGTGTACATGAAACCCATGACTTTGCTTCCGACACTAGATATGTGGAGGCTTTCCACTATACATTGAGTAATCTCCTGCAGACACTAACTTGGGTGTGCACTAATTCAGGTCTGATAGTAGCAACCTGCAGCTGCAGTCAGATTCCATAGGGTAGGGGCTCAGTCTACAGGAGTGCCTCCAGAGTTCACATGCCAATCATACGGCTATCCTATTCTAAACCAATGCACTCTAACTATATGTCTCTGAAATCAAGGTTCTCTGAACAACCCCCTTCCCTTGGTCCTATGCATCTGCCTGGATGGCATATTAAATTCAGGGAAACACATCTTCTGGTTCATTAAAAAGAATTCTGTGAAGGATACAGATGAACAGGTAGATTATGAGGTGGAACACAGGGTAAGGTAAAGATCAGGGCGCCTTGAGACCCTACTAACGCCCTGCATGGTTTGGTAGGCAGAAGTAGGCATTCAGGGATTTTTATAGTGGCTGCCTTCCGATTGACAGTGGAAATCTCCAGTCTCTAACCATGGCTTTCTCTTCCTGGTGACCAGTTCCTAGCTAGGAGCCAGAGTTACTTCACTGGACCACAGACATCTCCTATCACCCAGGAAAGTCCAAGGGATTAGATCTGTGTCAGGAAGGAGGGGAGGGTGTATGTCAGAGACCAAATCTACTTTATTAGTTACAATGTCATCTAAGCTCAAAAGGACTTCTGCAATGGAGGGTTCATTTTTTTTATATTTATTTATTTATTATGTATACAATATTCTGTCTGTGTGTATGCCTGCAGGCCAGAAGAGGGTACCAGACTCCATTACAGATGGTTGTGAGCCACCATGTGGTTGCTGGGAATTGAACTCAGGACCTTTGGAAGAGCAGGCAGTGCTCTTAACCTCTGAGCCATCTCTCCAGCCCCTGGAGGGTTCGTTTTATATTTATTTTTAGATTATTATTTTTTATTTATTGTGTATAGTGTTCTGCCTGCATGTATGCCTGCACACCAGAAGAGGGCACTAGATCTTATTATATATGGCTGTGAGCCACTATATGGTTGCTAGGAATTGAGTTCAGGACCTCGGAAAGAGCTGCCAGTTCTCTTAACCTCTGAGCCATCTCTCCAGCCCCTCATCTTTTATTTTTAAGATTTATTTTGATTCTTATTTATTTGTATGTCTATGTGAATATATGTCACCTGTGTTTAGGAGCCCATGGAGGCCAAAAGAGGGTGGTTGATTCCCTAATCTGGAATTACAGGCGGTAGGGAAAAGACACCTGGCCAGGATGCTGGGAACAGCGTCTGGAACAGCGGCAAGCACTGTAAAGCCCTGGGTCGTGTACCCAGTCCCTGTTTCTTCAGCCATTGAACTCGCGCCGCTGGCCGTGAGTCTGTTCCAAGCTCCGGCGAGGGGGGCATCCGCCCGCCATAGGGGTGCGGGCCTCTCCTGCCCAGTCTGCCCGCGCGCGGAGCCCTGCTCTCTGGGAACTCACCTCCCCGCTCGGGGACCAGTCCCTGTTTCTTTACAGGCTGTCCGAAGGTGATTTCTTGGCAGCAGCTTCCTTCTCAGGGATCTGGGTCGGCTTGCGTTCCATACAATCTTTGTTTTATTGTTTGTTTGCTTGTTTTTCGAGACAGGGTTTCTCTGTAGCTTTGGAGATTGTCCTGGAACTAGCTCTTGTAGACCAGGCTGGCCTCGAACTCATAGAGATCTGCCTGTCTCTGCCTCCTGAATGCTTGGATTAAAGGTGTGTGCCACCACTGCCTGGCCCACCCATACAATCTTTGTGAATGGAGATGATGGTTTAAAATTGAGACACACCCGGCAACAGACTCCTCTTTGAATGCGCATTCCCTCCTGATGGCACAATTTTGGAGGAACTTTAAAAGTGTTAGGAGGTGGGGCAGAAGGTCTCACCATCTCTGGTTTCTAGTCTGGCGCTTCCCGTTTCTGTAACCGTGGATGCCTCCATGGCTTCCCTGCCATGGACTGAAGCCCTCTGTAACTATAAGACAAAACCAAGCTCTGCTCCCTAAAGTGGTTTACATTGACCCAAAAGTGATCAGTCCTGGAACAAGTTCCTACCACCTGATGCAATTAACAGACATTTAAACCATCCTACTCTCTCAGTTATGTCTCCTCTTCAAACTTCTTTTGAATTTTAGGACAACCAAGTGATGCTTAATATAAGATTTAAAGATTATTTATTTACCAATTATTTTTGAAATGTATTACATTTAGTTGTGTGTGTGTCACACACACACACACACACACACACAGAGAGAGAGAGAGAGAGAGAGAGAGAGAGAGAGAGAGAGAGAGAGAGAGAGAAGCTTGCAGCTTTCCTTCCTCGTGTAAACTCCAGGGATCAAACTTAGGTTGTCAGGCTAAGAAGACTTGGTAGCAAGCATCTTCATCCACAGAGTCATCTTGCTGCTCCTGTTTATTACTTTATCCACATGTGTGTGGGCCTGTGCGAATTTATGCACACCCTGTATAAACAGGAGCCAGAAGGGGTCAGAAGAGGGAGTTGGGTCCCCAGAATGGGAGATAAGCTAGAGATTCTGAGTCTCCAGATGTGGGTGTTAGGAACTGAACCCAGGTCCTCTGCAGGAGCAGTAAGTGCTTGTAACTTTGAGCCACGTTTCTAGCCCCCTACCCACTTAGCTTTGCTGCTTCTTCTGCTCAGTACCGAAGTGCCTCTGTCCTCACTGCCCCATGGGTTCAAAGCAATCTACTGAGCTGAATGGTTCAACTCCCAGGCTCTTAGACCTTGCCAAGGCTCTCGTTTACTCTTTAGCTTCCTCAAAGCAGGACATATCCCACCAGTGGGTCCAAGAAAAAAATCAAAATATTAATTATGAAAACTTCAAATAAATGGAAAAGTAATGACCACTTTAACGAATCCCCATAAACCCATCACTCAGGTTCAAGGATTATCGAGACATGGCTGCTGGGAAAAACTCGCCCTCAAAGTAAACCCTTGGTTTGCAGAGCCCTTCAGCCATCATCTTCAGCTGCACTGGACATCAAAGGCACGGGCCAAGCCCTGCGTTCAGGGGTGAGGAAACATTAGTCTTCAGCCCTCTGTGACCCCAACCCTGAGTACTCTAGAGGGGTGCATGGGGTGGGAGTGTGCCACAGAATTCAAGAATAGCTCCATCTCCTTTTAAACAGATGTATTTATTTATGTGTTGTGTGAGTGTATGCCATGTATGTGTGGGTGTCTGTGGAGGCCAGTAAAAGGGCACCAGGTCCCCTGCAGTGGGAGCGGTGAGCAGCTGTGAACCACTGATGTGGATGCTGAGGACTGAACTCTGAGTTTTGGGAACCACCGATGTGAATGCTGAGGACTGAACTCTGAGCTTTGGGAAGATCACAGAGCTCTCTTGAGCTCTCTCTCTCTTTTAAAAACTACATTTTCTCTGTTTTTTGTTACTTTTAAAGATTCATGTATTTATTATTTTATGTGTATGAGTGTTGTGTATGTTTGTTCATGTGCTATATGCATGCCTGGTGCCCTTGAAGGTCAGAAGAGGACCACAAAGATCTCCTGGGATGAGTTATGGATGGTTATAAACTGCTATGTGGGTGCTGGAATCAGCCCCGGTCTTTTGGAATAGCAGATAGTAATCTTACCCTCTGAACCATCTCTCCAGCCCCAGAACTCATTTTTTTTCAAAAACACCTTGCCGGAAAGTGGTTGCACACGCCTTTAATCCCAGTACTCGGGAGGCAGAGGCAGGTGGATCTCTGGAAGAACTGGGATCTTGCCAGCTTCCAAGGCAGAAGTTCTTAACCTATGGGTTGCAACCCCTTTGGGGTCGAATGACCCTTTCACAAGGAGTCACCTAAGACCATCAGACAGCACAGGTGTTTACATTACAGTTCATAGCAGTAGCAAAATTGCAGTTACAAAGTAGCAACAGAAATAATTTTATGGTTGGGGGTCACCACAACATGAGGAACTGGATTAAAGGGTCTGCGGCATTGGGAAGGCTGAGAACCACTGCTCTCCTTCACGGTTTTCCCAGAACTGCTTGGATTACAGAGATGAAGATGAAGGGAAACTCCAGCTACCCTAGGACAGTTGTCTTGGGAGCACCTGGGGACAGTGTGTCTGAACACGGGGATGATGGGGGTGCCAGCGGGGCTGTGGAGTGGTGTCTTTGCTGTGTCTCTGGGGTTAAATCATTACAACACTAATACTACAGTGACTTGGATGAGGTCAACACAAAAACTCAGGCCGTGAGAGGGACTGTGGACTGGCAAACATGGCTTCCAGGATGGCTTCAAAGTAATCATACTCCACTCTTTGGTGGTGATTTTAGTTTTTAGTCAAAGACGCAAAGGCCACTAAGCAACTTTTAAACTTTTATTGTTATTATTATTATTGGTTTTTCAATTGTGTGACAGTCCTAGCTGTCCTCGAACTCCCTTTGTAGACCAGGCTGGCCTCAAACTCACTGAGATCTGCCTGCCTTTGTCTCCCAAGTGCTGGAATTAAAGGCATGTGCTGCCACCACCCGGTTTTAAACTATTTTTTAAAAAGAATAAGAGAAAATAGATAAAGAGAGAAGGGAGGAAGAGAATGGAAGAAAGTGAAGGGGGCAGGGAAGTGAGCATCGCAAGGTGTGTGTTTTGAGCTCAGAAGGAGTCACACTGGGTGGGCGAGAGGATGCTATGCTAAAGGGTTCACTTTAGGGTGATTTCCTGCACTCAGCACACCTTGAAACCAAGCAAGTTTTGGGTCACAGTGGCTCATGCCTTTAAATCCCAGTATTCAGGAGGCAGAGGCAGGCAGATCTCTGAGGCCAACCTGGTCTACAGAGCGAGTCCAGGACAGCCAGGGCTATGCAGAGAAACCTTGTTTCAAAAACAACAACAACAACAACAACAACAACAACAGAAGGAACAAAAACAAACAAACAACAAAACTCACAGCAAGTTGTGTTTCATGGGAACCTAGAAACCATATTCAGATCCCCTGCTCTTCTCTCTCTTGGCAGGGATGCTCCAGAGGAGCTCCTGCAAGCCAGGAGCATGTTCTTTTTTTTTTTTATTATTGATTTTTATTTAGCTCTACACTCTCTCTGCTCCCCTCCCTGCCTCTCCCCTCCCCTTCAACCCTCTCCCAAGGTCCCCATGCTCCCAATTTACTCAGGAGATCTTGTCTTTTTCTACTTCGCACGTAGATTAGATCCATATATGTCTCTCTTAGGGTCCTCATTGTTGTCTAGGTTCTCTAGGATTGTGATTTGTAGGCTGGTTTTCTTTGCTCTATGTTTAAAAACCACCTATGAGTGAGTACGTGTGATAATTGTCTTTCTGGGTCTGGGTTACTCCACTCAAAATAATGTTTTCTAGCTCCATCCATTTTCCTGCAAAATTCAAGATGTCATTTTTTTATTGCTGTGTAGTACTCCATTGTGTAAATGTACCACATTTCAGGAGCGTGTTCTTGTAGTCTTAACCCAGTCTTCCTTGCCCTACACCTACTTATATTATGATGGTTGCTTCTAGAATGAGACTCACGGGTCAGCTGAAGTGTGAGATGTGACAAGTGACCTAATGAGGACATGGTTCATTAGTCTAACAATAAACAAGATAATAGAGGTACGTTAAGTTTCACTCTCTCTAATAACTGTCTCAGGAACCACCCTGAACCTGTGATCACAGGTAAAATATAAACCTCTCCTGGACCCCAGGACTATTCATTTGATGTGGACCGGCCCCTGAATCCAGAGGACGAACTATGGGTCTGGTGAGGAAAAAATTAAAAAGAACTGACCCTGGGTTGGCACTCCATGCACAGCAAACCCTAGAGAGAACTTAGAACTTGCTGGCTGGCCCTGCAAACCCTCTGTCGCTGGAGTAAGGACGACCCAGAGGCTGGGACCATGGCCTTGGTGACGCGGAGATGCCTGGCAGGGTTGCAGTCCGACCGGACCGGCAGGTGGTGCTGTTGAGCATACGTTGCTCGCCGGGATAAGACTCTCCTAACCGGGCACCGCCGCTACCCACCCAGATCGCACCCAGCTAGGGGAGAGATTTGCCCTATGGCCTGACATTTGCGGTGTTGCTGCCGTGACCTCGAGAAGGACGGAGTCAGATGGAGGTCTTGGCAGAGTCTTGGGAAGCAGTCATTCCACCCCACCTTCCTCCGGTGCCCGCTTCCAAGAACCCGGGCTCGGGCTCGCTAGCCCGGCGGTCTGGAGGCGGAGGCGTTCCCAGAAAACCACGCTGGCCGCCCAGGCTGTGTTTTCCTCCATTTCCTACCTCCGCCAGCTCCGACGACCTCGGGCGCCTCCGCCCTGCAGCCAAGCCCATCCTCTAACCCTTTGGCAGGCCCTCTTCCCAGCCTCAGCTCAGAGAAAGATTGGTTGCGAGATCCAGGTGTCTTCGGGTAGGCACAGAACATTTCAGACAAACTTAAACTGCAAGGGTCTGAATTCACTCAGACAAAGCGAGACTGGGCCATCTGTCCTCTCGGCTGTTTTTCTCCATGGATTGAGACGGAGGAACCCAAGAGTGCAGGACAACCAAAGGACCTTCCAGGGCCTCCATAGTGACTGGGGATCCTGAGGATAACTGCACCTGCCTTTAACTTCCTAAAATCCCCACACTCTGGGTGATTTAGGACCCTGTTTCTATTGAGGTGCCCTCTCTCGTTGCTTTACTTCAATACAGAACCGGCCCTGGAAAGCCTTCTCAGACCCTAGATCAAGACAAATGGTCCTGAGGTAGTTCAGGACCTGTTTTTCTGGTAGCCACAGGGCCTGGCTCAGGGCAGCATTCTCCTGGTGTGGTGGGGGCGGCACTAGGGAACAAAGAAAGTAGCTCAGCTGATTGCTGGGACCCTCTTCTGTTTTGACACAGTCTGGATCCAGGTTTCTGCGCAAGGCAGTGTGTGTGACCCAGGATGACCCGGCTGAGTCACTGCCCCGTCCCGTGCCTCCATTTCCCTTCTGCCTGGTCACGATGGTCCCTTCCTGAGTGAAGGTTAGGAAATAAACATTTTGAGCTCCAAGAACAACCGTGGAAGGGGAGAAAGGCCAGTGTCTTCCCAGCCTTCTCTCCGGAGAACCTGGAAGGCTAAAGCTTAGGGTAAGGAAGTAGCACGCGCCTTCTGGGGAGACCAGGGCACTGACAACCCCCTGTTGTATCCAAGGGCCCTGAGAAGGGCGGTACACGATGGCAGCCTAGTGAGAACAGGGCAGCCTGGCCTCTGCAGCATCACAGTCTTGGTCTGGGTCATAAAGCCTTTTTAAGCTGTCGAGACCTTTGAACAGTTATGTCTCTGGTCCAGGCCTTTCACCACTGACAGGATCCTTGCCAAACCCAGATCTGAGGAAAAAGCTGAGAAAAAGGACCCTCTCTAACCCTCATTCTGGTCTTAAGAGCCCCCAGTGCTCTGATATCCTGACACATTTTTCTAGAACTATCTATCTGGAGGCAAGTAATAGAATCATTGTGGACACTTTTCCTTACTTATTTTGAAAGTCTGCCTTACCCAGCATCAAACTGAGTCTGCCTCCAGCTGGTAGTTTCTCAAAATGGGGTGCAGAGGAGGCTAATCTCTGGAAGGGGCGTCTCTCAGTCCCAGCCCTCCACCCACCCTCTCTGCTTCAGGAAGCTCTGAGCCCTGCCAGCTAGGGAACCCATTCATTTTCTCTGCCTGCTCAGTCCTTACATGACCTTATAGGGAGAGGCTGAGAACTTTGCAGAGGCCAGGCCTGCCAAAGGAACATGCTAGAGAGGTACCTGGGCACCCCACCGAGTATGCAGACACGGGCCATGAGTCTCCACCTCTTCAGTGCCCAGGTTTAATAACATGCTTTGTAACCAGGTGGTAGTGGTGACACATGCTTTAGTCCCAGTATCTATCTAGGAGGCAGAGGAGGGTAGGTCTCTGAGTTTGAGGCCAGCCTGCTCTACAGAGTGAGTTTCAGGATAGCCAGGACAACACAGAAAAACCCTGTCTCAAAAAACAAACAAAACCCAACATGATTTGTGCTATTCTCTTTCTTGTCTTAAAATAATGTTCGTAGCCAATATACTCTGCCCACCCTTTATTTTTTGTTTTTATTTTATGTGTGGGTGTTTTGCCTACATGTCTGTCTGTGCACCACTTGTGTGCCTGGTGCCTACAGAGGCCAGAAGAGGCTGTGAGATCCCCTACAACTAGAGTTACAGAGGGTTGTGAGCTGCCATGGGAGTGCTGGGAATTGAACTTAAAGAGACTTTGACTCTAATTCTCGTACTAAAGTCTCTCTTTTAAAGATTTACTTTTATTTAGTGTGTGTGTATGTGTGTGTGAGTGTGATTTATGCAATATGTGTGCCCCGAGATGCCCTGAGAGGTCAGAAGGGAGCCCTAGATCCTCTGGGAGCTGAGTTACAGGTGGCGGTAAGCTGCCTCACATAGGTGTTGAGAACTGAGTCAGGTCCTCTGGAAGAGCAGTAAGTGCTCCTAACTCACTGGTCATCTCTCCACCCTTCCCACTCTCCAGTCTCACTCTAAGCTGGGATGATAATATTCATCTCACAGTGGGACGGTAAGGATTCAGAAAGACCATGTGAAGGTTGCTGAAGTGGGGCCTGGTACCTGGGAACTAAAACCCACTTTACTATCTGCCCATCCAGAAAATATTTTTACTGTGTGCCTACAGAAAGTTAGAAACGGCTCTGGACTTTAGGAGTGGGACTGAGACCTGGTAGGCAGGTAGGAGGTAACCAAGGAAAATGGCATTATCTCAGTAGCTAGGTATGATGTCACAATGCCACTGTAATTAAATTAGTTAGGCTCAGTAGGTGGTGGTGGGGCACGCCTTTAATCCCAGCACTCAGGAGACAGAGGCAGGTGGATCCCTGAGTTTGAGGCCAGTCTGGTCTACAAATCAAGTTCCAGGACAGCCAGAACCACACAGAGAACCCTGTCTCACAAAACCAAATAACAACAAAACAACTCAGTTAGGCTCTTCCTGCTGTATGAGAAATAAAGGTTTCCAATTGCTACATGGCACTAAGGATGCGCAAGTCCCAAAGGCTTCATGGAAATCTCACTCACACTATGGAGTCCGAGAACATGAGAAAAAATATCCTAAAGGGAGATATGCCACCATGATTGGGAAAAGGAAGGGGAAAAGGGACAGTACCCTACAGAAAATGCCACCCACTTTATTAGCATTCACGAAAGCTTGTGCTGTTCCTCTCTTTTGGATCCGCCCATACTAGTCTCTCCAGAGGGTATACTTCGTATTTTGTATGGTGAAAACTTCTGCTGAAACTATCTGTGACTCAACTCCTTCCTTTGAGAAAACAAGAACAACCCGGTAACAGAGCAATCTTTAAAGACAGGCTTTGTCCTCATTAAGCTCATATACCCACCAGGGGAAGAGGAGTAAACAATAAGCAAGGTGGTTGGGTGTACCATGAAGGCAAAGTAGCCAGGGCCACAAGGCATTCTTAAAAACATAGTTAGTGCTGGGATTCTTGAATATGATAGCATATGCTTGAAATTCTAGTATGACACTTGGGAACCTGAGGCGGGTGGATTGTGAGTTCATAGTGAGACTATATAGATGAACAGTAAGTACTAAGACAACTATGGACAGACAACAGAAGACAAAAATGGGAGAAGTTAGGCCAGAAATGAGGCAATGAATGATGACACATTGTGAGGGTAAGAGGCCTTACATGGTCCCACCTAGGTGGCAGAAATCAGGGATGGCTTCCTTCAAGTTTCCAGAAACAGACACCTAATCCACTGAAGACAGTCCTTGGCTTACAATTTATCACACCTCAGTTTTATGACTTGAAAGTGATATATAACCAATGAAACTGTACTTTCAATTTTGACTGTGGGTCTTTTCCTGAGCTAGTGATGTGAAGTCCAGCCCTCTGGGAGTTCTGGGTAGAGGCAGTGAGCCACAGCTGCCAGTCAGCCATGCAGTCACAGAGGGAGACAACTGGTACTCCTCGGTGGTATTGTGTTGCTAAGCTACAATTACTGTAGATGTATAAAACATATTTTCAATTTACATTGATCAGATGTGAGTCAAGGCTCATCTGCATATATACCAGGTCTAGAGGTAAAATGGTGTGGAGCCAGGGTTCAGCAGTTCTTACAGAGGACACAAGGTCATTTCCCAGCACCGCTGAGGCAGCTTACAAGTGCCTGAGACTCTAGCTCCTGGGGGATCGGATGCCTCTAGCCTCCATGGGCAACACACACACACACACCACACAAACATACATCTTTCAAAATTGCAGTGCCCAAAGAGTTGGGCACTTAAGGTAGAAGCGATCATATATGCAAAGGGCAAGTTATAGAGAAGTGGGAGGACAGTGATACTGCGGGGATGAGCAGCAGCTCGGGTCTTACAGATGCACATATATTAGGGGATTTGGAGCTTATCCAGCAAGTTTTTAAGCAGGAGACCAACATGATTTACAATGATGGCTTTGGGGAAAGGATGAGAGTGGGCTGAGTCTGGAGGTAGACTCACCTGGAGCAGTGAGCACTGGGGAAAGATAGTGGAATTGTAGTCACTGCAGAGGCTCAGAGCTGAACCATGGCAGAAAGCTGGGCCCTGGGTGTGGGCAGCGAGGTGGAGGAATGAACCCAAAGCAGTGGAGAAGGCTGAGTACTAACTGTGCTTGGATATGCTGTGCTCATTCAGGCAGCCCAGATGAGGAAGCCCCAGCAGCTGGAGGTGCATGCCAGGAGCATGAATGGGGTAGGGTACCCATCATGGGCACAATGACGGTATGGGATAGAAGTGTTGCTTAGACAAAGCAGATTAAGAAGAGGACCAAAGAATAACTTTTTGAGGGCTAACTAGGAGTTAGAGCCGTCAGACCAAGTAGAACCTGCGCAAGTGTCAACAGATCCCTGCAGAACTTGTCCAAATTAAGACCAACACTTGTCCGACCTGGGAAATTAAGAGAGGTTCAAGTCATTGGAGGAATAGTGGAGCAAGCCACAGGGTGATGGAGATTTCTGGCTGCTTCTCAGACTGGGTCTTGTCATATAATCAAAGCTAGGCTTGAAATTTCCAGCGCCCAGCCTCAGCCTCCTACTGGGATGAAAGAAAGGGCCTGGCTCACAAAGAGGAGTTGTAAAAGGCAGGAATCCTCTATCTACAGACTTGTAGAGGGACTGGATGCTAGATCAGACCCAGTTTCTGAAACCACATCATCTACTTCCACCTTTTTGTTGTTAGTTAGCCTAACTAGCCTTTCATCCTAGAAAGGGGATAATTTCTGCCTTCCACCCTCCGGTTCCTTCTACAGACTTCTCTCCCCAACGTCTAACTCCTTTCCTTTTCATGTGACTTTATTCTGCTGTCAGCTTTCAGCATTTCCCAGGAAATCTAGGGAAAAACAAAATCCACCAGGAAAGTCTCATGATACTCAGATCCAAGTGCACTGCCTAACGAGAATCGTGTTCTTTCCTTAAGCAGGGTGGTGAATATACTACCTCTTCCCAGACGGCTTACTTCTGGATGATGGTGTATTCAAGACACTTTTTCGATTTCATAGATTAAGGGAAATGTAAGAGATAACTGTCTGAAATGCAAGCAACATTAAGAGCTTGAACAGGAAGGGCATAGCTAATGAGAGGCTAGGAAATTAGATAATTTCTTTTATAGAATCATCTGATATTGAGGAAACAGGGAATTTACAAAGAAGGGGATACAATGAAATTAACTATGTGGAACCGTCCTTGGAAATCAGTAACCTTTAGACCCAGACCTAACAAGACTGGATAGATGAGTGCATTAGGGCTGACCTCTCTAGAGGTTTATTTATTCATTTTCCTCCACATTTGGGCTGGAGACATAGTTCATAACTCAGTGATAGAGCACTTGTCTAGTTGCAGAAAACCCTGGGTTCAATCTCCAGCACTGCAACAAAGAGTTCTTCAAATCCAGTCTCCTAAGCTTAACTCTAGGAACCAAAGCTCTCCTGCTTCAGCTCCCTAAATGCTGGAGTTATGGCCAGATGCTAGCAAGCTTATTAGCTTATGGTGGTGGTGGCATCAGATCCATAAAAAACAAAACAAAAAAACAGGTTGAAAAACAAATCAACTGCACTCAGGAGGTAGAGGTGGGTAGATCTCTATGAGTTCAAGGCCAGCCTGGTCTAGTGAGTTCTAGGACAGCCAGGGCTACACACAGAGAGACCCTATCTCAAAAATACAAAGCAACAAAAACAACAAGAGAGAAAGGAAGAAAAACCAACCAACTAAAGTCTTATTGATCTAGAGATTTTAATATATTTATTTGAAAACCAAATTCTGTGAAAGAGCACACTAACAACTGTGTATCTTCTTTTCAACCAAAGACTCGGGACACAGGTTCTTTAGGTCAGCGTAGGCAATGATGCGTGCATCGATTAGGTCTAGCGTGGGTTCCCTCACAGACATTTCAGTATGCGCCAGGATAGACATCTTCACTGAGCAGGTGAAATCCTGGGGAAAAAGAAAGTGGCAGAAGTTGACATTGTTCATTATTCCCGAAGTTTTTTTTTTTTTTTTTTTTTTTAAATTACTATTTGAAATCTAAACCCAGCTTCACTCGGCACCTACAGCCCTGTTATACCAGCTTGTGATACCAGCTCTCCAAATTCATAACACATAAGTATTTCACCCTTTAAAACACACCCAAAAGCTCAATTTCTAGCTGTACTTCTAAGCCACTGTCTTGAACTATACAACAGGTTGGTCTCAGGGAGGCAGTAGGAAAGGCTGAAATGACCACTGTGGAGTCAGTCCTGAGAGATCACAGGACAAGCATGCTGGGCAGTGAACAGCAGAGCACTTACTACATATCTTCCACTCGCTGAGACAGGATTTTACTTTCTAAATAATGGCAGGGCAGGTCCCATTATTAATCGCTAATTAATGCATACACTACACTACATTAGCAACTTGTACATTTTGTGTGTGCTGCTGAACTCAGGACCCTGTGTAGGGTCAATAAATACTCCATCACTGAGCTACAATCGCAGCCCTAAATATATTTTTTAATACTACTGTAGCAAATGATAGAGCTCCTATTTTCTTCCTTTTTTTTTTTTAAACAAATGTTATTTATTTTGTATTATGTGGTACCCGTGTGTACAACATGCCTGTGGTAGTCAGAGGATTATATGCAGAAGTCTGTGCGTGGGGATCTTAGGGATTGAATTCAGGCTGTCAGGGATATTGGCAAGAGCCTTTACCCATACCATCTCCCTGGCTGCCTACTTTCTTTAAAGAGTAAAAGTAATTCCCATTTTTTCTGAAAATGTCTGTTAGGTTAGTGAAACTAAAGAAATAATTACGTATCTTTTGTATGTGTTTTCAAATATGTGATTATAAAAGAAAATGAGAGATTAAATGAGTGACAGTTTCATATAATGCAGGCGGTGCTCTTAACTGTTGAGCCATCTCTCCAGCAACCCCATCACCTCCGTTCTAAACAGCTGGTGTAATTAATCATCTTTGATCAGTCAGAGGTGTTTGTGGTATAGTTTGACCCCAGGGTCTTTATAGCTCTACAGAACACGTGAACGTTGAAGCTCCAGTGCCAGAATCACTGCCAAGAGGACAAGGACAGAAGAAATCCATAGGAGTATGTGTACACTCGCCTTTAATTTCAGCATTCAGGAGGCATAGACAGTAGGATCTCTGTGAGCCTGTCCTGGAACTCACTCTGTAAACCAGGCTGGCCTTGAACTCACAGAGATTCTCTTGCCTCCAGAAGAGGGCACCTGATCTCACTATAGATGGCTGTGAGTCACCATGTGGTTGCTGGGAATTAAACTCAGGACCTCTGGAAGAGTAGCCAGTGCTCTTAACCACTGAGCCATCTCTCCAGCCCAAGAAAGGGGAAATTTTAATGCTATCTGGATACATAAGGAGCGAATAAAAGGAGGAGAAGAGAAACAGCATTATTCTTGCTTTCCTTCAGAAGTGACTGATGAATACTTACCTGATATGGGATGTCTTTCTGTATGTGTTGATTTTATTGGTTGATAAATAAAGCTGTTTCAGCCAATGGTTTTGCAGAGTAAAGCCAGGCGGGAAACCCGAACAGAGATACAGAGAGAAAGTAGGCAGAGTACAAGGAGACGCCATGTAGCTGCCAAAGGAGAGGCTGGTGCCTTACTGGTAAGCCACAGCCTTGCAGTGATCACAGATTAATAGAAATGGTTAATTTAAGATGTAAGAGCTAGCTAGAAATATGCATGAACCATTGGTCAAACAGTGTTGGAATTAATATAGTTTCTGTGTGATTATTTGGGTCAGGGTGGCCAGGAAACTAAAGTCCATTCTCTGTTTACACTTACCCCGATCCTTAATCGTCAATATATTCGAATGGTTCTGGGGGCTCTGGTTCTTGTTCCTCCTCTTCAATTTTTGGGCCATGTGCAGCCACAGGTTCCACAAGTTCTTCAATATCTTCACTGGTGTCTTTCAGAATTATGATGCCTCCAATGGAGAGCTGCACAAACAGAGGAAAACACAGTAAGCTCCACTCACATTTCACAATGCTCTGCCGTGCAGAGTGGGTGCTTGGTAATTGGACCCACAACACTTGCTGTATAAGGTAAAGACTGAGGGAGAATTACACTAGCATGAAACAACTCCTCTTCACTGAGGACTGCCAATTTAACCCAGTGCACTGTGGGCCACAGGACACTGTTCTATGGGGATGCTGCATTCCAACGGAAGTGCTTCCCACCCAAAGAAATGCTTACTAACCTCTGTCTGACTGTTGGTAGAATGTTTACTGTCCCAACATCGCATTCTACTTCATTCCTACCCCACTCAAGTTAGTAGTTTTGATCAGCAACTTTATCACCACTCCAGAGTTTGTTTCAAACATGGAAAAGCTAGCCCCAGCCTGGAGACTAACCCCACATCCTTTTAAAAGATTTTTAATTTGTTTTTATTTTATGTGGGTAGGTGTTTTGTCTGTATCAGTGTCTGTGCCTCATGTGTATTATAGCTGAGGAGGCTAGAAGAGGGCAACTGTATTCTCTGGAACTGGGGTGACAGACAGCAGTGAGCTACTATGTAAGTTTGGAGAACAGACCCTGAGTTCTCTGGAAGAGTAACAAGCACCCTTAGACCTTTCATATGAATGTATATTATAGTTTTTTTGTTGTGCTCCTACACACACAGCACAACATATGTTGAGGCTTTAATTGCTGAGTCATCTCCCCAGCCCCGAATTACAGTTTTTGAAGCACTCTTATTTGTGTGCTTCAAGAAAATCTGCAAATAGTTTTTTTTTCCTCCAGCAATTTCAGAATGTCAGAGAAAATAATAAATATAACAGATATCTGAGTTTTCACTGTAATTTGGAAACTACTGTGATGTAAGTAATGAAAAACCAGATGGAAAGACAAAGGAAAGTAGACTGTAGTAGCAATCCTATTAAGCCCTCTCTCAGCCTATTAGCTGATGGTAAATTCAAACACCAAACTAGTCAACCATTCCTGGCATGCTAATCTTATTCTACTTGCTTGCCTGTGTCAAAGGAAGTGGAAAGTTGCTCTCTGTAATCAAATCAGTCAACAGTGGCAAGGCACATCTGGAAAAAGCATACCTCTACAAAGCACATTACTGGGAAGGAAAGCAGCACAAGACCATCAGTCAAAGGACTCACATGGGTGAGTAGCTCTGCAGTTGAAACTAATCTGATTTTGCTCATCAAGACTCTGCCTTGCTGTGCTATAAAACTGGTGTGCCTCCAAGAATTTCTAGACCATTTTCCCCCTCTTAACACGTGTACTCACACCAAAGAATCTACAGCTCTCTCTCTTAAGAAGTTTGCTTTTCTTGTAAAGAAGCCATTATATGAATAGACTATCTGCCTAGATTACCAACAGCCTAAGAACAACAAAGAATATGACCACTGTCCTCATCTTCCATAGCCTAAACGTTTATGTAAATTCCTAGTTGAGCAAATGGAGATGAACCTCCAAGCAGAATAAAATACCCATTTAGGAGAGAACTTTCAAGATTCTAGAAACCTCTAGCTATGGGTTCTAACTTCTCATCAGTATGCTCATCAGAACTAAATGATCTCACATTCTGCAACACAATCCACATATCTAAAGAGTTATTCATGCTGCATTTTAGATTGATTAATGCTTCTCGAGCTGGAGAAAAAATTCCTTCGCTATTCTGCTGACTAAAACGCTATTAAGCACCTAAGATGGTGAATTCTTGATGAAGCAGAGTAGGGACATTATCATATTTCTTTTTTTTTAAATATTTATTTATTTATTATGTATACAATATTCTGTCTGTGTGTGTGCCTGAAGGCCAGAAGAGGGCGCCAGACCTCTTTACAGATGGTTGTGAGCCACCATGTGGTTGCTGGGAATTGAACTCAGGACCTTTGGAAGAGCAGGCAATGCTCTTAACCACTGAGCCATCTCTCCAGCCCATATTTCTTTTTTTTTTGAGGTGGGAATTGAGACAGAGTCTCAGTATATAGTCAAGGTTGGCTTGGAGCTCAGACTACAACTTACAGAATCCACCTGCCTCAGTATTCCAAGTGCTGGGATTAGAGGAATGAAACACTAATCTTCAGAGTATCTTTCCAATGCACCATCTGAGAAACATGTTGATGACCTTGTCATTGAGAGTATGGAGTGGGTTAAAGGGCAATTTCTTTCTTTAATGTACATATGAAGAAGTGATCTTTATTAAGATGAGAAATAATTCACACAATATAAAGGAATGTAAACATTCCTTTAATGTATAAAACTTAATACATTCACAAATGTGTGTAGTCACCTCTAATAAACTTGAGAGCACCTGCATCAACCTGAAGAAATCCACCTGGGACTGACCTGGAAATGCCCTCCCTCACTCTATCACTAGAGTAGAGGCAATTACTATACTAATTTTACAGGTGAAGAAAATGAAATACAAAGGGATTACTAAGTCACACCACTGAATAAAAGGGCCAGGATACAAACCTGGCCATGTTCACCTTCAGCTTGAAACAACCACATAACATTGTCTATTTCTTGTCTTTGTCTCTATAAACTGAAAATCTAGTCAGGAACACCTTGGCTCATACCCGAAACAAGAGTTGTTTTTAATTTATCATTGGATTGATTAAAAATAAATTTACAGAAATCTCATCGATAATTTTTCAAACCACAGACTCAATATCTGGATATCTTGTATGGGTTGGTCTACTGTAAGTCTTTCTAGATTTAAGAAATCTGGGTCAGGGGTAGCATGTCTTTATCTTAGCACTGAGGAGCCCTAGCCAGGAGGACTGCCAATTGGTTCAAGGCCAGTCTAGGCTGCAAAGTAAGTTCTAGGCCAGAGACCCTGTTTCAAAAATAAAATTTCTGATAAGCATTTTATCATGGTTTGAATGTGTAATGTCCCCCACAGACTTATGTGTTTAAACACTTGGTGCCCAGATGTTGGTATTGTTTTGGGAGCTTATGATCCTTTGGAATGTAGGGCGCAACTGACAGACATAAGGGCAAGCCTTGGGAGTCATATCCTGGGCCTGCTTCCTGACTTCACTTCCTAGTCTTCTGAGATGTGAGGAGCCCTGGACACCCACTCCTACTGCAACAAACTCCATAATGGACTATACCCTCTCAAATCCCAAGTCAAAATAAAGCCTCCCTTAAGTTCTGCAAGTGAGTCTGTCACAATAATGAGAAGGTAACCAATATACACTTGTTCCTAATAAGAAACATTCTGGCTTGGGATAAATTGACTATCACAAAGATGCTCTTTTGAAATTCTAAAATTCAATGTGTTTATGACAACAGTGTTATTATGATGGTGATCACTTATTTGGCAGGGCCAGGTCTTGTTCCTAGTTTCCCAGTGCCTGCAAATAATTTTTTTTTTTTCCCCTTTCTGGTTTCTTGAGACAGGGTTTCTCTGTGTAACAGTCTTGGCTGTCCTAGAACTTGCTTTGTATACCAGGCTGTCCTCTGCCTCCCAAGTGCTGGGATTGAAGGCATTTGTGTCACCACATGGGGCTGCATATTCAAGTTTTTGATCTATGACTATTAGTTAAGAAGATAATTCCCATTTTACAAATGGAGGGAACAGAAACATTTAGCACTTACAAAGCCTATGATTGGAATATTAAAATTCAGCCCAGTGTGTCTGGCTCTGTAGTTATGTGCCTAAATCTGTGACACAAGAGAGAAAACAGTTCTTAAGAATTACTAGAGTGGGCTGGGCAGTGGTGGCGCACGCTTTTAATCCCAGCACTCGGGAGGCAGAGGCAGGCGGATCTCTGTCAGTTCGAGGCCAGCCTGGTCTACAGAGCGAGTCTCAGGACAGGCTCCAAAGCTACAGAGAAACCCTGCCTTGAAAAACCAAAAAAGAAAAAGAATTACTACAGTGGGAGGCTGGAGAGATGGCTCAGAGGTTAAGAACATTGCCTGCTCTTTCAAAGGTCCTGAGTTCAGTTCCCAGCAACCACATGGTGGCTCACAACCATCTGTGAGGGGTCTGGTGCCCTCTTCTGGCCTGCAGGCATACACACAGACAGAATATTGTATACATAATAAATAAATATATATAAAAAAAAGAATTATTAGAGTGCACATCCCAGCACCGGTGAGGCAGAAGCAGAGGGATCTCTGTGTGTTCAAAGCAAGGCTGATCTATAAAGTGAGTTCCAGGACAGCCGGGGCTGTTACACAGAGAAACTGTTTTGAATCCCCTCCTCTTCTTCCTCAAAAATAAAATAAAAAATAAAAAAAATTACTAGAGAAAAGTTCTTCAAAAATCTATATGAAGGGCTGGAGAGATGGCTCAGTGGTTAAAAGCATTGTCTGCTATTCCAAAGGTCCTGAGTTCAATTCCCAGCAACCACATGGTGGCTCACAACCATCTATAATGAGGTCTGGTGCCCTCTCCTGGCCTGCAGACATACACACAGACAGAATATTGTATACATAATAAGTAAATAAATTAATAAGCTGAGCTGAGGGGTATGTTCTTGTTTTTGTCAGGTACATTCTTTCTTTTGAAGACACTAGTGGCCTTGCTCTAAAATACTTTGGGGATTTATCCTCTTCTGTCAGTCTTACCAGTCCTACAGATTAATACCGCCCCAGCAAATACAGCTAAGAGCCATTGGTAACTTACTGGTTTGAAAGGCTGGTATCTGCAGGTCTCTGTCATTGTTAACACCTTTAGCTGGGCAGGCATAACTCGTGCTGGATTATCCAACAGCTGAAAGTTTGGTTCAGGTTCTTTTTTCTTTTCTTTCTCTTCTTTCTTTTCTGCTTCATCCTAGGATGGGAGAAAGGCAATCAACAAAGGACCACTTTTGGCCCATATCACTTCAGTCTTGTCAGCTACAAGGCAGTGGCAGATACACAGTACAACTAAAATGACAGCAGACTCCACTTAGCTATGGGAATGGTATAACTTGTTTACCAGCAGAGATCAGAAGAGGGTCATTTACTGTCTTTTCGAAAGTCTTTCTTTTTCATTGAATCACTGTCTACTTAAAACTTTGTTCTTCAAAGCCGACTTTTAGCTGTGACTTTCTCTCTGAACTCTCTCCTGTTTTATACTCATCTGTCATTCCCACAAATGGACACTGTTATGGCTAGACTGTGAAATGCCCTCTGGAAGCTCCTGGATGTGAACACTTGGGAACTTTCTGGACATGGGGCCTCATGGTTTAAGGGACGGGCCTAAGGGACACAGAGTGGCTGTGCTGCCAGCCTTAACTCTCTGCTTCCTGATTAAGATATAAGCAAGCCATGCTGCACAACTAACACGGTCAAAGATGAAGCCCCAGCCACCATGCTTCCTGCCCCAACAGACTGTATCCCTCAAAACCATGAGCCCAAACTCTTTCCTCTCTAAAGTCACTTTCAGTTAGCTACTGTCACAGCAACAAGAAAAGCAAGTTAACACAGACATGGTTTTCTAGGGTTTGTTTTAAATATAACGATATGATTCTGTATGCTGAAAGCAGGACAAATAATTGGAAAAGCTAAGCACAAAGTACAACGGTGTTTAAGGAATCTGGCCACAACAGGATTAACACATATGACCACTGAGTTACACTTACCACTTCCATCTTCTCCTCCTCTTTTTTTTCTTTTTCTTTTTCTTTTTTTTTAGCTTTGGCAGTAATAGATAACACAGCAGTGGAAACCTAGAAACAGTCAAAATGGTAACGGTTATAATCTCTCACCTACATCCTAAGAAACAGCCCAAGGAAAACAGTCCTAGAGCGTCTGTTTCCTGTCAGTAACCATGAACAACAAAACCACAGGAGAGTAAATGGGCAGCAAGCAGGACAGGAAGGCACATCATTTGCTGCCACTATCATCTTTAGCTACTGGGGCTGAGTCCAAAACATCCACTCCCCCCTTTCTGATCCTCCTTGGGTGTGATCTGCTATCATCTACTTCTGAGACACACACTTAAGTGCTATGTTCTTGTTGGCTTTATGGGGAAAGCACTGAGAAATTCTTGGCCATAGAGATGTTCTCGTAACTAGATACCCTGAAATGGTAATACACAATAGTTAGCTAGGAGAGGCCTTTCTTGATGAATCTCACTTGAAATCAAAGGGGAAACAAGACTTTGAAAATGGAGTAATAAAGGTGCTGTGAAAGGCTATTCATCAGCTGCTACCTTGAATTTGGTCAGTTGTAAAATTAACTCTACTTATACACAAAACTTAAAGCAAAATCAACAGATAGTTAATGTGAAACATTATCTTAAAATAAAGAACAATTTTCCCCACATAAGAATCATGAAAAGGCTGCTTGTTTTATTGAGTATAACACCATAGCCAGTGCAGCTCTGTAAATCCATTATTCCTTATATATCAATGAATGTGCTCAAAACCATTGGTGAAGTTTTATTCATTTTCAAAAGGCAAGTTGGGTAATATGCATGAAAATAAATATCATGGCTGGAGAGATTGATCAGCGGTTAAGAGCACTGACTGCTCTTCCAGAGGACATTGGTTCAATTCCCACCACCCACAAGGCAGCTCACAACTGTCTACAACCCCAGTTCATGGGGACCTGACAACCATGGCAAAACAATGCATATAAAAAAAAAGAAAAAAAAAAAAAACCAAAAACAAAAAACTTGAGTTACCCCCCCCCCCCCCCCCGCCAGGTTTATCTGTATAACAGCCCTGACTATCCTGGAACTCAATTTGTAGAACAGGCTGGCTTTGAACTCACAACTCACAGAGATCTGCCTGACTCTGCCTCCTGAGTGCTGAGATTAAATGTGTGTGCCACTACCACCCAGCAACATGAGTTACTTTTGACCACACAATTCCTACCTGCTATTCAAAGTGACAGACACACTTGAACAAGAACACAAATATGTACACAAACACTTTTATTGTAGTCTCATTTGTAGTGTATCAAATAAAAATGTACATCAGATAAAAGAAAGAATATAAAGATATACAGGTGCATTAGATAAAATAATATAGAAAAGAAATAATATAGCTCTCTCTCTATATATATATCTATAAATAAATAAATAAATATATAATATAGATATTAGGTACCGACAGAACAGAGCAAACTCTTGCATCATGGGGCTGGGATAACAAAAGAAAAAAGGCCCTTTACTTTACATGCAAGTCTAATGTTAGCTATCACTACAAGTTTGCTTTTAAAAACCGAACAAGGTTGGGGCTGAGAGATGGCTCAGCAGCTAAGAACACATACTGCTCTTGTAAGAACCTGAGTATGGTTCCCAAAAGCGCTGTCGGCAGCTGATCTCTTGTCTCTAGCTCCACGGGCGCCCACACTCAGATGAATATCCTCCCCACACATAATAAGTTGTGCAGCATGATGTACAAGGCCTTAATCTTTGTACCTGGAGGCAGAGTCAGGTGGACTCTGTGAGTCTGAGGTCATTATGATATGCTACCAAGTTCCAGGTTAGCCAGGACCCCATAGTGAGACCCTACTCAAACTAACCAACCAGACTTAAAAACTCTATCACTTGAGGGGAGGGAGAGGGAACTGGGATTGGTATGTAAAATAAGATTGCTTAAAAAACAAAAAAACTCAATCAAAACCCCAAAACTGTATCACTTAAACAGCCAGTAGCTTCTCTAATAAGAACAAATGTTACTTAATGAATCAAATAACGTACCTTTTCCTTTTCTTTTTCTTTTGGTACTTCCAGAGGGGCAGGATATGCAAATGTGGATGGTTTACAATTTGATTTATATTGAACTTTCGGCATCTGGAGAAATAAAATACTCTTTTGTTCTCTCCATGAAAATAATATCAAGACTTATGCACTGTTTTTACAAGCATATGGACACAAAGGGAGATGCAGGTTAAATGTTCAACAACAGTGCTGGTTCCATGTCAGCGCTCTATGAAAAGCGCTGTGAATTAATTTTGGTACTCAGTTCCCTACAGATCTTAAAGCTTGCTACTGACCAAGCATCATTTTCTTTTCTCTTTTCTCACAAATCACCCAGTGTTAGTGGGCTAAGCTCTACTCACACTGTGAGCATGGGACAACCGTTACCTACTTAGTGAACCCCCATGACTACTCCTTTTACCATACTAACAAACTTACTAGTCTGTCCACATAATTCTGCCATTATCAGTCTGTATTAGTTTCCATATAACACGGGCCCAATGGAAAACTGGCTTCGTTATTACTTATGGAACAAACCCGCTCTCTAGCTGCAGCTTTCTTTACTTCCCTAATCTGCATTCATGAAAACATGGTAATAACCACATTTGCTGAGACAGGACGCATCTTGTTTACCTCACTTTAATTGTGAAGAATGAAAACAGTATAAAATTGTTTGGCAGATTGCAAGTCTCCAAAGATTACAGAGGAGGTTTAAAGACAATGTCAAATATTAGGGATTAGGAAAACAAAATACTGTTGTTTTGAGAGATAAAGATGCAACTGTGAGCAGTTTTAATATTGAAATACTTAATAAAGAATAACTAGTTGTACAGCTATAATGAAATACTAATATAAGGAATTTTTAATTAACAAAAATTTGAGTTTACAAAATTTTCCATTCTGAAAATTAAACAAAACATCTTAACAACAGTAATGACAAAAATGTAAAAAGTATTTAAAGGTCCAGAAGCCTTTGACCTTTAAAGAACAAGATGAATCACCAGGTCGCAAGAAACACACAATCACAAACCCCATTAAAAATGTGATTAAAACTTGTGATAACAGGGCATGTAGTCCCTAAACTTTAACCTTTGTGATCAGTTCTGTTCTGCCAGACTCCCTGATTCCTCATTGTCAATCTTCTTTTCTGCTACTACTGAGGGATAGAAGTAGGCAAGGTCTTTGTGCTCACAGATAAGCACTAGGGGGACCAGTCTTGTTAAACATGCAGGGTTGTCTCTTCAAAGATAGAGATATCTCATTTGTTTTCTATCCAGAAGTCTGGGAATGGATGTGGTTAATAGCCTGGCGACCTCTGGCTACCTGTGTGGCTAGAGACACATAGGATCCTCCCCCAGACCCTTATCATGATGTTATTTCTTTTTTTTCAATCTATAGACTGCATCTTTATGAAAGATACATACTCCACTAAGAGTTATGATGTAGTCATAGCTTTGTTGTACACCTGAGACCGAGTTAATTATTGCCAGGAAATTTTTCATCAAACTGTGCTATGCTTAAATATGCCTAAAATAAACGACTCAGGGTTAGACTCTCAAAGTTTGAACCAACACTGGCTACTGAATTGTGCTGAACCTCTTGTTTTTGGATTAAAGCCTGGTGGCATAGGCCTGGAATCCCGGTGCTCTGAACGTTAAGGCAGAGGGACCCTGAGTTGAAAGATCACCGAGCTACACAGAATGACTCTATCCATCCCCAAAACCAAAAATACTAGCCAGGAATGGTAGCATATACCTTTAATTCAGATATTCTAGAGAAAAAGGCAGGCAGTTCTCTGTGAGTTGAAGGCCAGCTTGGTTTGCATAATGAATTCCAGGCCAGTCAGGGCTACAAAGTAAGACCCTGTTACAAAACAAAAACCAAACCAAACCACCCAAAATACACAGAATGGCTTATAAAAAAAAAAAACTCTTTGTATTTTTGTACTACGTACCCCACCCCATCATTTCCTGTCAAAAGATGTGTCCATGGGGGCTGGAGAGATGGCTCAGAGGTTAAGAACACTGGCTGTTTTCCCAGAGATCCTGAGTTCAATTCTCAGCAACCAATTGGTGGCTCACAACTATCTATAGTGGGGTCTGATGCCCTCTTCTGGCATAAAGGTGTATATGCAGATAGAGCATTCATGTTCGTAAGAATAAGTAAATCTTAAAAAAATGTGTCCAGCTAGTAAACATTTCCTTTCAAAACTTCTACAGACACACTCTACTCTGTAAGGGCTAAGGACTAACTTGAGTTCAGTCTGACTGAACGAAAATATGCTACCCGCAATGGTCATCTTTCAAGTCACAGGACTCTATGAACGTGGACTGTTATGACAAGGATATCCCACAAAGCTCAGAACTCACAGACATACCTTTAAGTCCTTGTTAAGGCCAATGACACAGGTAGGGGTATAAGCCAATGACAAGAAGTGTGAAAGGGGAAACCAGAACCAGAACTGGGTGAAGACAAGGACGCCAACCACAGAAGGCATATGAGTGTGCCCAGTCCGGGACTGTAAGGAGATTGTGACATTATGACCACCTGCAGAAAAAGAGAAAAACCATTAGCAAACCAACCTATTAAGATGAAAATAAGCATTTTTAGGTACTGTACTAGTGAATCAGTTGGTTTTTGTTTTTCTTTGAGACAGGGTCTCAATATTTAGCCCTGGCTGTCCTGGAACTCATCATGTCCTGGAACCAGGCAAGCCTTGAATTCACAGAAATCCAACTGCCTCTGCAACTTGAGTGCTGGGATTAAAACTGTTTACCAAAGCACTTAATGGTTTATTTTACGTGCATGAGTGTTTTGTTTACATGTATGTTGTATATATACTATGTGGGTGTCTGATGCCCACAGAGGCAGAAGAGGGTGTTGAATCCTTGAAACTCAAAGCTATAGGTGGTTGTGACCCACCTGATGTGGTGCTGGGAACTAACTGAACTTGGGTCTTCTTCAAGAGCAGAAAATGCTCTTAACCACTGAGCCATCTCTCCAGCTCCACAAAAGGAAAATTATAACATTTAATTCTTGATTCAACACATTTTCTGAGGAAGAGTATATGATAAAGAATGAAATAAGCTGATTCTGATCATGAGTTTATACTGTGAGAGGGTGAATGGATTGAACTCCACTCCGTTATGTCTCTTGCTACACCTCTAGACTACCCCTTTGGGGAGTATAGAGAAATACAGCTTGAAAGCCAGTGAATTAGAGTGACAAGCCAATTCATCAGGTAAAGAATTGGATTTTTGCAGGATGTAATGGCACATGACTATCTGGATTCCAGTGCTTGGGAGGCTGAGATAGGAAGTTTGGTTTGAATTTGAGGGTAGCCTGGATTACACAGTGAACTCTCCCTATTCCTCCCACAAAAGAAGCCCCAGCTGAAAGTCATTGAACACTTTACCAAGTGAATAGAACTGTTCTAACTTCTCTCCAGTATTTCTAAGGCTACCAACACTACAGGGGAGGCCTTACAAAACAAGAAAGAGGAACAAAGAGAGAAAATAACTTGAGCGTATACAGTTGTTATATAAAAGGATTAGGACTTGCTGAGCATTTGTGTCAGCTACTTGTAAGAGGCGGACGCAAGAGGATAGCAAGTTCAAGGCCAACCAGGGCAACTTATAGACTCTGCCTCAGAATAAAACATAAAAAGGGTGATATGCAGTTACTCAGTAGTATAATTACATTCCACGTGTGATGTTCTAGGTTCAGTCTTTAGTAGGGAGGCAAGAGGGAACACTGTGTATGTGAATGCAGTGGAATGATTATTATTCAAATGTTATGTTTGTGCTTGAATAAATTAAAATTATCTCTGGAAATTATATACTCCTCAAATTCTACCCAGGAATTATTTGCTTCAGACTCAATTTCCATGATGTCATACAGAACATTAGATTAACTGTTTCATTAGATTTATATAATACTCTGGAAGACCTAAGAACATTTACCTGCATCCAGTATGCCTTGGGCCAGAATAGCGCCAAATTTGGCCATGACATCATCATGCTTGTCATTGATGACTTTGGAATACAGCTGCCTGAACTGATTAACCTGAAGAAACAAGAAAAGAAATTATGGTCTGTCCATTTGTTGTGCTATTAAAAAGCACCCAGTAAACTGAGCTAATGATACTGAGACTCAGTTCTCATTTCAAGACATTTAGAAGAGGGTGATGGACCAGATGTGAAGGCTGAACATTGAGATCAGTGTCCTGACTTCCTAGTGTGGGAGCACTGGCTACCCTCAGTCCTCATTCTACAGAGGGCAATTCAGACTCAAGGGAGTGCTGACTAAGACTTCACTCTGCACCAGTCAGCAGGCCCACAGTCCTCACAAACACTATGCTGCTTACTGTCAACTGAGCAGATCTCCTAACAGGCATGGCCCTTCATAAGTAAATGACCTTTCACTCAGAGTGTGAGTGTGTACAAACTTTAGAGATGTGCATTCTGAATACACACTAGTTTCCGAAGACTTGTCAGAATCAGTACTCTTTTCTTTTTAAAGATTTATTTATTACATATACAATGTTCTGTCTTCATGTACGTCTGCAGGCCAGAAGAGGGCATCAGATCTCATTACAGATGGTTGTGAGCCACCATGTGGGTACTGGAAATTGAACTCAGTACCTCTGGAAGAGCAGCTAGTGCTCTTAACCTCTGAGCCACCTCTCCAGCCCAAGAATCAGTACTCTTATGATCCAACTCAGGATGAGATCCCCAGTAATTCTGTATCTTCAGTGTTTTCCTGAAATTACTATATAGTACTTCCACATAAAAATGCTTATAAAATATTCTTAATGAATACACTGATTTTTTTCAAACTGTCTGGATAGATATAGGGCACTATCTTATAATTCTTCCATGTCTTACACTTCCTTGTTTTCCCGACAGTGCTTTCAAATGGTAGGCACTCAGGAAGAAGTCTGCTTGTTCAAGAAGCACATGATCATGGAGCTCCCCAAATTTGCCAAAAGCAGAAAACACCAGATTT
This sequence comes from Alexandromys fortis, assembly GCF_014885135.2. Classification (NCBI taxonomy): domain Eukaryota; kingdom Metazoa; phylum Chordata; class Mammalia; order Rodentia; family Cricetidae; genus Alexandromys; species Alexandromys fortis. The sequence goes on along the minus strand of NW_026068093.1, from coordinate 580,041 downwards.
GAGTTTCCTAATATAATAAGCTTTGCACATATTCTTTCAGAATTTCTTCTCTGTATTTTTCTGAAGGCTACAGTGTGATACTATGGCTGAGTAACAGAATCAGGTAGCCCTGGCATATGATTCTCTCTGCTCTTAGAAGCCATTTGGGTAAATTACTAGTCTGTCTGTCTGTCCTGTGTCCATTTTCTTTTCAAATGGGTCTTCTTGTAAGGTGGCTCAGGTCTCAAACTCCTGAGTACAAATGATCCTTTTGCTAAATTCTCCTTAGTGCTGGGACCACAGGTAAGCATCACTATATCTGACCACTCACCAGCTTTTCTGTGCCTTAGTGTTCCCCTGAGGGTTACAGTATCTACCTCATCCATGTTCTAAAGACGACCGGAAGTAATATGTGGTCACGTAAATATGAGGCATTTTATACTTCAGTATAAATGTCTTATGGAGGCAGAATCTTATGACCCTCTGGACTACCATCAGCTCTGCCATCTAAACACTGCTAACAAAATAATACTCCTTAAAGATGGCTTTCGGTTTTATTCACAAGCAGCAATAAACTGTACTGCGGGAATAAAATGCACACGATCACTACTAAGTCATGCACTTCCAGCCTTACTTTTTTAAAAACTATAAAATCCAGCGTGATTAAATCATCACTGAACTCACAACCAGTTCGATGTTTTTACTCTGGCTTAACAGATCAAATTCCTTTGATTCTGAACTTATTTTAGACGAATACTTACATTACCTTATATAGGATGGAAATTTTATGTGGTAAAGGTTAAAAAATACTTTATGAACTTGTAAAAATAAATACGAGACAAAGCACTGTATGTACATTACAAAGGAGAATTTAATACAATCTTACCATATCATGGTTTTCTAATTTAACTTCACTGTTTCAGAATATGTTGGCGCCATGGCCAGGAAAAAGAGTCACAAACTTCTAACCCTGTAACCTGAGAGCGGAAGCCAGCCTAAACTATACAAGGAGCCATCTGTCTCAAAAAACAGTAAAACAGAATGGTAACACCACTCCCCCACTCAAGTAGAACTTGTGGAAAATATTAACTTAAAATTTAGGTTATTCTGTGATCCACATGTTCTATTATGTACAAATTTCTAAAGTCAAGCATTTAAAAAAATCCATCATGTTTTGCACTGTACTTTGTACCTTATACTATTAGAAAAATCAGAAAGGAACAAAATTCTCTAGAGCTATTTCTTCTGCAGAGCATACTTCCTTCCCGTCTTCATTCTGGCTACAGAAATTATCTCCGTGCTGGGTGGTGGTGGTGCACGCCTTTAATCCCAGCACTCGGGAAGCAGAGGCAGGCAGATCCCTGTGAGTTCGAGGCCAGCCTGATCTACAAGAGCTAGTTCCAGGACAGGCTTGATTGCTACAGAGAAACCCTGTTTTGGGGGAAAAAAAAAAGAAAAAAGAAAAAGAAATTATCTCTGCATATCA
>NW_026068093.1:492879-576113 GCF_014885135.2 Alexandromys fortis | reverse complement strand
AGATAGGATCTCATGTAGCCCAGGACAGTGTCAGACTTACTGATGTAGGCTGGCCCTGAGCTCCAGTTTCATTTGAACTAAGTAACTTCTTTATTGTGTGTGTACGGTATATGCATGGAAGCCAGAGAAGAGGGCCACTTTCTCACTCCCTGCCTTGTTCCCTTCAAACAGGTCTCTCACCGAACCTGGAGCTAGGCTGGCAGCTGTAATTCCCAGAGACCCTCTTGTTTCTGTTCCTCACAGTGCTGGAGTTACAGGTGCATTTGTGTCCATGTGTGACATTTACATGGTGCTGGGGTACAAACTCAGGTCTTCATTATTATGTAGCAAACATTCTTACCTGATTTGCCATCTCCCCAGTTATCACACCTGGTTTAATTACTGAAATTCTATAGCCAGGATATGAAGATGGCTAAATTTTTGTCTAGCTGACAATAGAAGCAGTGTGAAATCAGTATGTGAGGTCTGAGTGGATAAATATTTATATATGACTATTTGCGGAAGTACATTCTTTAATGACATTGCTCAGTTGGAAAACCTCCAAAGGCTCAGTGCAGCATCAACAGTAGAAATAAAAGCTACTCATATGATAGCTGCTATATTTAAAGCATGAAGAAATGTAGTCTGTGTTTGCAAAGATGTTTATGTTCAAGAAGACACAGCATATTAAGCAATTCTTGGAAAAACAACATGAGAAGCCAGATTCTACGTGCAATAATACAGCTTTCAGAAATGCTAAAAATGATTTTTAGAGAAGCACTGGGTAGCGAGACAAAATGACAGTGACTGCTTAGAAACTGAAGGTTTGTCAGACCAAGCTCTGAAGAGGCAGGGCACTGCAGAGTCTAGCAAGTGCACCCCTCTTTCCTGACTCTCCTCTGCTTAAAATAACAATGTTCCATGCCTGCTGCTGAGGCTGAAGAGAGGCCAATAGCTTCATCCCTTTCCTCTCCTTTCTCTCCTATTTTCTTTTTTAAGGACACTGACTTACTACTATGTTGTCCAGGTCAGGATTAAATTTGTGATACCCCTGCCTTAGCCTTTTAGGTGCTGCAACTGTCTGTAGTTGCTACCACACTTAGCATCAACATTTTTTTTTTCTGCTAGTAATGTTTTGTTTTTAACTGCATCTCAGATATACATAACATTTTAAAGCTGCTAAATGCTCTAAATATGATTATTATGGGCACGGGCTAAGTTAGTTCCTTCCTTCCTTCCTTCCTTCCTTCCTTCCTTCCTTCCTTCCTTCCTTCCTTCCTTCCTTCCTTCCTCTCTCTCTTTCTCTCTCTCTTTCTCTCTCTCTTTCTCTCTCTCTCTCTTTCTTTCTTTCTTTCTTTCTTTCTTTCTTTCTTTCTTTCTTTTCTTTCTTTCTTAATAATGGAGATTAATCCAACAAATACAACTTTACCACTGAGCCCCACCTGTCCCTGCCTCATCTGTTTTAATACTGGGTTAGTGTTTCACTAAATTGTCTACGCTGGTCTTGAAATCCCCTGTAGCCAAGGCAGTGCTGATACTTGAGGCCCTCCTGAGAAGCTATGATTACAGGTAGGTATCACTTGTACACTATCAGTGGCTTACATTTCTACTGAATACATCAAGCAAGATAATTTGAGAATATACAAATAATGCATATACACTTTCTGTTCTCAAGCTGTGTTCAGAAGCACTGTACAGTAAAGACTAATATGAGGTATAAGAGACTGTCATGAGGGAAGTTTTAAATAAATGCCTTAAAATCTGTTCTGGTTAATCCAGAGAAGGTGCAGCCTATGAGGACCACCTCCTGAGGAAAGTTGGGCTGTCTTTTTCTCTCGGCACAGATCCAGAGAAAGAGGATTCAGAGGGACCACTTGGAGGACTCATGATCGGAAGTCACTATGCACTGAATCTGACATCTAAAAGTGACAGGTATTGGCATTAGCTGAGACACTATCACCAAGAACTACTTTAAAAACTTCCCGAGCCACTGACACCCTTCCCAGGATTGCCTAGGAGGGTAAGAATGTAGTTGCATTCTTTTAAGACTGGCGTTGGCTATATACATAACGTGAAGTGGATTTTTCACTGTCTCAGAAGGCTGGAGCAGAAAAGTTTAAATTTGCACTCTCTAACAGGGTACTGAATTAGTCCTGTTGTATCTATTTAAAAACAAAGAGGCAAAAACAAAATACCAAAACAAATAAAAAGCACACTTTATCATTTCTTAAGCATGTTATATACTTAACAAAGTCACCTAAGTTTATAAAACACACAGCAAGTAAAATTATATAATTACAACACTCTAGTCTGTTGCTCCTTAAATGTGCTTTTTCTTACTTTCAGTGACTAAGATAAATTACTAAAGCAAACCCCAGACTACCTCCCTTCTAGGGCTTCTTTGCTCACCTTTGGACAAGTGATTTCCGTCTGCTGGATCATGATGAGAGCTGACGCTATCAGAGCCCCTTGCCTCACGTAGTTCACAGGATCATTCGTCATGGGTTCTAGTAAATTAATTGCTTCCTGAAATCATTACAAACAAAAACAGAAACAAAACTTTAAGTGAAGTTGGGATGGCTGTATTTGCAAATCAATCGCTTTCAAAGGTATATTTTACATTAGGGTAATGTTTAAGATTTTTTTGTTTTGTTTTGAGACAGGGTTTCTCTATGCCCTGGCTGTCCTGGAATTTACTCTGTAGACCAGGCTGACCTTGAACTCATAGAGATCCACTTACTTGCCTCTGATTCCTGAGTGCTGGGATTAAAGGTGTGTGCCACCACTGCCTGGCTAAATTTCTTAAATAAAAGTAATCAAGTGCCAAATCTCTTTCAGCTATGTACAGATACCTAAGTCACACAAATTATCTAGAAATAAAGCAGACTTGTTTAGTATGAGCAATAAAAATTTTTCATTGTATTAACTTGTCAGATGCCATGTTTCAAAGAACATTTGCTCCTAGATATCATATTAAGTTTAGAATAATATGGAAAGAAAAAAAATCCAATTTGTATTTAAATTATGAGAGCTGACATAAATGTAAATTAAAAGCCTAAGAGGAAAAATACTTAGCAAAATGTCCAACTGTATCCTTCCTGTGTTTACAGAACAGATATATACAGAAAAAGAGGCAGCTAGCGAGACAGCCAGCAGGTAAGCAGCCTGCTGCTAAGTCTGAAAACCTGAGTTTGATTCTCAGGACCCACACACAGAAAGAGAGAACTGACTCCTGTAAGCTACCTCTGACCTGGACATATGTGCGGTGACATATGTGTATATACACTTAATGATTGCTCTAATAAAAATAGAGATACATAATTTTTTTCTTTCTTTTTCAAGACAGGATTTTTCTGTGTAACAGCTCTGGCTGTCCTAGAACTCACTGTATAAGGCTGGCCTCAAACTCAAGAGATCCACCTGTCTCTGAATTCTGAGAGCTGGGATTAAAGGTGTAAACCATCAAAACTGGGTGAAGATACACATTTAAAAAAATATTTTAGGGCCGGAGAGATGGCTCAGTGGTTAAGAGCACTGACTGCTCTTTCAGAGGACCCGGGTTCGATTCCCAGCATCCACATGGCAGCTCACAACTGTCTGAAAATGCAGTTCCATAAGATCTGAAACCACACCAACAAACATAATAAAGTTAAATAAATCAATAAAAAAAATTAATTACGTGTATGTGTGTGTAGAGGTGGGGGCAGGTAGTATGTGCACAAGAATTCAGGTACCTTTCAAGGCCAGAGGACGGTGTGGCATTTTCCAGAACTGGAGTTAAAAGACAGTTGTGAGCTACTTGATGTGGGTGCTGGGAACCAAATAATGATCTGCTGCAAGAGCAGTCTGTACTCTTAAACATGGAGTCATCTTTCCAGCCTTTGATATACGCTTTTTTTTAGCCCTAGCTGGCCTGGCACTTGGCCTTGAATTCAAAAAAGATCTACCTGCCTCTGCTTCACAAATGCTAGGACTGGAAACATATGCCCGTTTTCACAGATTCCCTAAGAAATTCCCTCCCTAATAAATCAAGCGCCAAGACGATTGCTGTCCTAGCAGTGAACATTTTACTCATGGGAATCTTATGTTTCAATAGAGGGGACATAGATATTAAACTAAATAGTTGTAACAGTATGCAAGGTAGCAATAAATGCTTATAAAACACCAGGAGAGAATGAAACAGCTGTAAAAATCCTTTTTAAAAATATTTATTTTCTTTTTATGCACATTGGTGTTCTGCCTGCATGCATGTCTGTGTGATGGTGTCAGGTCCTCTTGAACAGGAGTTATAGACAGTTGTGAGCTGCTATGTGGGTGCTGGGAATTGAACCATCTCTCTAGTCCCAGATCTAAAAATTCTTTTAAAAAAATTAATTTATTGGTGTGTGGTATATGTGTATGTGTGTGTCTGAGCTCGTATGGGCATAAATGCCATAGTGTGCACATGGAGCACAGCCTGTGGGCACTGGTCGTCTCTGTCCACCATATAGGTCCTAGAGGCTGAACTTAGGCTGCCAGGTTTGGTGGCAAGCACCTTTACCTGTTGAGCTATCTTGCCAGCCCAAAGGAAATTCAGAACCTTTATTGCATTAAACGATGTGTTTGTGTGTACACAGTGAGCATTAATGATGTGTGTTGGGGGACAGGGGTGTATCTAATATGAACACTCTTTATTAGAGGAAAAAGACAAGAAAGTTGGGCCTGAGAGATGGCTCAGTGGTTAAGAGCACTGGCTGCTCTTCCAGAGGACCTGGGTTCAATTCCAGCATCCAGCTCATAGCTCACAGTTCACAACTGATCTGTAACTCCAGCTCCAAGGGACCTAGTGCCCTCTTCTGGCCTCCATAAGCACTATGGTGTGGGTGATACGTATTTAAAAACATATTTAAAAAAAAAAAAACCTGAGTTAAAAAAAAGGGCCACCCAAGAGTCCTACATACATGTATGCTATTCGAGGTAAAGTATGGTGACTATATCAATGCTGTGAATCAAGACTCTATGTTATGGCCATCTGGGGAATCTAATGCCTCTGGTCTCCACTGGCATCTTCACTCATGTACACATACCCACACACATGCATATAATTAAAAATAACAACAACAAAAAGAAGAGTTAATTTTGGGTGGCTTCAAACAGCAATCTTAATTTCCACAATACCAATTAAACAGAGAATAAGCACGTAACACAACAGAGCAATTCTCAATAGCTGTCCACGAGCACTGTTGTTTGTTCTAGGAAGCCTCAGGCACCGTAACACGTAAGAGTGGGGAGCACTGTGAAGCTGTGTGCCAAACTCAGTCTTAGAGATCACACTGCACCTGTATTTTCACACTTTTCTGCAGCAGTAAAGCCTGGTGCCAGGAAAGAACTGACCTCATCGGTTTGAGGCCTTACCTTGTTTCCTGTGCCCGCACAGCAGATCCCTAGGGCCATCGCAGCTCCATAGCGCACGTGAGGGTTGTAACTCTCTGATAATAACGAAACAACACTTGGACACTGTTCAGGCGTCCTGATAGGAAACAAAAAAAGGAAGACTGTATTACAGGCGATATGCTATAAACCAAAAGATTTTAAACAGCTTTTATTGTCTTTTTCTAAGATACAGGAAACAACGTAATATTTAACAAATAAGTTGTAGAATTACAAATCTTCCACAGAACAGGATGTGTTGGCACAGACCTACAATCCAGCACTAGTGAGGAGTTCATCACTTGAGCAGAGCCTGTACTACATAGGCAATTCAAAGCTATCAAGGAACACAAAGTGGTAAGACTATTAAAAATTATGGGGAAAAAAACTTCCATGGAATGAGAGTAGAAATATATTTTCTACATTCAGAAAACACTCAGAGAAAGAGGCCTATATCAGGGATATCTTAAGCAAGCTCTCTGCATGCTGGCTATTTCCTAGCACCTTTCAAAGTGGACAGTCAGGCACAGGTAGCACATTCCTCTGTGCCCCCTTTCCTACTTTCTGGGCACTATGCATTTGGTTACATGAGACAAGGCATTTACAGAGTCTTTTAGATGTTTCCAGAGTAGCACACAAAGTATAAATACTCCAATCCCAGCACTCTGGAGGCAGAGAATACCTGTGACTTTGAGGCTATCCTGGTCTACATTGCGAGTTCCAAGCTAGCCAGAGCTACATAGTGATTGAGTGGGGGTGGGTATGCCACACTGAAATAAGTAACAAAATTCAGATATTTTATTTCAATAAAAAGTTCTCTGCTTACACCTAACAGTCATCTTACCAGTGTTACTATTTGTATAATCCTTCCAAGAGCAAGAACTGAAGAAGGGAATGCACACAAATCACTAACATCATCTAATCATAAATTGCACATATGAATTTCTTTGTTTCAACATTCTGACTTCTAACTACTATTTCTTTACTGAGTATTTTCTACAACTACTACATTACACCATATTAATAAATCAAGTGCTTTCAGAATATGGAGTCTTTCCCTTCCACTCTCTAACTCTCTCTACTAATAGAGAGAAAACTAGTAATATATTTACACAGGCAGAAACACTGTTCTTGGCAGGGTCATCACAAAGTAAGTTTTGAAGGCATAAAATTTCACGATATTTCTCTGGTAGAGTTACAAGTTTATGATTATCACTAGGTAAGTGCCATGACATCAGAGACTTAGCACAATTAACAGGAATTAAGATATATTGCCTCCTGTGAGGTCCTTGCCCTCCCTGAGATCCAAAAACCACCCTAAATAGAATCTAAGGCCAGCTGGATGTCTCTAACCAAAGACATCATCGACACCTCTGTCAACATACAGAGAGGACTAAAGAACATTCCCCTCCCTTAAACCACTTCTCTCATGACCATTCATCTATGCAATTCTATTCTATTCATTCTCTGATTCCTCAACCGATCTGCCAGTAAATCAAGCAAAACTCTTAACTCTGATTTCTGCTTTTATGATCTGCTTTTACTATTAACTTATTTGTGTTTAATTCATTGAGATTTAATTCATAGAGGAAACAGAGTGATCTGGGTTCTAATCCTAGGGTGATTATTCACTACCAGGGAGACAAGCTCTGAATCTTACTGAGACTTAATTGTTTCACTCACAAATACCTGTTCCTTTTTGTGCATGCTGCGAGAGCTGACGTGTCTCTATGCTGTCACCACTGAAATCTTAATGCAAAACCAGAATTTGGCTTTGGATCAGAAATTGGCACTTGTGTGCTAATAGCTGTGGTTGGATCTCTTTAAAGACAATGTAACTCACAGTCAAAGGTTCTTTCCAAAAAAAAAAAAAAAATCAAACAAGCTAGATTTGCTAGGTAGCTTGTTATACTTAAGCTTTTCACTTTCAGATATCCTCAGCAACTTTTTTAAAATTTATTTAAATTTATTTTTATTTTCTGAACATAGATTTTTGCCTGCATGTATGTTTGTGTGAGGGCGTTGGGTTCCCTGGAACTGGAGTTGCAGACAGTTGTGAGCTGTCATGTGGGTGCCAGGAATTGAACCCGGGTCCTATTTGGAAGAGCAGTCAGTGCTCTTAACCTCAGAGCCCCTCCTCAGCAACTTTTAGGCACCAGTGGCCTACAGTTTGTCATTTGGCTGCAGTAAGGGTGGGATATTCCAGGGAAAACTGATGCATAGAAAAGAGTTTACCTAAGAACCTATCTTAAAACTTCACTATTTTATAGTCTTCACTTGAAAGCAGTAGGAATAAATAAGATCTCCCAACACTATTCTTTAGTCACTGCCTCACATCCAACCTTAGTTTTCTTCCCTTCCTATCCACTGCGCAGAATTCCAGGTTTCGTCCTATTTTCATGCATATATACAATATACTCTGACCTTCCTCACCCCTCCATCACCTTTAGTAGAAAACCACCTGAAAGAGAATGCAACTCAGACATGTTTTGTTTTTCAAATGGCATTATTATTTTATGAGATTTTAGAAAAAAAATTCTCCCTGGAAACACAAATCCTCGGAGTTGTGACAGGGCTTAACCAGCTCGCTGGCTCAACTAAGACTGAAGCCAGTAGGAAGGGCTGGAAACTCAAAGCCTTTTTATAAAAAAAACCAAACAAACAAACAAAAACTGTCAGTTTTAGTCTAATAATATTCCAGCTCTGACACATTCTTTAGAAAACCTAAGTGTTTAGACAAGGAAAGACAGCCTTTAATAAACTAGCTTAGGCATTTAATCTCTTTTGAAGAGCACAATAAAGCCATAAGCTCTTCACAGGCTTGTCAGTGTCTCGGCAGACAGCTCTAATGGACAAAGGAGTTTCTAAGCAGTGACTGCAATGCAAAAACACACCAGAAACAAAAACCTGCCTAGTAATCTTTGTACATCATATGTATATAATGACTTAAAGTAGCAGTAAAATAAGTCATGATACACAAGGGATCCCAACATGATTATCAATGAGTACTAATACATTATGAAAACAATTAGACCTTATGTAAGTCATCACTCTTAGCTCTTAATTAGGAAATGGACAAATAAATAGGGAGAGAGAAACAGAATCTGAATGTTATCAAGCTTCCAAAAACCAACAATCAGGGATATAAAATAGGGGCCAGTGAGATGGCTTGGCAGGTAGGGCACCTGCAGTCAAGCCTGACCACCTGAGTCTGACCCTTGGGATCCACATGACTGAAGGAGACAAATGTAAGCTGTCCTCTGATATATGTGCTGTGGCATGCATTTCTTTCTCATACCATACACGCGCGTGTACACACACACACTAAATAAAATTGTTAACAAAACTTGAAGAAGAATTTTATGCAGTACAGAAAATAAAATACATTAAATTATAATACAGAGATGCAATCAACAAAAAGTACTATGAGGGCCGGGCGGTGGTGGCGCACGCCTTTAATCCCAGCACTCGGGAGGCAGAGGCAGGCGGATCTCTGTGAGTTCGAGACCAGCCTGGTCTACAGAGCTAGTTCCAGGACAGGCTCCAAAGCCACAGAGAAACCCTGTCTCGAAAAAACCAAAAAAAAAAAAAAAAAAAGTACTATGAGGAACCAAACAAGAATAATGACCCAAAAGAAGGAAAAATGAGAAAAGGAAGAAAAAAAATAGATCTAGAGGACTGTCTGCAGCTAATGTTGGATGGGGAAGGGGAAACCACTTTCTTCAGTGTTATAGCCATTGGTAAGATGCCCATGCTCTGTAAATGACCCAATGAAACCATTTGCTGGGAGTCAGACACTAATGAATGTAGAGGCAGGATAGCTGGGAAGAGGAAAGCAATGGATGGGAGTGGGAGAAGGAAAGGGAGAATATGATTGAAATACTTTAAAAATATTATTATAAAATATACACAAATCCTGCCAGGTAGTGGTGGCGCACACCTTTAATCCCAGCACTCGGGGAGGTAGAGGCACTTTGAGTTCAAGGCCAGCTTGGTCTCCACATGAGTTCCAGGACAGTCAGGGCTGTTACAGAGAAACCCTGTCTTGAAAAACCAAAAACCAACCAACCAACTAACCAACAAAACAAAACTCACAAATTCCATCAACAATCTAGATGTAAATAAGTAAATAAATTCCAAAGGACCTATGAAGACCGTTTCAAGAGAAAACCCTGAGAATTCTAAAGTTTTAACACTAAGCAAGTTTAAATTTCAAGAGCATAATTGTAAAGACTTATTATATATTGCTTTTCAAAAATGGGCAGAAATGCATTTTTTTTCTATACATTATACACTCTTCCCAATTAAAAATCTGTGGGAAAAGAAGCTGGCAATGAAACAGCTCCCAAATCCAGAGGCTGTTTAGAAATGAGCAGTGACAAAGTTTCTGCCAAAACCTATGTATACAAGTAGCATGCAGACCTTTCTGTGTGCTCTTCTATATAAGGCAGTGACATGAGCAAGTTCATTGTGCTCCACAGCAAAGGAACAAAGCTGGATAAGAATTTTGTTTCATTGCTAGAAATTACAAGTTCCAAACCTTCTAGATTATATCTCTTTTTTCCTCAGAAGGGAAAAACAGTGGAGGCTTAATTCCAAATAAAATAAAATCATCTTATGCTAAAGTAATAGTTTACTACATTTCCCCCAATATCAAAGATAAGAATGTAACTTGAATAAGGGTCATGACTGGTTGGCCACAATTAGCGAGTGGTTTTATGAATTACAATGAATGCAGCTATGCTCTAATAATGACAGTATCAAAGAGGAAATAACCTCTCTGGCAGGCGTACAGCTGCTTACAAGTGCCAGTGCTGGAAGCTCAGAGTAAGTCAATGGGAGGAGGATGTCAGAAGGAGCCCAACTGAACAGACACAAGGACGGCATGCTTAGGAAACTCACAAGCAGATAAGAGGTAAGTAGCTAACAAATACGTATGGAATATAACTTAGGTTTTTGCTGTTTCTATCTTAATCTTCAGGAGCTTTGTTTCCACAGTCTTTTCTATCTATTCAGTGGATTAAAGTTTATAAATACGGAAGGGCTAAATTAATATGGGGATTGTGAGTATAATGAACAAATAACTTCATCTTCCTCTTAGAGTGCTTCTCAAGGGAATCGGGAAGAGAAAAGAAGTACTTAAAAAAGAACGGTTCAAATTTGGCAGACTTAAGTGATCACATTTAAAACCTTGTAGAAAGACGCAGTTATTACTAAAATCAAGTACTTGGCTAGTAATACTTTGGACTACTTTCTCTCCAACTAAAGGAATTATAAAATGAGTCATAAAAAAGCATTTAAATCAGCACCCATCAGAAAAATGATCACAGCACTCTGATTCTCAGCGGGTAAATCCTGACTCAGCCCTTAGGTGGGCTTGAGTCTGACTGGGTGGGTGGCAGTACTTACCGAATCCCTCACTTGCAACTCTTTAGAGCTCTGACCACTGCTGTGTGTTTTCTACAGTTAAGGAAAGTACCCAGGGTTCAGAGAGCATGTAGTGTGCTATCTCCTCTAGCACTGCCTCTGTGGCAAATCAGAAATACAGTATTTTTGTGGGTACTGGCTGAACTATCACAAATGCATACTAACCTATCAAAATAGGAGGGTGTACTTAGTTAGCTCTAGTGTTCTTTTTTTTTATTTTATTTTTTTTACTGATTTCTGGAAATAACACAACCTCTCTGTGTCTAAGGGAAACTCTCTGGTATTTAAGTTCAAATTCTTCTCTTAAAATTACATTAAAAAGGATGAGAAACTAACATCTTTTTTCTTCTACTTCTATTGATATTTTTCATTGAATCTTCTGAAATCTAAGCCTCTAGAAAAAGACTAAAAATCTGGATGCCTTACCAGCAAACATGGACAGATGCGTACACATTCCCACCTTGCAGAACCTGAATCTTTAAAAAGGAATATAAGTCAACCTTGGCTTTGAATGTTTGGCATGGGTACAACGCCTTGAAAAAGCAGATGACAAGCTTAGCTACTGACCATGCTGACCACTGTCTGGTACTGGACTGAACCACAGAACAGCGAACGGTTTGCTCTTATAGAATGTCGGAACAAAGCACAAATCCTGAACACATTCTACAGAATATATGTGATCATTTGATCTTGTCTAACCATTCTGGATTAAAGACAGAATCAATAGCAAAGGAGATGAAGCTGGTTGCCGAGGAACAGGGGACTAAAGTACACTGGGCAGCTCTGCTGATACTCATGGTGATAATACCCACCATTGGGGGGAACATCCTTGTTATTCTGGCTGTGTCGCTGGAGAAAAGGCTGCAGTATGCTACCAACTACTTTCTAATGTCCTTGGCGGTGGCTGATTTGCTGGTTGGATTGTTTGTGATGCCGATTGCCCTCTTGACAATCATGTTTGGTAAGTATTTCCCTTTGTTCCTGCCATTGAACCCCATCCACTAAAGAACCTGACATTCGTTTGATCTTTATTTTCTTTGAAATAAAAGATGGACCTGGATTAAAGATATAGAAGGGAACATTCCCTTATTTTTTTCTATGATTTGTAATAAATGTAAAAGGACACAAAAGTAATTTCTTAGGAACAATTTTACCCCCTCCTCAGCCACCTTATAAAATCATTAATTTGGCAATATTCACAATTTCTGCATGCATTATCTAAAAATTATAATAAGTAAAAAACCCACACCTGTCAAAAAAAACTATTCACTTTTCCTTTAACAAAGTAATCAATATCTTGCAAAATTCTAGGACCTTAATAATAGAATCACTGAATCATCGAGTCCCATTCCTATTACAGTTCTTGCCTTGAACCTTTAAGAAAAGATGTTTAGTTACAAAAGGAAATTGTCTGGCTCAGAGTACCTCAAGAGAAGACCCATCTGTTTAACTTTTTTATGGTATCTGACCATCTGTGTTCCTAATAAACCTGTAAGTCAATAAAATAAGTAGAACAGATGAGTTACTATGATAATAAAAATATAGTTTGACTTTCAGATCTTTGTTATAATAAAAAAGAGATAATATATTAAAGTAGGCATAAGGAGTTTCTTCTGTGTGTACATTATCCCAAACTATGTTAGCAAACACAAATGATTTTATTGAGGAATTATGAGGGCTCCTAGTTTCAAAGTCAGCACTAAAAGAACATTTAATTAGTCAATGTTTGGGATAAACTGATATTCCACTAATAAACCACTTAAGAAAATTATAGATGCTCAGGCTTCCAAGAATTGTGCTTATATGTGGAGAATAAACACACAAGTTATAGAAGTAAAATTTATTAACCCAGAGCACACTCATCTATTAAATTAAAAAGTAAAGAAAAACTACTATTGCAATTATTTCTTATAGAAAACAACAGGGAGACATATAAAATGAAGAAGCTGTGTCTTTACATGTAGTAAGATGGTCAGAAGTTAAAACTTCCTGCTGCAAAGCAACACTCACCCAGCTTTAAACGATAAACATGCTTCTACTGCCCTATTAGATTCTCTAATCAGTAGTATTGTTTCGCTCTCTTTTCCCTTTCCTTTGGTGATTCTGTAATCTCTTGAATATCCCAATGGTATATGTTAATCACATAAGAAACGACATTCTAGTAACAACCTGGAGCTCAAAGAATTTAGGAAGGATGATGCAGGGATGTATGTGGAAGGACCTCATAGGATTAAGATTCCAATTCTCAACTCCATAACAACAGTTTGCAGAATAAAACTGTACTCTTTGATGCTTTGCTAGGCATACAGAAAAATATCAAAATGCATTATCTTTAAATCAATAAAAAATGCATTATCTTTGTTTTACTAATATAAAATTGAAAATATTGGATAAAGAATTGAAGGAATTTTACATTAGTAAATTTTAATTTGAAAGCTTAGTCCGTAACTACCAAATATCTACTATACACAAAATTCTGAGCTAGGTACTTAAATCATTGCATTAGGATAAGGAATCTTAACACAGAAAAAGTCTATAGTGTTCAAGTTAGCTGATAAACACTCCACAAGGAGTTTTCAAATAGCAGGCACCCCATGAGATAAAGAAACTGCTTATACAGAAAAGTATTGCTTAAGATATTCTCCTCCCACCCCCAGACAGGGTTTCTCTGTCTAGCTTTGGAGCCTGTACTGGAACTTATCCGCCTGTCTCTGCCTCCCGAGCGCTGGGACTAAAGGCGTGCACCACCACCGCCTGGCTATAAAACACAGCAGAAAACTAAACATTTTAACATAAAATATATAAAACACCTACATACTTATGCCTTAAATTATAACCCATCTTAACAGCATTTCATTCTTCAAATACTTATAAAACAAAATACAATGTCTCATAGTCTCAAGCACGTTGCTACCAGTAATTATGCTGCACAAAGGAGTTGTTAGATTGGGGGATAGGGAAGCAACCCTAACCAACCTGGGAATGTAATCACCGTTTAAAATGTCACAGTATAAAGTCACTATTTAAGACATAATCTATGACCACAGGGCATATAGACAGATGCTACCCTTGAAAAGCACCAAACGAATGTCTAGTAACTATCTGAAGTGAAAGGGTGGGGACCTGACATCAAATAGTAAGATCTTTATATATCCTTTTCCAGCTAGATAAATACTAAGACTTTCTAAACTAACACATTTGCAAGAATTTTTGATAATTTTTAAAAGTAGCAGTAAACAATGTATGGGAAATCTTCAGAACTTCTGAAACCTACAAACCAAAGTGTTCTTGGTTATATAATCACAAAAGATTAATTACCATTATGAACAATTTAAGCTATTACAAGAAGCCACTAAAAACCTTTACAGCAGTTAAGCATTCTAGTAAAGTCAAACTTTAAAAAGAATGAGCTAGAAATAACAAAGTGGTCCTCGTGTTCTTAACTGAGGGATATTTTATTCAAACATTTATTTGTAATATTTAACTCCGTATTGTCTGAATTTCTGTTTTACCAAGACCATGACACTCTTGACATGACACTTTTAACTTCTCTGCCAAATCTTCTTTGGGAACACTGGATGCAATATTTACAGGTTTATTTACCTATTTATTTTTATTGTTTTATCTCTTATTCTTAAAACCCACGATCATAATGCAATAGCTTTTAACACAAACCCTAAAAATACCCACATTAGAAATACTTGAGCAGGGAAGT
This sequence comes from Alexandromys fortis, assembly GCF_014885135.2. NCBI lineage: Eukaryota > Metazoa > Chordata > Mammalia > Rodentia > Cricetidae > Alexandromys > Alexandromys fortis. The sequence continues at coordinate 561,583 of NW_026068093.1, read as the reverse complement.
CTGAGGCAGGAAGACTGCAAACTGGATGTGAGCCTTAGGGTACACAGCAGTAATAAGTAACAACATATTCCTCCTCTAAGCAGAAGCATGAACACAGCCCAGTTACAATATGTATAGGCTATTAGTGTTCTAGTGCAATAACAAATAGAGGTAACATTCAATTTTACTAAGACACTTCTGATAAATTTCAGCGCTGCAGTAGGTATGTTCCCACTGTGTTCTCTGCCTCCCCAGTACAGGCTCACATTCAAGCAGATGTACTGCACTCTTGCTCTACTTGGACAAGATAAAGACACTGGTTTTACATGGGTTGGGGGATCTGGTTTGTTTCTGAACATGTGTGCCTTCATTGCTATTTGGTTGACTATAGTCACTGTTCAGAACAGTAACAACTGTTATTCTGAGTGATCTCTCTGAATACACACTGTTTCAAATACTTTGCAATATTATTTTATTGTATTTCAAAGCTTTAAATACAATAAATGTAGCAAGCTTATAAAACAGGTAATGGCACCACCGCAGACAAGATCTACAACAGTTAACTAAATTTTCTGAGATGATAAAATAAGTGGCAGCAATATGTGGATCTAGGGCTGATTCTGGAAAATTCCTATGCTCAGTCCTTATTGCTCTACTCTGCCTTCTCAAAGACAAATGCTGATTCTACCAACCCAAAGTATTATGTTCAGCATATGGGACTAACAAGAAAGCCTATAGAATTTTGGGAATGGTGAGGCAGAACCCTGTATCTTTCAATCAAAAATGTATTTCACATTATGTGATAGAATACTTAGGCCTCACCTAGTACTTGTACAAATCCTTGAGATGACCAACTAACCTATTTTCTGGAGGAAGGTACTAGAAACAGTCAATGCCTATGACGTTGCCAAACCTTGCTGGGAGGCAAACAGGAACTTAGGCAGCACGCAAGTGACTACCATCCCAGACAGGGTCTCTACAGCTTGCAGTTTCACAATAAACAAAGCATTGTCTTAACTAACAGCTGAGTAAAAGATCTATAAACCAAAGACATGTTTTGCTCCTCAAATATTACTCTATGACATTTAGCCTACAATTACTTTGGGTGCCCAGAGAAATGCCATTTTTCAAATATTCCTTTTTTTAGTTTTAGTTCAAAGGCAATAAAGGAAGACAGTTGGATTGGAGCATAGCTTAATGGCATAGTGCTTGCTTAGTCTCGAGGCTCTGGTTCACTTCAGGGATGGTGGTGGTGATAAGGTTTGAAGAAAAGAGAATAGGCTGGGTAGAATTTGTTTTTCAGAAAATTTTATGTGAGAGTCCAAGAAAAGCAGTTACTAATCTATGTGCCAGATTAACTTCTCATAGATACTATTTTTCTTTTCTTTTTAAACTTAAATCTTTCCTGTTCACTTGATTATTAAAAATTTAATTAATACACAATCCAAGTCTTGCTGCAAATAAGGCATTACAAAAAACAAATATAAATCAACCCGATGCTTCCTATATGCTACATGGGTGCCCCACCATCAGATTACATTCCTAGCTCCTTTTGTGCTTTTCTACACTGTTGCATTTTTGTTTTGGAGATAGGTTCTTGTTATGTTGTCAAGGCTGGCTTTCATCTGACTATGAAGTCCAGGCTAGCCTGAAAGTTTTCATTTACCTGCTTCAGCCTCCAAGTGCTGGGATCACAAGCAAGTGCTACCATGCCCATAATTACATTCTTGCTTTCTCCACACCCCATTTAGATTTTATTTTAATCTTACTTTATGTGTTACTTAGCTTGCATGTACACCTATGCACCATGGGTGTGCCTGATTCTGAAGAAGGACAGAAAAGGATGCCAGGTCCTCTGGAACCACGGCTGTAGATGGTTCTGAGCTGTCATATGGTGCTAGGAATTAAACACAGATCCTCTAGAAGAACAGCCAGGCTCTGAACCACTTTCTTGCTTTTAATAAAAGATTTCTATTAATTCAGTGCCATTATATTGCTTTCCTAAGTCTATCCATTAGTATTTCATGAAAGGTGGGATCTTAAAGATGTATCTCTCTCAATCTTATAAAATCCTGCTCTTTCTTCAAATCTATACCACTGCCAGATAGTTCTGATTAAAATAAGAATGTTCTAGTGATCTGAACTAATTTTAATTCTCATTTTTCCAAAATTGGTGTTCATAAATACATTAGCTCTGTTGGAAAATAAGGCTAACAGGCGTCCTAGGCCTAATGAAGTCAGCACTGGAAGGCTTGCCCTTTTAGCCTATAAGCAGAAATGCCATGGGTCAAAGAGTCAAATTCCAAAGGCATGTAGTTTTTATGTGTTCTCTGTGGCTTCCTGCTCATGGCTACAAGATTTATGACTAGAATTTTCCAGACCTTAATTTTCAAATGTAGAATACATAATTAAGAATAGCTAAGTAGGCAAGTTTAAATTAGTAGCAAAGTATTTTATTTTAAAAGTTCTACAGAGACTGTATGCACGTGAGGATAAAACATAGCCAGGTGTGGCAGAAGGGTTGCATATTTTAGGTCAGCTTGAGTCACATGGTGCTATCTCAAACAAAACAAAACTCCTAAACCAAAAAAAAACAAAACAAAACAAAGCAAGCAACAGAATAGCAGTAATTTCAGTGGTAAAAAGGCTGCTTTGCATAATTCAGGTCCTGCTTCAATCTCTAGCAACATACATGCTCTTAAAGTATTTTTATTTTTGATGAAGATCTTGCTATGTTGCAGGCTGGATTAAGGCCTTGAATCAAGTGACCCTTCCATGTCTGCTTCCACAGTAACTGGAACTATAGGGACTACACAATCCTAATTTTTCTATTTCCCTACTCCTAGCCCAGAATCTAGGGTATTGCTTCCCATGAGTGTCCACTGTGAAACTCTCTTAATCACTGACTCTTTTCCTTCTTACACTGTTTGTCTTTAATGTCGGGTAGTTAAAGAATGCACTGCTATTTTCCACTGACGACAGAAAACTGGAATAGTTAAGAAAATTCAACTGCTTAGGTTCTATCACAGGTCTTTGCTCTAAGAGGCTCTCATGAGGTTTCATGTGTGTATGTCAGGAGTTTTCTTCGATCACTTTCCATTGTATTTTTTGAGACAGGTTCTCAACTGAACCCAGAGCTCACTGATTTGACTAGCCTGGCTGGCCAGCAGGTCCCAGAGACCCTTTTCTGTCTCCCTAGCACTGGGGATTATTCCAATACGAGATTGTAAGTGCGGACTGTCACATGTGGCTTTTATAAGGGTTTCGAGGATCTGACCTCAGTTCTCATGCTTGATTGGAAGCACTTTAGCTCCTAAATGAGTGTCTATCTCACACAAGTACACCCAGACTTACGTTTTAAGACTAAAATAGCCTTTCCTACAGTCTTCCCACAGAATAGATGTTTAAGCTTTCATTTCCATACAGAACATGTGGGGATTGGTTTACTGCATTCTCATATAATGCCTGTATGTAACCCAAGAGCCTACTTTCCCAAACAATGACCCAGGTGACATTCATCTCTATTCACTATTTGTAATCAGGGTACACAATGTTCTAAAGGATGTTTTCAATTAATATTTCAATTCTGATAAATGCTCTTCCCTCCATAAACTCATATTCAAAGACTTAATTACATCTGAATTGACTCATCTGAAACATCAAGGATATCTCCGTGGTCATTTTAAGAAGCTAAAAAATATGTACTGGCCTAAGAAAAAAGATTAATTTGAAGATTGCTATTCTATAAACAAAAAAATTCTTTTTCTTTCAGAGGCTATATGGCCCCTCCCATTGGTCCTGTGTCCCGCCTGGTTATTCCTTGATGTTCTCTTTTCAACTGCCTCCATCATGCATCTCTGTGCTATTTCGGTGGATCGCTACATAGCCATCAAAAAGCCAATACAGGCCAATCAGTGCAACTCCCGGGCTACTACATTTGTCAAGATTACAGTGGTATGGTTAATTTCAATAGGTATGTGGGGAATGCCAAAGGTCTCAGTGGAGTGTCCAGTCTTTATTTCCATATGGCCAGAATGCCAGGTCTGGTACCTAGAAAACCTCAGAGGCCAAGGAAATCCATTGATATCCAAGAACTTGCACACCACATTCACTGTGCAGCTTCTAAGCCATTATCAGTAAAACCTACATTAGCAGTAAGTCTATGCCTTTGGAACCGGTCATTATTTTCTGAGGTCCCATCATACTTCGATTTTGATATTCAGGAAATTTAAGCCGCAAACTGTGTTATATTTGCCAATAAATTATTAAGTTCTAACTAGCATGAGGAATCTAACCACCAAAGTAAAACAGCAAAAAGTGAAATGCATCTTAAATCACATTTAACAGCATAAACAAGAGAGGAGAAAAAGACAACGAAGCCAAACTTTGTAAGCAGGCACTAAAGACCATAAATTCACCCAGGAAGTTATGTTCCAATGTGTACAGACTGAAAGCAGTTAAATATCCACTTTAGTGTCTTAACTGTCAAAAATATCTAAGATAGATGTTAAGCTAATGTTTAGAAATGGTTTATAGAAAGAAATCAATTTTCTTTAAACTGTTCTATGATTCTGCACTAATCTTTTTGATATTTTTAAAGATTTATTTATTTTTATTTTATGTATGAGTGCTTCGCCCGCATGTATATAAGTGTATCTTGTGTGTGCCTAGAGCCTGAGGGGGCTTCGTGGGGCACTGGACCTCTTGGAAGTGGAATTTCAGCTGGTTGTGAGCTGTCATCTTGAAGGCTCAAGGCTAGCTGCTATCAGAGTGCCTTGAATGAAGTGCATCATCCATTCAAAGCTCTCTCAAGATAGTGCAGAAAAACAAACTTGCAGATTTGTAACAAATGATCTGATCAGCACATTCGCTGCTTTGCAGTAGAAAGAAAAAATTTTTGAAGAAAATAATTACGAATCCTGAAGTATTAGAAGGGGAGTAAAAACAAACAAACAAACAAAAACTATTGCTTACTTCTCTCTAACCAGTGTAAAAATGTGCTCAATAAAGCAAGAAAGACATCAAGATTATCTTCACTTTCCTGAAATAATGGCTCATCTTGGAAATGCCTGGGAGTAAACGTCAAGGCAAACTACTAGTCTGGCATGGAAAGAAGGAGAGTTAAAGAAATGTCTTCAGAATAGAGATTTTTTTTTTTTAAATATCAAATAGTAATGACCAGAATGAGAAAGTGAAGTGTCTGGTAAGGGAAAGAAGAGTGCAAATAAAAAGATAGGTCAGGGTCAGCAGACTTTTTTATAATGGGCATAATGTGGTGACAGTTTGTTGGTCAGAGGGCATCTAAATTAAGGCTGGATAATATGACTTTATCAACATCCAATTTTTACTAAAAGTAAATTTCAAGCTTGTAAGAATACACGAAGAAAAAAGAAAAAGTGTTCAGCAGTTATATGCGGTAAGTAAATATTTTAGATTGCAGGCTCCATGGACTTAACTGTTCTGTAGAAGAATAAAAGTGTATGTTCTCGTTCTCTCTCTCTCTGTCTCTCTCTCGTTCACTTTAACCTCTCTGGCTATCAAACCCAAGTTGTTCTGGGTAAAAGAAGCTACAGTTACTACAGTACTAACGAGGATGGCTGTTCTAGCAAAACTTACAGAAACAAATGCCAGACAGTGTTCCTCTAGCTATAGACACTGATGCCCTGGAGCAGAGCACACAAACTCTTCTTTCCAGTGGTAAATATGTAACAGATGGCAAGGGTAGAGGCTGCTACTGTAAAAGGTTTGAGAAAACTGCCTTGTTAAAAACTGTGGGGTATTAGAAATAAGTTGTGAAGAAGACAGAGTGCTTTTGGATTTATTAAACAATATAAGATAAAAGATTAATCAGCTTGGGTCTGGTGAGATGGCTCAGCAATTAAGGGTACTGACTGCTTTCCCAAAGGACCCAGGTTCAAATCCCAGCACCATATGGCAGCTTACAACTGTCTGTAATTCCAAGATCTGACACTCTCACACAGACTTACCTGCAGGCAAAACACCAACACACATAACATAAACTTTAAAAAAAGATTAATTAGCTCACATATTTAAACAATATCTGCTGTTTTGAAGGTGTGACTCTTGTGTTATTCCCTTTTCTAATAACTACTTCACTGATCAACATATTCAATACATTATAGTACTTAAATTATTAAAGAAATAGCACAAGGTATACATATTATCAACTATTAGAGGAACTCTCAACCTTGAAAACAAGTTTTCTTGTTTCTTAAGCAGCAATTTTTAAAGAAAGTCCATTTTTTCTCTATAAAGGATTAAAATACATTCACAAATACCAAAAGAAAATTCTTAAGTGAAGGTGTATAACCTCAAAGATAATAGATAAATAGATACCATTTGAAAATTAAGACACTGAATCTCTTTAAATTCTCTCCAAATTAACTACTCTGGATATTAGCCTTATCTTCTGAGTTCTTTTCCAACCTGGAAAAAGGAGATTTGCTCATTTAGAGTTCTTTGTTTAGATTCCATTTATAAAGAATCTGCTGGGGCTGGAGAGATGGCTCAGTGGTTAAGAGCATTGCCTGCTCTTCCAAAGGTCCTGAGTTCAATTCCCAGCAACCACATGGTGGCTCACAACCATCTGTAATGAGGTCTGGTGCCCTCTTCTGGCCTGCAGGCATACATGCAGACAGAATATTGTATACATAATAAATAAAAATAAATTAAAAAAAAAAAAAGAATCTGCTGTTAACACCTGACAGATCTGAAGCTGAGGGTCTCAGGAATTATAATGCATTCATCAGCACGGAATTTCTAAAATTAACTCTCAAAACAACTAATCTAAGAACAAGAGGTCATGAAAATGACTCCATTTATCTTGCTTCATTTCGTCTTCCTCAGGCATCGCCATCCCAGTCCCTATTAAAGGGATAGAGAATGATGTGATTAACCCAGACAACATCACCTGCGCGCTGAAGAAGGAACGCTTTGGCAACTTCATGCTCTTTGGCTCGCTGGCTGCGTTCTTTGCACCTCTTGCAATCATGATAGTCACCTACTTTCTTACTATTCATGCCTTACGAAAGAAAGCTTACTTGGTCAAAAACAAGCCATCTCAGCGCCTAACTTGGTGGACTGTGTCCACTGTTTTCCAAAGAGAAGAGTCATCCTTTTCCTCACCTGAAAAGGTTGCAATGCTGGATGGTTCTCACAAGGATAAAACTCTACCTAACTCAGGTGATGAAACTCTTATACGAAGAATGTCCTCAGTTGGAAAAAAATCAGCACAGACCATTTCTAACGAACAGAGAGCCTCAAAGGTCCTTGGAATTGTATTTTTCCTCTTTCTACTTATGTGGTGTCCCTTTTTTATTACAAATATAACTTTAGCTTTGTGTGATTCCTGCAACCAGGCTACTCTCAAAACGCTTCTGGAGATATTTGTGTGGATAGGTTACATTTCCTCAGGGGTGAACCCTTTGATCTACACCCTCTTCAATAAAACCTTTCGGGAAGCATTCTGCAGATATATCACCTGCAATTACCGGGCCACAAAGTCAGTAAAAGTCCTTAGAAAATGTTCCAGTACAATCTACTTTGGGAATTCCATGGTAGAAAACTCTAGATTTTTCACAAAACATGGAATTCGAAATGGGATCAATCCTGCCAAGTACCAGAGCCCAATGAGGCTCCGAAGTTCAACCATTCAGTCTTCATCAATCATTCTCCTAGATACACTTCTCCTCACTGAAAATGATGGTGACAAAACTGAAGAGCAAGTCAGCTATGTGTAGCAGAACGGGCAGTCCTCATCTAGCTCGAGTAAGGGGATGAGCATGATGCTAGTGCACAAAGACAAACATACAGAATAAAAAATCATCTCCTGAAAGCAAGAGTTAATATTCAGGTTGTCCAATTTCCTTATCTAAACAAAGCCAAAACATGGATAAAGTAGCTTTGTATGGCTATAAACAAAAGCAATTCCTACTCTGGTTTTCAAATGAAATAAAATTATATAAATCAATAAATTCTAGTCTTAAAAAATCAATGTCATAAATTAAATTCCTAATTGTATGTAAAATTGGGCTAAGAATGAAATAAAATGTTAACTCTCTAAGTTGGTTTTTTGTTTGTTTGTTTTGTTTTGTTTAAGGGAAGGTTTCTCTGTGTAACAGTTCTGGCTGTCCTGGAACTTGCTTCATAGACCAGGCTGGCCTTGAACTCAGAGATCTGTCTGCCCCTGCCACCCAGGTGCTGGGATTAAAGTGCCGCCAAGGCCTGACTAGTTTTTTTTTTTTTTAATAGATAGATTGATTGATTATGTATGCAGTGTTCTGCCTGCAAGCCAGAAAAGGACACCAGATCTCATTATAGATGGTTGTGAGCCACCATGTGGTTGCTGGGAATTGAACTCATGTCCTCTGGAAGAGCAGCCAGTACTCCTAACTGCTGAGCCATCTCTGCAGTTCAACTCTCTAAAATTTTAAAAGCATGAGGCATAAACAATAGTGACATGACCAAAAGACAAAAACAAATGACTGAAACAGTGATTACAGAATAGGGAGATGATGGTTCAGAATGAGAGCCTGAGTCTGGGTCCCTTGCACCCACATAGAAAGTGGGTATAGAAATGCCTGTCTGCAATCCTATTGCTGGTGAGGGCAGGAGGATCCCTAAGTTCACTAGCTAGCAATTCTTGCTGGACCAATGAACTCCACATTCAGTGAGACCTCCCTCAATCCCACGAAAATGATACAAACTGGATTTTCTTCCCCCCCAAAATATACATATAAAACCCTAAAACCAAAACAAACAACAAAAAACTTACAAAAAATCATATTTGGAGGTAAATGAGAGTGGCTTTAATGTAAGATAGTTAAACGCAGTCATTTTTCTCATCAGGAGAGGACAGTAGTTAGATGTCAGGAAATGTAACAGGCCTTAGCAGTGGAACTGCTAACAGGCATTTTGTCAGCGGAAGCAGGTCCATTGGAAGAGGAGGAGGAGAAAGCAAATGAAATCACCCTTGGGTACTTGATCTGCACTATGCTCCTTAAAGGTGTGAAAACAACATGCTAAAACTGGAGCTATGGAACCCCAATGCAGAGACCTAAGTAAGTGAGTGGTCTCATACAGAGGTTATCCCTGCTTGTATTTATCCAATGATGTGGCTGAACTTCTAGTATAAAATTTTTCATTTACTGTTTGTTGTTTCACTTGTGCTGTTAAGAGTTGGAAACGAGTCCAATCTGTACTGGATAGCTGACCGAATGTAGAAGTGATCTTTAGTTTAGCTGTACCTCAGGTTTTGAATCTACATTTTGTGCCATCCTTAGCAGGGATCAGCAAACAGTGTCAGTTCTGCTGACTGCTGGGGCATTCATTCACTCAAAGCAAACAAATCTAAGCTGGAGGAGGTGGCCACGAAGATGAGCCCATGTCTTGGCTCTGCCATCTAAAGCTGAGCTGACTTATACTTTGACCTCCTGCTCTATCACTGAGCTTTCCTAGGCAACTGAGTTTAGGACAATTACCTTATAAAATGTGTGGGATGGATAATCTCAGTGTAAGTAAATCAGACATATACTCCTCTAGAGGAAGAATCTTTTCCAGAACATGGATGTACAGACCCCAATATGTACATATATGTATGGGCTCTGAATCATCTGCCAGGCAAATTTTAATTAATTTATCATGAAAGCACTATGCACTTCCCCCTAGTGGTCTTAATACTTTTTAAAAACAGGATACAGATGGAATAGTTCAGTTAAAAAAAAAAACAAACAAATAACGACAAATATCAAAATAATTTATACTTCCCTACCCCCAAAATAGATTAAAAAAAAACAAAACAAAACAAAACAAAACAAAAGCCAGACACAGAGAAAAAAATTATTCTGTTTTGGTTTGAGGTTATAATCTGATGAGTCTGCCATATGTTACTATTTATATTCTTGTCATAGTAAACAGATTATTTTCTTCCGCTTCCTGATGCTATAGATTAAAGCCAGGGCCTCATGAAAGCCAAGACAAGTGTCTTATTGCAAAGCCACTCCCCTAACCTAAGGTGGCTACTGTCAGGCATCACACTGATAATACTCTAAGCTGTTCATTTCATATACCTAGAAGCACATACAGGTGTTTCAGAAACTCTAAACCCAGTTACTGTTAGTTACTGGTAATACTACCAAAGCACTGCCCAACATACTCTGTACTGTTTGCAGGTTTCCATTACTGCACACCTACAAAAACAATAACAGAATCTATAAACTAGCTTCAGCTATTACTTAAAGTATCTTTGAGTTTATCTATAGCTAGTGAGATGATTCTAGTATTTCCAGATAGTCTACTGATTAAACTATAACATTATTATCAACTATTTGTGAAAAGGAACAACAGTTTCAAAATTTTACTGTTATTTAATTGCAATTTCTATTTTATGACTATTTTTTAAAATAAAGGCAGGTCTCAGTTTATATAGCCAAGGTTAGTCTTACACTTATGATCTTCCTGAAGGTGGGATTACAGGCATATACAACCATGATGTCTATCAACTTTTTAAAACCTCTATTTTGTTTCTCTGGTTTTGGATTTTGTCTTTTTTTTTTTTTTTTTTTTTTTTGGTTTTTCGAGACAGGGTTTCTCTGTGGCTTTTGGAGCCTGTCCTGGAACTAGTAACTAGCTCTGTAGACCAGGCTGGTCTCGAACTCACAGAGATCCGCCTGCCTCTGTCTCCCGAGTGCTGGGATTAAAGGAGTGCGCCACCATCGCCCGGCTCTGGATTTTGTCTTTTGATGCAGCGCTAGGGATCAAACTCAGGGTCTTGCAGATGACAGAATATTGCCCTACCACTGAGATCAACCCCCAGTTCTACTTTGCCACTGATCATCATAATCATTATAACCGAGTAACAGTTTCCAAATCTGGAGAAAGACTGAAAATAGTATAAATGCATGGTCTATCTTGTGAAGAAAGGGAATAATACAGATGAGAATTATACACAAAGATAATTTCATTTCAACTGAGAAAGAATAAATGTTTTTGATATTTATGTCCAATTAGCATATCTAAAGAGTTTGTTTTTGTTTTTATAAATCAAGACGAAATAAATCCTTTAGACATGGTGTAAGCTAAACGACTGAAAGGTTATTTTAAGAGATCAGAGATGATGGTACACACCTGTAATCCTAGCACTTGGAGGACTGAGGCAGGATGATTATGAAGCCAGCCTTGGCTACACAGTCATAGTGAGTATGAAGCCAGCCTGGAACAAGAACCTGGCTCAAAAACCAAACCCTGACTATCAGAGGAAAGGGAAAGACAAAAGAGTGAGCTCTGGAGAGATGGCTCAGCAGTTAAGAACATGTGTTGCTTCTGCAGAAGAAGGTCTTAGGATCCACTCCCAGAACCCACATCAGTGGCTCACAACTCTAAGTAGATCTGATGATACCCGGTACTGACCTCTGTGGTTTCTGCACACATGTGATGCACATACATACATGCAGGTAAAACACATAGTTAAAAAAAGAACAAAAAACCAAAAAACTAGAGTACAATACTTGAAAGTAAATGATGTCACATGAGGAAACATAAGAATTTTAGACAACAAGACAGACACCTCTCAAATATTAAATGCAACCAGGAAACTGAAAACAATATTCTATTAGAGCCTCTTCAAGGAAGACAGGGCTCTAATAAAAACAAAGGGGGAGAGAAAGCTAGATTTACCATGAGACTATTTGGAATCTAAGGCTCATCATTTAGCTCCACAATGCAAACTTTGTGAAATTTAGTAGTCTCAGTGTAAAAAAATATGTATTTAATATAGGCCAACAAGATGGCTTAGTAGGGAAAGGCACTTTGCTGCCAAGCCTGATGACTTTAGTTTGATCTCTGGGACCCATGTGGTACAAGAGAATTGACTCTCACATTTTTCCTTTCACTTTCACAAGTGCATGGTGGTACACACATGCCCACAGACATACATATACAACTAAGTAAAAGTAATAAAACATTTAAAAGAAGTATTTACTGATTTCTAAGTTCTTTTCACCTTTAAAAATTCATATTTGGAAAAAATGCATTGAAGTAAAATTTAAAGAACTTACTTTTAAACTCCTGTTTCCTAAACTAATTGACCACATTCAATTTTCTTCATCTATAAAAATGTTTTAAGCAAGATACTCAACACTTCCTAGCCCCCACCTCTTCAAGAAGGTATTCTGGAAGACAACTCATCAAGGTCCTTTACGCTACACACAGGGTATACACCTGTAACCTCTGCTACTTAGGAAGCAGAGGCAGGAAAACCTCTTGAGCCCAAGTTCAGGACCAGCCTGGGTAACACAGAACATGCACATACATCATTTGACTCGCTAGCGCCACCTGACTATCATGGTGTAAAAGGAGTTTACAAACAAAAGATGGCTCACAGGCGACACCTGCTGCTGAAACTGGGATTTAGAACATGTATGAGCCATAGTAAGAGACAAAAAAATTAAAAAAGCAAATATTACAGAAAACTGAACAGAAAAATGTCATTTTAATTCTCAAATTCACAATGTTTTTTTTTTTCAGACACATAGAAGCAACCTTACTGGCATTCCTCTGAACTTCAATATATTCAGGTATTTAAACTTTTATGTAAAAAATAGAATACAAACAGAATCTGAAGCTAAAAATTATTACCTGAATAAAATGAAGCCAAGCGATTCTACTGCTGCTCTCCTGACATCATCATTAACATCACTTACCTAGGGGGAAAATTTAAGATGATTGTAACACACATTATAATACACACTCCATTAATACACTGAGATAAACATCATCACTCAAATGTAAATTAGGCCTTAATAATATTTTTGGTAAGTTTTTTTTTTTACTAAGTATATAAATCAAATATATACAGTATACCTCAAATATATACAGTAAATAAATTTAAAAAATAATAACACATGTAGTTTTTTGTTGTTGTTGTTGTTTTTTGAGATAGGGTTTCGCTGTAGTTTTAGAGCCTGTCCTGGAACTAGCTCATGTTGTTTTTAAAAGTCTTTCCTAGTTCACCTTTAATCCCAGCATGAGGAAAGCAGAGAAAGGTATATCTCTGTGAGTTTGAGATCAAAATGATCTTCATATGATGTTCAAGGCTAACCAGTATCTCTCAAAAAATAAAATAAAAAACCCTCTTTTCTTAATTTGAAAAACTAAATCAAAGAATTCCACGTTGAGGCTTCTTAGTTAGATGCCTTTGTGGCCTGGTGAGGTTATGGTTCAGAACCACTTAAGACTAATTCAGCTGCATTGTAGCTTTTGTGGGCATTCCTTTGATGTTTCCAAATGATATGCCCCAAGACCTGATGTGGGATTCCCTTCTGTATGCTGTGAATATCATTGGTTAATAAAGAAACTGTCTTGAGCCCATAATAGGGCAGAACTTCAGTAGGTGGGGGGAAAACTAAACTGAATGCTGGGAGAAAGGAGGCAGAGTAAGAGAGAGGTCATGTAGTCCCACCAGAGCCAGATGGAACTTTACCTGGTAAGCTACTGCCACATGGCAATACACAGATTACTAGAAATGGGTTAAATTAAGATGTAAGCGTTAGCCAATAAGAAGCTAGAGCTAATGGGCCAAGCAGTGATTTAAATAATATAGTTTCTGTGTGATTATTATGGGAGTCTGGGTGGCCGGGAAACGAACAAGCAGTCCTTCTTACAACAAAGATTCAGCAAAATACAAATGTTTACGATATAACGCACACTATGCTGACTATGGTGGTCTGAATGAAAATGGCCCCCATAGGGCTCATAGGGAGTGGCACTATTGGGAAGTATGGTTTTGTTAGAGGAAGTATGTCACTGGAGGTGGGCTTTGGGGTTTCAGAAGCCCAAGCCAGAACCAGTGTCACACTCTTTTCTTGCTGCCCACAGAACAGGACTCTCAACTACTTCTCTAACATATGTCTGCTTATATGCCACCATGATGACAATGGAACTCTAAACAAGCCCTAAATGTTTTCGAGTTGCTGTGGTCATGGTGTCTCTTCACAGCAATAGAACTTAACTAGGACAAAGATTTGCCAAATGGTGGTGGCATATGTCTAAATCCCAGCACTCAGGAGGCAGACACAGGTGGATCTCTGAATTTGAGACCAGCCTGGTCTATAGAGTGAGTTCCAGGCCAGCCAGGGTTACACATGAAACCCTGTCTCAAACAACAATAGCAACAACAACCACCACCAAACAAAAAGATAATGATCAAGCACAGATGCTAATAAAGTAGGACAAGGGTATATCTTAGTAGAGATAAATATCCTCTCTGCATTGGAAATGATGCTGTTCTCCCTTTCCCATTGTCAAGATGGCAGAAATCCACCAAGTTAAACGTGGAATGAAAACTATTTGAGCTGGCAACATTATTCTTAATGAACTATAGTCTAGATTGAGAAGACTGTGGAAAAGGCTGTTGGCAAGCATAGGCATCAGATGTACTGTGCAGGAGAGCTCTTGAAACAGAGCATGTTCCCAGTGAGTGGTACCTAAAGCTAATTGCACTGGCTAGAAAAAATGGTTTCTCGACAGTCTTTAAATCAGCCTATTTTAGGATGACTACACATTCTTATGATTTTGTCTCTTACAAATGAGAATGCTCCTTGGGATAGATTTTCAGAAAATATATTTGACTGTTTTTGAGGACGATTCATGCTGACATAGTACTATTCTATTTTATTTTATTTCTGAAAACCTACTGAATTATGGATTGCTGTGTCCAATAAATGAGAATCTAAGCTTGAGACCACTGATGATCATTTACATGATAATATGGTATCGATAGCCTACACCTCTACTGTCCACCTGTAAACTTGCCCTTCCACTTTACCCCTAAAAAATATCAGGGTACTTACAGCAACATGTAGCAAGCGTCGAATAGCTTTGTTGTTACCAGAGCCACAATAAGCCATGGCTACAGTATACATTCCAGACCTTCGAAGAATTGGGTCCTGAAAAAGAATAATTCCAATTAATCCTCAACTTACTTCCAAGAGTGGCTATTGGTGGGCACTGTGAAGCAAGCCTGTAGTCCCAACTATCTGGGAGGCTCAGATGGTGGTAGGTCTGTGTCCAGCTATTGCAGGACAACCTGGGCAATGCAGCGAATCCCCCTCTGAGAACAAACACCTCAGATTTAGTAGCACAGACCCCAGGCAGACTTGTTTAATGTACGAACGATGAAACTTAAAACTATTCATCTGTGATTGGTAGTTTGCAAAGTGAATGGGGAAAACAAACCCTCATTAAAAGAAGAATTAGTGTATTTTTTGTTTTTGTTTTGTCTTTTTTCAAGACAGGGTGTCTCTGTATAGCTCTGGTTGTCCTGTATCTTACTCTGTAGACCAATTTGGCCTTGAACTCACAGAGATCCTCCTACCTTTGCCTCCCTAGTGTTAGAATTAAAGGCATGTACCATCACCATATTCTAATTTGCTTTTTCCTTATTCTTGAGCATGGAGTGCTGTATGGAAGAAATGTGGAATCCAATAGATTATCAAATTAATTAGTAAACTAGCCAATAAACAATGTATTGATTGCATTACAGAGAAGAGTGTAACTCTTGCTACCTTCTGCACATAATACCAACATATAAATAAGATATCAGAAACTCTTTACTCAAGTAAGTATAGAGTATGCCAGTTTTCTGATGAAAAGATAATAAACATTATACCTTATTAAAGGACTATTAAGCCAGGCAGTGGAAGTGCATGTCTTTAATCCCAGTACACAGGAAACAGAGACAGGTGGATCTTTGGGTCTATAGAGCTAGTTTCAAGACAGCCAGAGCTATACAAAGAAACCCTGTCTCCTACCAGTGCATGCCTTTAATCCCAGCAACAGGGAAACAGAGACAGGTTCAAGGCCAGCCATGTCTGTTACACAGAGAAAACCTCTCTCAAAAACCAAACCAAACCAAAACAAAAAACCTGTCTTGGGATGTGGGGAGGACTATTAAAGCATACAAAAAGGTTATAGAATGAGAACGTAGTGGAGAAAACAAATAGGATCTCACCTTATCACGACACAGAGATTCAATGAGAGCATCAGCCTCTTCCATCCTTCCATACATCACTAATGCAATGCCAACTGCTAGACCACGAAGAATCTTCTCATGCTGTGTTTCTTGTGCATAGCCGACCATATCCTCAATAGCCTGGGCATTTTTAGAACCTAACATAACCAAACCTAAGGCCAGGCCAGCTGCCTCCCCTGGAGTAAGAAGTAAAATAACAAGCAACAGTAATGCTTACAGAGCCAAAAAAAATATCCAATTGAAAGTAGCACCTATTTGCACCAATTATCAAAACAACCATTAGTCTAACCTCCTGATAGGAACTAAAAATAACCCGAGGTTTAATTTATGCGTGTTCTGTCTGGATGTTTGTATGTACAACCACATACTGCCTGGTGCCTGCAGAGGTCAAAAGATGATATTAAAATTCCTAGAACTGGAGTTATGAGCAGTTCTAAGACACCATGTGGGTACTGGGAACTAAACCTAGGCCTCTGTAAGAGCGACAAGTGCTTTTAACTACTGAGTTATGCCCCAGCCCTTGCCACCTTAAAAAAAAAAAAAAACCCAACTTTTTATTATCTATTTATTTGTATGTATGTGTGTTTGTACATATATGCATATGTCTGAGAAGGTCAGAGGGTGTTGTATCCCCCAAAGCTGGTATTACAGGCAGTTGTGAGCTGTCTGATGTAGGTGCTGAACTCTGGACCTCTTAAAGATCAATAAGAGCTCTTAACTGCTGAGCCATCTTTCTCCCACAGCAATTTTAAAAAAAGGGAGCCATCTTTTATGGCTATTTTTCCTTTTAAATGCAGCATCAAATCTTGTAATAAAGTCAAGAGATATTATGGTGGGCTGAAGAGATGGCTCAGAGGTTAAGAGCACTGACTGCTCTTCCAGAGGTCCTGAGTTCAATTCCCAGCAACCACATGGTGGCTCGCAGCCATCTATGGTGAGATCTGGTGCCCTCTTCTGGCATGCAAGCATACATGGAAGGAATGTTGTGTACATCATAAATAAATCTTTAAAAAAAAAAAAGAGAGAGAGATATTATGGCAACTTTTTTTGTTTGTTTGCTTTAAAACATTATCACCAAACACCATAGAACATTCTCAGGACACAAATAGCTCTCTTTAAAAACTTTCTATTTGCACAAGTTACTTCTGTCAGAGCACTCTGCATACGCCTCTTTAGAAAGTCTATGTTAGAAAAAAAGTATTAAGATAAACCCGTTTAACTGAGCAAAATCTGCACCTAGTAAGAGAAACCCACTGAATTTTTAGGACACTAGCCTTCTCCATTCTGTCCAATGCAATGCCAACTGCAAAACAAAAAAACAACAATAAAACCCAAAAAAACAAAAACAAAAAACCCAAAACCTAGAATTTCTTCACGTTCAGTTTTTAAAAGACTATAAAAGACAAAACAACAACAACAACAACAACAAAAAAAAACCAAAAAAAACCCCAAAAAACAAAACCACAATTCTATTAATCATGAAGATTGTATCAGTAACAAATGTTTACCTGTCACAGCATCATCCTGATAAAGGTTTGTTTTCAGCAAATCATAGACATCTTGACGAGCAGTTCCCATTGCAGCCAAACCAAGGCCCAGGCTGCCTCCATGTCTAACAATCTAGGGCAAAAAGCATTGGTTCCAATAATTCAGAACACAGTACTTAAAATCCAAACTTAAATTCTAAAGTACACATGCGTGATAACCTAGGCCGGTTTCAAACTCTCTGTGGAGCTAAGGATGATCTTGAATTGCTTGATCCTTCTACTTCTCAATTGTCAAAAATTATTTTGACGAGAAACATACAGAGGATGGCTCAGTAAGAAAGATCAGAGAATCAGGAGTTCCATGGTAACGTCAGCAATTTTAGTTATGATGCCTGCTGGTGCACAGAGTGACTGGAGAAGTGCATGAGAGAAAGAAATAAGAGTACCTCCATAAATTTACATGAGAAAGACTGAACAATACTAGAAGCAAGTACCAGTGAAAGAACTAGAGGCAGGCAGGTGAAATCTGCTGATGTTTGTAGCCTCTGGAGAAGGAGGCAGTACAGGAGATGCTAAGGACTGAGGAGAAAGCACCTACTGAATACATTTGTCAAGCAGGGAGATAGGGTAGAGCACAAAGCTCATTTTCATCTGAAAAAGGCTTTGCAGGTTGTTTATTGCAATATACAGTTTGTGCTCACTGGCGGCAGAACTCCAGCACTCTTTGGGAACACTCCTTCCTCACTGGCTGACCTTAGTAAATCACACCCTGTCCTAACTGTGCTGCTGAAGCCAGGGCAATAGGACATTCCACCTCTAGAATTTTAATGTTTTCAACTAGAGAAATTCAAGGATAAAAATGTTTCAAGTTTATTCATCTTGACAACAGGTCCCTGAAGACATAATGCCATTAGTTCCTATTTATATGTAATGCATCACCCAGAGTTACTCAGCTTTTAGTAAAAAGCTGGTTCATCAATATTCTCATTAATTACGTAAGATACTTCTGATTATGAACTCCTTGCTTCATTCAGAAGAGGCCTCTATTACTAGTGTTTTGTGTGTGTGTGTGTCTGTCTGTCTGTCTGTCTATCCATAAACTACCTGAAAGTGAGGTAAAGATGTGCATACATACATGGAGTTAATCAAGACACACCATCTTCTTGGTTCATTTTTTTCCCACAGACATTTGAGGCTGAGGTGTTCTGGTTCATTTAACCATTATCCTAATAACTTTCTAAAAATTCACTTGAACCTGAAAACTAAAGTCTAACATCTCATTTCAGAGTCATTTAAAATAACAGGACTACTTAATTTTTTTTTTCAAAAATAAATAACATTGAAAAAACTTATTTATGATTAAAATAAGCAATAATTCTGATTTCTCAGAGTATATGCTACTTTGGAAGCCCTGCATTTCCTTTAAAATGACATGGTTAAGCCAGGTGAGAAGTAGGATCAATACAGTAATAACATTCCAAGAGCCGTAAGTGAGACAACGGTGTATTTTCGGGATACTTAGAACTGTGTATGTCTTGCTTATGTCACCTGTTCTTAAAGGACATAAAAGCACAATTTTAACTTCCAGAAAAAGAAAAGAAACTTAGCTCTTAAAAAAAGAAGGGAAAAAAGCAAATGTGATGACTCATCTCTGTAATTCTGGCACTCAGGAAGCTGAGGAAGGAGAATGTCTGAGTTGGAAGGCTATCTGAGCAAGACCCTATCACAAGAAAACTGAACCCCCCCCAAAGCAGTATTAACATAACCTCCCATCACCAAATTACTATGGAAAGTACTGTTTTTGGTATGACCAAATCCTAAGAAATCTTCCCTGCTGTGAAATATTATTTTAAGATGTGTTACATCCGTTTTTGTTAATGCTGTTTAATATTTGTTTAACGATGCTAAAACGTGTTTCATTCTTTTATGTTGCATTTGTTTAACTCTGTGAAGCTGTGTTAACTTTGCCTGCCTAAACACCTGATTGGTTTACTAAAGAACTGGTGGTAAGGGCCAGGCGGTGGTGACATTCACCTTTAATCCCAGCACTTGGGAGGCAGAGGCAGGCGGATCTCTGTGAGTTCGAGACCAGCCTGGTCTACAAGAGCCAGTTCCAGGACAGGCTCCAAAGCTACAGAGAAACTCTGTCTCAAAAAACCAAACCAAACCAAATCAAAACAAAACAAAAAACAAACAAACAAACCAAAAAAACCAAACCCACAAACTGATGATAAATAGCTAGGCAGGAGAAAGGATAGGAGGGGCTGGCAGGCAAAGAGAATAAATAGGAGGAGAAATGAGGAAGAGAAGACTGAGAAGCAAGAAAAAAAGGAGAGGGGCACAGAATAAGAAAGAATGTTAGGAAATATTATTATTTTTGGCTAGGAAATATTATTTTAGTTTATGCTGCATTTGATTAACTGTGAAGTTGTGATTCTTTGCCTGTTTAAAATAGGCTGATGGTCCTAATAAAGAATTGACTGAATAATAGCAAGGCAGGAGAAAGAATAGGTGGGACTGGAAGGCAGAGAGTATAAACAGAAGGAGAGCCAAGAAGAGGCAATGAGAGAACAAGGAGAGGAGGATGTCAGGGGCCAGCCACAGAGTAAGAATGAAAGAAAAACATACAGAACTAAGAAAGAGAAAAAGCCCAGAGCAAAAGTAGATAGGATAATTTAAGTTAAGGAAAGCTGGTTAGAAACAAGCCAAACTAAGGCTGGGCATTCTTAAGTAATAATAAGCTACTGGTGTGTGTGATATTTGGGAGGTGGGTGGTGGGCCCCCTCAAAGAGCCAAAAGAGTAATGTATTACACAAAAAGGAAAGAAAAGGTATATAAAAATAGAAAAGGGTGAAAGGCCAGAGGCAAAAGGTAAACAGGATTAACTAAATTTAAGAAAAGCTGGCTAGAAATAAGTCAAGACAAGGCTGAGCATTTATAAATAAGTATAAATCTCCATGTGATTATTTGGAAGCTGGGCAGTGGGCCCCCAAAGAGTAAAAAAAGAAAAGAAAAAAAACAACTACACTATCCACTGAAATATTAAGCAAATATAATAACCTGATTAGTGGTTCTCAACCTTCCTAATGCTGCGACCCATTAACACAGTTCCTCATGTTGTGAGGACCCCTAAGCACAAAATTATTTCATTGCTACCTCATAACTGCAATTTTGCTACTATTATGAATTGTAATGTAAATATCTGGTATACAGAATATCTGATATGTGACCCCTGTGAATGGGTGGTTTGATTCCCCAAAGGGGTTGCAACATACACAGGTTGAGAACCACTGTCCTAGATTCTCAAATAATGGAAAATTGGTTTTTCATTCTAATACTTACATCATTGCTGGCATTCTTGAGCTGATTAAGGAGATAGTCAATTATGTCTCCACCATGATTGGCATGAATGAGACCCAATGCATAGAGACCTCCACCTTCCTGATAGGCTGATCCTGGAGAAGTATCCTTAGGAAGGTATGTTGCCATCAACTGTAATGCTTCCTTCTCATGGCCCTGTCACAAGAGATAAGAAAAAGGTAGAGGAACACAGATGCACCATCATCTCCACAGAATGTCCCTTTGCTGATGCAGGTAACAGAATATGCTGTCATCCAAACAACTCCATTATTCAAATATGAGTCTTTCTTCAAATTAATTTAGACTATACAACATTTCAATTGAACTGTGTGGTAGTTTGAATGTAGCTGGCCCCCATAACTCATAGGGAGTGGCACTATTAGGAGGTGTGGCCTTGTTGGAGCAAGTGTGTCACTGTGGAGGTGAGCTCTGAGGTTTCCTACACATAGTTCAGTCCACTGCCTGTTGCCTGTGGATCAAGATGTAGGACTTTCAGCTCCTTCTCAGGCACCATGTCTGCCCGCATGCCACCTTGTCCCACCATGATGATAATGAACTAAACTGTAAGTCATCCCATTAAATGTTTTTCTTTATACAGTTGCAGTGGCCATAGTCTCAGCAACAGAAACTAAGCTAAACTAAGACAAACCGTTGCAAAATGGCTTAGTCATCAGAGGAAAAGGATTTCTGTTGGAATACACTTATTTTAGTGCCTTCTTTACTGTATCTTTTCCCTGTCTGAGGACTGAGATAAGCTGACAACATATACCTGTTGATGAATTACAATAAATTTATGCTTCTTAGCCCCAGAAAAATGGCTTCTTCTCTGATAGCTAGTCACAATGAATAAAATGTATTACCTTATGTATTACACCCAAGCTGGCAGTCGCAGTGAATTTGGCCCAGTTAGTGGCTCTGGCCAACCATTCCAAGTTATCTCTGTACAGAACAAAGCAAGCCGAGCATTAATTATTGATACTGACTGTCCTACGTAAGCTGTTCCCTTTCTGAGAAAGAATCTAGTATTGTAGCCCACACTGGTCTTCAACCAGTGATCCTCCTGCCTCAGCCTCCCAAATGCTGTTATTACACGTATGTGTTAATATTCTGAAGTTTTTTTGCTTGCTTGTTTTTCGAGACAGGCTTCTCTGCATAGCCTGGTTGCCCTTGAACTCACAGAGATTCTCCTGCCTCTACCTCCCCAGTGCTGTGACTAAAGGCATGCACCATCAATGCCCAGCTCTGAAGATTCTTAAAATGGATGATATATAATTCTACTTTGAAAAGGAAAATCATATATCTATAAATATAATTTATATCAATTTTTCCTTCAAGCTACCATAGCAACTAATAAAATTAATTTTATTTTTAAATGAGTAAATGTAAAACAAACAATATATGTAACAAGCAAACATACTTAAAATTCAAGACTACTCAAAGTATAGTAAGAAGTACTATCATTGTAATTTCAGTTACAAACCACTTGGTGGGCTGGAGAGACAGCTTAGTGGTTAAGAGCATGTACTATTCTTTCAAGAGAACCCAAGTTCAGTTCCCAGCACCCAAGTCAATGGCTCACAACCTCCTGTAACTTCAGCTCCAGGGGATTTGACACCCTCCTCTGGCTTCCAAACACAACTGTACATACCTACTCTACCCCCAGACACAGGAATACAGATAACTTATTTAAAAAAAAAAATCCACCACAATGGAATTCTCCAGGCATATTTACCTAAGAAACTGGTCACTGGTAGTACCACAGTGCATGAATGAGTTTGCTATTACAGTTGCTGTATGACATACAGAATTTCGTACTGCATCCTACAAAAACAAGTACACACTTCTTTATCACTGACAAAGTATTTATACATACATAAGCTCACACACATTCAGAAGCCGTATTTTGCAGCAAAACTGGAAAACAATTGAAATGAGATTTAAAATATGATTCTGGGAGCTGGGCAGTGGTGGCACATGCCTTTAATCCCAGCACTCGGGAGGCGGAGGCAGGCGGATCTTTGTGGGTTCAAGCTCAGCCTGGTCTACAGAGCAAGTTCCAGGACAGGCTCCAAAGCTACAGAGAAACCCTGTCTCATAAAAAAAAAAAAAAAAAAAAAAAAAAAAAATTAATCGGGGGATATCTTTAGATAAGGATTACATAGCTAGCCTGGAAAAACAAGACAATCAAATAGTATTATTTGTGGTATTATTATGAACCTAAGGTCATGATCATATTTTGTTTGTTTTATGGGACAGGGTTTCAAATAGTCCAAGCAGGCCTGAACTTGCTTGAAATCCTGAGATTTCTGCTTTCTCCTCTTAAGTCTATTGATTCTAGGCCTGTATTATAACCTGGCTTAATCATAATGTTTTTTTCATCACAGATTTAAAGTGTGAATTACAGATTTCCTACTCTTCTCCTGAATAGCTTAACTATTCAGTTAACTACTCAGAAATTTCTGTTTCTCTTTAGCATCTTGCCTAAGGGGTCCAAGGTACTGGGCTAACTTAAGTAGCAATGCTGTAACTCTTTTGGCCTACACCTCTGGCAGTCACCAAATTATAAATACATCAATTATAAATTATAAATACATCAATGTGGAAACGTAGTTATAGTGCTGGGGATAGAACCCAAGGCTTTTTACACTTCAGGCAATCACACTACTCCTGAACTACCTCCTAAGCCCTAACCTATTTATAAATTATGCGAGTCTGTATCTTTTTGTCATTTGTAAACATGAACTTAAGGTTTCAAAAGGCACCTTACAGATGATTAAATAAAACACTGTTTAACCACTGAACAGTACATGGCTGTAAGAAAAGAACAAATGTCTCTGGGAAGGGACACTGAGTAAGAAAGAAGATTTTTTTTAATGCTATTTATCTTTTAATATGAAAACTTTTTACTCCCAAGAAAGAAAAGTTTATTTAGTACACTGTAAAGAGAGCAGTGGGCACAGCAATAACAGATGAGCTACTTGCCTTGAAAACACCGTGTATGCACGTATGTGAGTGTTCATGTGGGAGCACATGTGTCATCTCAGGCGTCATTCCTCAGGAGCTAACCACCTTGCTTTTTGAGTCAGGGTTTCTCTGGAGTTCAACCAATTGACCTGACTCCTTATCATACCTGCCATTTTTTTGTGGGTTCCTGGGACTGACCTCATGTCTTGTTTTGAAAAACAACTAAACATTTACCAACTGAGCTATCACTCAAGCCCTTTAGAAACCTTCTGAACGAAATAGCAATCATACCTATTCAAAAATTAAAATCTGTTAGGATCAGTATCTCAAGAATGCAACAGCAAAATCTTGATTATGCTAACATATTCAACTGTTATGTGAATACAAAAGATAAAAATGTTTTAAGAATAAAACAAGAAAACTCACCACACTTCCCAACAAGAAACTAGCACAAAAACAGGAACTCAATCTTTGTTAATTTCCTTCCCTCCAGAGAGTGAGCGCTTTCCTCACTCACTTATCTATTTTGGTGTGGGGAGCAAATCCAGGGACACATTCACACATGTTCTGCAGCTTTTTTTTCCCCGTGGCTTTTTTTGAGTTTAGCCACATTCATTGTTATTTTTACAAAAAGTTAACATTTTCTTGATTATAGAAAATAAAACAAAGGCTTCAACAAGGTATTAAAGAATGTTTCATTATGGACAATGTCTACCTTTGTGTTTTTCAGGATCATGAGGTCTGTGTTGTTATTTCGTATGAGAAACTGCAGGTGTAATTCAATAGCCATTTCACCACTTAAAATTTTAATCATTTTCAGTGTCTGGTCTTTGGGCTCTGGACTCTACAAAAACAAAAAAGAACAAAAATCCAAATATTAGTGAAATTCACTAAGCCAATCTTATTTCATCAGCCTTAAACCAGAAAGCAATTACACACACACACACACACACACACACACACACACACACACACACACACGACTCATATAACTCATACCCTCCCACACCCTTCTTCCCTCATATTTTAGTAAGATCTAGAAAATTCAACCATCAATGTTTGGAAGAAACACAATTCCCTTTTTTAATCACATTCCACTTAGGTAGACTACAAATTCAAAAGAAGAATGCAATTTATCCTAAGGTAGTTTTTTAAACCAGGATTTATAATTTTTAATTATTTGTATATGTCTGTGTGAATTATGCTATGTGTGTGTAGGTGGCCTCAGAAGTCAGGAGAAAGAATCAGATAACCAGAGATGGGAGCTACAGGTGGCTGTGAGCCTCCAAACATGGGTGCTGGGAACTCAACTAAGGTCCTCTGAAAGAGCAGCATGCACTTCTAATTGCTAGGCTACCTCCCAGGCCAGACCCCCATGGAAACTTCTGTCTGTCTGTCTATCTATTATCCATCCATCCATCCATCCATCCATCCATCCATCCATCCATCCATCTATATTTTTGAGACAAGGTTTCTCTCTGCCGCCCTAACTGTCCTGGACCTGTAGACCAGGCTGGCCTTGAACTCAGAGATCTGCCTGCCTCTACCTCCCAAGTGCTGGGATTAAAGTGTACCACCACTGCCTGGTACTTTTATTTATTTTTAAAGACTTGCTTACTTTTATTTATTTTTTCTAAAGATTTACTTATTTATTATCTATACAATGTTCTGCCTGCAGGCCAGAAGAGGGCACCAGATCTTAATACATATGGTTGTGAGCCACCATGTGGTTGCTAGGAATTGCACTCAGCAGCCAGTAGTGCTCTTAACCGCTGAGCCATCTCCCCAGCCCCATTTATTTTTATTTTATGTGTATAGGTATTTGCCTTCATGGATTGGCTGTGCATCACTCGCATGCCAGGTGCCTGCCCATGAGGACCAGAAACGGGCACAGGGTCTCTAGAACTAGAACTACATACAGTTGTAAACCACAGTGTAGGTGTTGGAATTGAACCTGGGTCCTCTAGATGAATTTTTAAAACTACTTTTTATAGATAACACAAAAAAACTTTCAAAAACTCAAATATATATCATGTATTTTAAAAAATGTTTTGGTCATGGTAATGAACACCATTAACCCCAACACTTGTCAGGCAGCGCTCTAGTCTGATCTATTACAGTCAGTTTCAGCCAGGACCACACATTGACAGTCCCCTCTGCTGTCACCCCGCTCCCCCTTCCTCCCCCTCAAAAAAGAAGAAAAGGCCCTTCAAGAATACTTTGAGCAGTCCACTCACCGTATCCGGTGTCTTTCCTACCAGTGCACTGCCTGTCTTCTCCTCCGTTTCCATAGAGTCACTAAAATGAAGAAAGCCAATGATCAACATTTCAATAAATCTCTTAAAATAGAAGGTGCAGGCAATTTAGTTATATTGTAGATTTGAACTATGTCCAAAACATTTTACAAGAAAATATATTCACTTTGAGGGTATTATTCATTAAGAATTAAGATTCTTGTACCTCTAAGATGGAGGAAACAGATACTGAATCTCCCCTAAATAAACTCTTTAAAACAAACAGAAAATGAATCCAGGTTAGCAAACTCTGTGAATAATAAACACAACAAAAAGGGGGACAAAAATGTATCTTGTCCATTCCCAAAATAGTCAGATGAAGATGAACCACCCATAGCTAAAAGTGTAAACTATCTGGGACCCCACAACTTTAAACTAAACAGCCAACACGTCGTCTGGGTCAATCACAATGTTGGAGAGAGAACAGTGGGCAGAGGAAACATTAACACAAGAGAAGTTTTAGGGAACACTGAAATTGGAAAAATGACCTTTAACAAGCCACCTCTGTAAAAGTTTTAGAAGGCTAGTTTTAGTAAAATAAACCACAGAAAATGGCTAAAGTAAAATTCTATACAATATGAAAAAATTTATTTCAAGTAATGGACATTTTATAGGTATGGTGATACATGCCTTTAAAGGATTAAAGCATTAAGGAAGCAGAGACAAGTGGAACTCTGTGAACTGAGGCCAGCTTGGTCTACACAATGTGCTGTAAACTAGCCAGAGGCCAGCCTGGTCTACACAATGCGTTGTAGACTAGCTAGAGGCCAGCCTGGTCTGCATAATGTGCTGTAGATTAGCTAGGGTTATACAGTGAGACTCTTTCTTTAAAAAAAAAAAAAGAAAGGAAGGAAGGAAGGAAGGAAGGAAGGAAGGAAGGAAGGAAGGAAGGAAGGGAAAAAAGTGATTTAAGATAAAAAAAAGAGAATCAGGTGGGCTAAGGATATAGCTCATTTGGTAGCACAGCATGCATGAAGGTTCAATTCCTAGCACCACATAAAACTGGTCACAGCAGCTAATGCCTATATTATCCCCGTATTCTGGCCAGCCTGGATAGAGTTCCTATATCAAAACAAAAATTAGAATTAGAAAAAAGTCAGAAATTAAAAATACAACTAGCAGAAAGTGACAAATGAGAGAAAAAAAACCTAATCATTTCAGAAAAGACTAACTCATATGACAGCAAATAAACATAGAATGACTTTTAAAAAAAATTAAGAACAAAGAAAACATTTTCAATCAAGAAGAAATTTCTAGTTGGGCAATGGTGGCACATATCCTTAATCCTAGCACTCAGGAGATAGAGGCAGGAGGGTCTCTTTGAGTTTGACACCAGCCTGGTTTACAGAGTGAGTTCCAGGACAGCCAAGGTTACAAAGAAACCCTGTCCTGAAAACACCCTCGCCACAAAAAGAAGACATTTCAAGGGCTGGAGAGATGGCTGTGCAGTTAAGAGCACTGGCTGTTCTACTATAGGTCCTGAGTTCAATTCCCAGCAACCACATGGTGGCTCACAACCATCTGTAATAGGATCTGATACCCTATTCTGGCATGTAGAAATACATGCAGCACATTCATCCATAAAATTAAATAAAGGTAAAAACTTTTTTTTAATAAACAGGTGTAAATATGAGTGGGGCAGCAAATGAAACTAAATGCTATTCCCCTAACAGCAGGAACAAAGGATATTTACTTTCATTACTGCTATTCTAAATGCAACTGAAATTCTAGCCAATGTAGAAAAAAGGGGCGGGTAGGAAGAGTGAAAGGGAGAAGTAAAACTGGCAGATGCATAATTCCTATGTAGAGAATTCTATAGAAGGTTCTGATTTTAAATTTTTCTAAAACTAAAAAGTGATTTAGTAAGATTACAGGATTCAAAGTTAATACATAAAAATGAGTATTTCCATATAGTAGCAACAAAAAACTGGAAATAAAATTTAAAATACTACATAATAGCATCAAAAACTATAATACACTTAAGAATAGAAAGACTTGGGGCTGGAGAGATGGCTCATGGATTAAGAGCACTGACTGCTCTTCCAGAGGACCCATGTTCAATTCCCAGTACCCACATAGTGACTCAAACCTGTAACTCCAGTTTCAAACAAAACAAAACACACCAATGCACATAAAAAAAAATTAAAAAAAGAATATGAAGAATTTAAGAAAAATGCAAAAAACACTTTCATAGTATCTATAACATGCCACTGAGAAAAAGTAAAAAAATGTAAGTAAATGACGAAAAGTACCATGTTCATAGATTATGGGCTAAATATTGCCAGGGTTACAGGTTCAGTATTATGGAGTTCAGTGAAGAGATCCAACACAATCCCAGTCAAAATCCCCACAAAAATGCAACAGATCTACAATAGCCACAATAAAAAAAGAGAATCAAACTGGGGGGGAGGGGGTTGAGATGTATCTCAGTGGTAGAGTGTTTGTGTGGAATTTACAAGGACCCCCAGCACTAGGATAAAAACATCCTATATTATCTGATTTGAAGACATAAGTCTTAGTAGTAATAAAGGTAGTACTTCATAAGAAAAAAAAATAGATCAATGGGAAAGAAAAAAAAATCTTTCAAGCGTTCACAGAACAACCTATTAAGTTCTAAGCATTCAATGGCTCCTCACACCAAAACTTCAATTACTTAACAGTCCTCTCCAAAACAACATGGTCAGGTACTTCAAAACAATACCTTCCCTCCCTCCCTCCCTCCCTGCCTCCCTCCCTGCCTCCCTCCCTCCCTCCCTGCCTCCCTCCCTCCCTCCTTCCCTCTTTTTTTCCCTCGAGACAGGGTTTCTCTGAGTATCTTTAGAGCCTGTCCTGGAAATCACTCTGTAGACCAAGTTAGCCTTGAACTCACAGAGACCCTCCGGTCTCTGCTGCTGTTGGGATTAAGGGTGTGCACCACCACCACCCATCCAGTAGTTTGTTTTCTATTGCTTTAATAAACACCATGACCAAAAGGAAAGGGTTCACTTGGCTTCAATGTCCCAATTTCAGTTCATCATGGGGGAAGTCAAGGCAGTAATCAAAGCAGAACTAAAGCAGAGGCCATGGAGAAACACTGCTTACTGGATGTTCCTATGGTTTGCTCAGTTCGCTCTTTTATACAACCCAGGGTCCCTTGCACAGGGGTAGAAATAACCACAGTAGACTGGGCCTCTCCCACATCTATCATCATAGATTTACCTACAGGCAATCTGATGGAGGAAATCTCAATGGAGATTCCTTCTTCTCAGATAACTCTAGCTTTTGTCAAGTTTGCAAGAACCCTAGTACACTATCTAAGTAGTGACTATACTGTAGTGTCTAGGGATTGCTCCTCCCCAGTCAGTCAGTCTAACCAGCCAATGCAGAGCTTGTGGATATAACTGTGGAGCCTCAAAGGATACTTCCTATACACAGAATTTGGTTTGAAATGTATGAGGAAGGCATTAACAGTTGAGAGGGAAGTAAGATCTTAATAGGTTTCAAAACAATGACTCTTACAGAGAGTTATGGGAGAAAAATATGCTGGAACAGCCAAGATATAAACATTTTAAAGAGCTGGTCTAAATGTATAAGGATATGCAGGGGAAAGTGCATACTGTCTGAATCTAAGGCATTATTTATTTAGCTTTCATAGAAGCGCAAAGCCCAGAACATTTCTTTCTAAATTTCTATCCCAGATGGATCTGAGATCATTATCTTGGCCCACCCATCCCACATATTTTAATACAATAAAGTAGCGACATATTATCTCACATGCTTGCCCTACCACCTAATCCTTTCTATTTCTTTTTAGAAGGATTCATTTTGGTTGTCCTTACTTTGCCTATTATAGGGCAATACCATAAGACCTTACAATCTATAGAAGCTAATAGTTAAACTTATTTATTCTTAAAAATATACTACCTGTAAATATTTTATATAGTCCCCAGATTAAAAAAAAATCTTTTGTGCAGTTAATGGTGATGAAGAAGATACTTATACCTGTCTTTCTCTGATCCTGGCACAGTACCCGTATTAGTAGATCCAGGCACAGAAGCAATGGGGGTACCAACAGTTCGAAGATTCTGGATCACAGATGACAAAAACTGCTGGCTAGCACTTTCATACAAATCAAAACAAATCTGATAGGCCATCAGCAGGTTGTCTTCCTTTACCAGCTTTTCTAAGATATCACTCACGGCCTGAGGATCATCTAAGAAAATTAAGCACTGAAATGGAGATAAAGAATAAGCATACGGTAACTGAAAACTTCATATACAGGTACTTAGCACGACACAGTTCACAATACAAACCGGAACAGACTTATCCAGTCTAGCATTTCATTTCAGAACCCAACACTAAGTAAATGTTTCCTAAAAATCACATTCACAGTCCTAATATTGTGCCTTGTGGCTAATAGTATTCAATATCAGTTGCAGAATCAATTTCTCTCTCTCTTTCTCTTTTTAAAGACAGGATCTCATTGTGTATCCCTGATTAAGTTGAATGGTTGGTCTGGAACTTGCTATGTATGTAGACCAGGCTAGCCTATATATATAGCTCAGACTATCTGCTTGCCTCTGCCTCCTGAGTACTGGGACTAAAGGTATGTACTACTGCACCCAGCAATCTTCACTTCTTTTAATCACATCCATAATTTATTCATGTACTTGTCTACTTATTTATTTGTTTTTTTTTTTTTTTTTTTTAGGACACAGTTCCTTTGTGTAGCTATGGCTGTCCTGGAACTTTGTAGACCAGGTTAGCCTTAAACTCAAGATCTGCCTGCCTCTGCCTCCTGAGTGCTGGGACTAATGACGTGTACCACCATTGCCTGGCCATAATTTACATCCAGTACTTTTTAACCTATACTTTCTCTATCAACCTATACTTTCTCTATTGCCATAAAATGTTGAGAATCAATCATTCATTTAACACATATTACTGTCTGTGCTCGAATAAGAGTAATCAAAATTATCATTTTAAAGCATTTCTTTTACTTCCGTTAAAAAATCTTCCATGTGTTTAAACAAAACTAACCTTTCAATAATTCAGTTTAATTTTTTAAAAACTCAGCTTAAATTTTATTACCTCATAAGTAGCAAGCTACTCACTTTCAAGAAAAACATAGTCAAAATTATTATAAACTAAGAACAAGAATTAATGGAAACAAAGGAAGTGACTAGCAAGCAGTGCTTAAGTAAGAGAGTTAATGTACTGAATAGCCACAGTAAGTCATTAAACATTACCAAAGGGAGTAAAACACCTAAAAGAATACAACTGTCTATAAGAAAAGAAGTTGAACCAGAAGAAAGGGGCAGAGAAATATTATATATGAGCATTAAAAAAATAATAATTTAGAAACAGAACTTCAAAAACATCAAAGAAAGTAAAAAGAAATACAATGTTAAATATTAAACTGACTTTGGGTAACATAAAAAAAAAAATCAACTTAAAACCCTGTGTTGACTTGGAGTAATTTCAATGTGGCCATTTTTTTATCCGGGTATTTTCTGCCTCAAATTGCATTCTGAATCATTTTTTAAAGGGGACATATATGTATGTAATCCCCCACATATAAGTATATATATAAAATTGTATTCATTACAATAAATATGAAATACTATACTCTTAATCAGTATACAAAAGTATATATAGTGTATCAAATTGCTTAAAAGCAAACCATGCGTATCTTCTGTCACTGAAAGCTGCAGAGACACTGGGCACAGATTTAGATCTAAATATGCAATAAATTGTGGAAAACATCTACCATTACTGATCTTTAGGGAAAAGGCCTCCAAGAAGAGAAGGGGGAAAAATCAGGCTTTATTTCATATATTTTCTACGCTACTTGAAAAATTTAAGAGGTACAGAGAGAGATAAAATATATCCAATGTTGTATTTTCAGTAATGAGCCCATACATTATATTAAACTAAATAAATATACATGAATACAAAGAATACTCTGTAGGAAAATTATTCTTAAGAATCCACTTAGCAGTAAAAAGGAACATAAATCATATTATCTTATCCTCACAGGATGTGTAATGACCTGTATGAAGCCCATAGCAACTCAGCGCAACAAAACAGGGACTATGTTGTACCACGCAGTGGTGCAGCGGTCAGATTCGCATGGAGTAAGGTGATCAGAGTAAGTACCTGACAAACATTGATGAAATCAGGCTTTTCCAAGTTCATGTAGATCTTAACCAGGACTCTCAATACTTTATTCCGAAACTGTTTATTCTGCATTAAAGACATGCAGAGCTTGAGGCTGTAAGCTAGCATTCCTGGGACATCATTCTGAAAGACATAATTTAAAGACATATCATTATCTAGTTACTGAAGCATTATGTACATTTAGTGATCACTGTTTAATTTATTTGTTTATTTTGTGTTTAGAACAGCCAATGATTTAAACTAGAAAACTTAAACCAGCTAAGAGGTTTGTTTTTGTGATGAAAGGCACTCTGCCACTGAGGTCCCTTCCCAGCCTTTGGCTTTCCCAGAGCACCTCACTGTGTAGTCAACCCTCTTGTCTTTACATCCAAGTGCTGCAATTAAAGTCATACACCACACATGTGGCCTGGAGGAATCCTAAGAATAATTATATATTTCTATATCTTTACGGAAAAAAAATGGAATGAAAAACCAGGCACAGCTCTACCTCTCCTGTCTGGTGGGCTGGCACCGTTATTACCCCACCGCTGTTGGTTCATCTGTTCGGGCGACCCCGGGAGGGTTGAAGATGAAATACCTCCAGGAAAGAGCTGGGGCTGGAGCACTCCGTGTGCCGGCTCAGACGTCCTGTGGACGCCCCAGACTATCTAGAAAGTGGCCTTATATTTGGACATTCTCCGGAGGAAGGTTTCAAGGCTGATGGGATTATGAAGGTCCTTTGTGGCCTAAGCTAACTGACCACTGCTATGATGGCAGGTGTGTGCTGCACATGGCCTTCCGTCGCACTGAACAGTGGGCCAGGTAAAGGGATGATGCTAAGTAGTTCTGATTTCAGCATGGATTCCAAGATTAAAGCTAGATTCATTTGATAACAGATTGGTGTCTGACCCAGCTGTCATCAGAGAGGCTTCCTCCAGCAACTGATGGAAACAAATGCAGAGACCCACAGACATACATTAGACTGAGTGTGGGAAATCCTGCTGAAGAAAAGGATTGTAGGAGCCAGAGGGGTCAAGCATGTCAGGAAAACCCACAGAATTGACTAAGCTGGCTCATAGGGGCTCACAGAGACTGAACTGACAACCAGAAAACCTGCATGGGATGAGTCTCTGGCTTTTAGGACCCTACTCATACTGGGTCACCTTGTCCCGCCTTAATACAAGGGGAGATGCTTAGTCTTACTGCAACTTGATATTCCATGTTTCTTTGTATACGGTGGGGCCTGTGCTTTTCCTAAACAACTGAGGAGGCAAAAGACCCATACACACAGTTAAAATAAATTCTGTTCCTGCCAACTGGCCTACTCAGGATTGCCACTACTAAATTCTAAAATTAGGCACAGTGTGGAATGATACATTGTGTATCCCTATATAATTAAGTAATATTTTCTTAGTGGATTAATCTTGGTTTGGCAGTAAACTTGTCTGTCATCATTTTGTAAGGTAATTTGTTCCATGTGTCTGATCCCTGACTTAGCAGTCTTCTAAATGCTTCATAATATGGTTGCAGGCCAGCTTTGTTCCCCACTGCTGAGAGCCTGAGTCTGTCTATAAAACTGGCTTGTCTTCTCAGGGCTTCATGAGGATGGGCTGGCTGTCCACAGTAGTGCTTATTCCACGGGACTGTAGTGATTGATCCTGGGATTTAAATGATTTGTTTTCCAAATAAATTCCTTTTTTTTTTAAATTAAAAACAAAAAACAAAACAGGCACAGTGATATACATCCATGATCCCACACCTTGGGTGATGTAGGGAGAAAGATCAGGAATTCAAATTTGAGCCAAACTGGCCAGCATGTGATCCTGCTTCAGAAAAGCTATAAAACCCCAACAGATATTAAATAAAACAAACACAAAAAAGGAGTAAAAATAATTCAATACTACTTAATGATCAATCAGGATGTCACTATGTGAACATAGTATGCTATAATGATCATATTATAAAAATTATAAAAACCTGGCTGTGCAATGCTTTGCTTTGTAACTACCTTCTCCTACTTTGCTACTAAAGCCCCTGTGACTTGCTGCCCACATTCACTCAAAGGCCACAAAGCACAATGTGATAGAGCTATCTCCGTCTCTGACTGACACAGGCCTTTGTTTTCTTCACAGGCCTCTTATTTTCTTCAATGGATATGTTGTCAGATACCTTCTAAATATATATGTTTACAGCCACGGGTTAGTGGGGCTTTCAACTTTGGTCAGAAAGGTTTCTTTCTGCAGTGGGCAGTGATTAACATAGAGAGAGACTCAGGGTTAGTCAAAGTGCTGAGAATGAATCATTGGTGTTCAGCTCTAAACAGGACATCTAGATAACCATTCCAAGAACAGAAAACA
This sequence comes from Alexandromys fortis, assembly GCF_014885135.2. Lineage (NCBI taxonomy): Eukaryota > Metazoa > Chordata > Mammalia > Rodentia > Cricetidae > Alexandromys > Alexandromys fortis. Next base: position 526,956 of record NW_026068093.1, on the reverse strand, counting down.
TACAGAATATTAGAGCTGAAGGGTGAGGAGGAACATGGAGACTGCAAAATATGTCTTCCAGACATAAGACCTGAGTACATGTGAATTCCACTGAACTCAGGAATTCATTGCAGCCTTGGTCACCTGGACAAGACCTGCATGGGCTCAAGCCAGTCAACATTCCAGTGTGGATGAGGGAGGCTCAAGGGACTCTAGCTCTAGCAGAGTAGCTACTGACAGCGATGGTTACCGGGAAAGGGAAATCATTTTTCTTTGGAGGTGTGGCAACTGGTGGCCTGCCATGTCAGTGGGAGGAAGCAATAATGAGACTCCATAAGTTATAAAAGAAAGGACAGGTCATTTGGTTGACTTAGCAGGTAAAGATGCTTGTTGCCAAGACTGATCTAAGCTCAATCCCCAAGACCCACGTGGAGGAAGGAAAGAACCAATTCTCATTGTCTTCTGATTTCTCTGCATGCACTGTGGCACATGTGTGCTCTATCTAGACAGACAACAAATAAATAAAGTGCAATGGAAAAAAAAAAAAGGAGGTCATGAGGTGAGGGACATCTAGGAGTGTGAAGAGGAAGGCTGGAGTGGGTATGACTTAGATACACTACATACATGCATGAGATTGTCAGAGAATCAATAACAAGTATTCTAAAAAATAAATACGGCTGGGAGGTGGCTGCATACACCTTTAATTCCAGGACTCTGGAGGAAGAGGCTGGTGGATCTCTGTGAGAGCTGGTTTCAGGACAGTGCTACAGAGAGAACCCTGACTTGAAAAACCAAACCAAACAAACAAACAAAACAACAACAAAAAAAGAGTTTGTGTTTGGACACTTTGTTCTCTTGATTTCCCATCAATCCCAACCTCTAAATGACATTATCTACTTACAGATTCCAGTATAGTTTTCTCAAAGACATCTAGTCTTCTGGTCTCCAAAGCAATGCCAATTGCTTGCTTATACTTGTGATCATCGAGACATCGCTGGAACATTTTATTCACAATGCCTTCCAATCTCTGGTCAATTGGCTTTTTTTCTCCTTCAGGCAAATCTGCATTTTCTACACACTGTTTGGTATAATGATCAATGCATTTTGCTATGGAGAAAATAAAATAATTATTTTGTAAACTGGCTTAAACTACCAGAAAATAAATTTATGATCATGAACACTATAAATAAGTACAAAGTAATAAGTACAACTTAAAACACTAGGACTTTCAAATAAGTCATTTTTATGATAGTTACAATAAAGGACCAAACATCAAAACCAACAATGCTGGTATTATCCCAAACATTACTAATTATTTTTATAAAAATCATACTTATCAATTCAATTAATTCAAAAGAGATGGCTAAAATAATTGCTGCTTCATTTAAAAAAATACTTGTCATTACACAGAATATTTATTTTTTTAATAATTTTTTTAAATATGTATTTATTATGTATACAATATTCTGTCTGTGTATGTGCCTGAAGGCCAGAAGAGGGTGCCAGACCTCTTTACAGATGGTTGTGAGCCACCATGTGGTTGCTGGGAATTGAACTCAGGACCTTTGGAAGAGCAGGCAATGCCCTTAACCACTGAGCCATCTCTCCAGCCCTACACAGAATATTTAAAAAGGCCTGTAACATTAATTACCACAATGAATAGATTATACTTCATATCTGGAAGTATTTCGAGATTAGGAATTATAAGTAAATTATCTTTGTAGAATAATGGTACCACAGGCTCAAAAAGCAACTCCAAAGAATGCCAAATACTTTTCAAGTAACAACAGCAAGTCAGAAAAAAAACCCAAAAAAACAAAAACTAAAACAAAAAACCATTTTAACATGATATGGAATCTATATCCCCCAGAGTGCCTGAAAATTCATGCAGGAGCATGTACGCCCAATTTGACTTCCACATTTTAGAATGATTAGGGTGAATAGAGAGGAAAGAGACATACTGATGGTACCAGTAACACACCAGATGAGAAACACATGAACAAGTTAGTTATATGTATTTGGAATCATGTTTTAAACATTCTAGATAAAACAAAACAAAAAAAGGGGAGGGAGGGATTTCCCCTCAAGCTGCCTTATAAGCTACCATCTCTTCACTGGTTTAATATGCTCCTACTCAAAGATAAGTAAACATACTAGTTTCAGACTAATTAGTTCCAAACCTTAACCATCACAAAGAACTGTTAGCCCACAAGATGGTCCATGCTAAGTGAGTCTATATGGGGAGAATAGCAATGGACCTTTATAAACTGGGTATACCATATTTAAGGTTCACCTAGGTAGAACCATGAAAGTTCAGGTCAGTTAATAAGAATAAAGTAGCAATCACAAAATAGACATCAAGCAATTCTGATTGTAGAAAATGTTTATCAGACTAAAAATTTCTGAAGGAAAATACCAAAATTTGGGGCTGGTGGATGGCTCAGTGGTTAACAGCACTGACTGCTCCTCCAGAGGACCCAGGTTCAATTCCCAGCACCCACATGGCAGCTCACAGCTGTCTGTAGCTCCAGTTCAAGAGAATCTGACATCGTTATACCAATGTGCATGAAATAAAGTTGTTGTGGTTTTTTATAAAAAAAAAAAAAGAAAATACCAAAATTTCTCCTTTTAAAGGTAAAAGCAAATAATGCAACTACCCTCTTAATTAGCAAATAATCAAAAACAGAAACCTTCAAAACCATGAACTAACACCCCCTTTTCAGTAGAGCTGTGGTGACACACGCCTTTAATCACAGCACTCAGTGGTCAGAGGCAGGTGAATCTCTGAGTATAAGGTTAGCCTGATCTACAAAGTACAGGACAGCCAGGGTCACACAAAGAAACCCTGACTTAAAAAAAAATCTAAACAACGAACCACTTTCTCTTTAAAAGTGGATAATCTCAAGTCTCTGTTACAATGACTACCACACCAATATTTCTAAAATCAACAAATGTGCAGACGTGGTGGCACATACTACAACCCCAGTACTTGGGAGGTGGAGGAAGGAAGGAGTTTGAGGATAGCTTGAGCTACAGAGTGAGTTAAGGCTGTATCAGGCTATATACATAGCAAAACCCATCTCAATAAACCAACAAAAAATAACAATAAGGGTTTTAGAGTGAGTCAATCTAGATTTTAATTTCTTACCCTTTTAAATAGTCATGTACCTTTTCATTTTAAACCCTACTCTTCTCATTTGTGCAACAAGGCTAGTTCCTTCTCACAGGTCAGCTGTGACAAATCAAGATTATGACGAATGGCCAGCACAGTGTGAAGAGTGATTACAAACAGTCCCTGTATTAGCAGCAATTATTAAGACAGTTGTGACAATTGCCTATAGTAATCTCAGCACCCAGGAGCCAGAAGCAGGAGTCCAGGACCAGACTGCTGGATATTGACAACTTGTCTCGTACAAACAAAAACCAGACAACGTAAAAACCAGTATTATTTAACTGGTTACTCATAACAATCTGATATCATCATTTCACCAAACTGTTCACCGGATAGGAGATGACCATCACTGCTCAGGTAAGCTGCACTCACTCAGAAGCTGATGTCTGTTTAATGCTATTAGATGATTATGAACTTCCAATTAAACTAAAATCTAGTAACATCAGATTAAAGTCAATAAAAAGGCTATATCCATTAGAGCAAAAAAGACATTTGCAAGATTAAAAACCTTATCAGATAAAAGATAATTACCTATAATAGTTTCCACATATTCAGAATTATCATTGACATTGAAGAGGTCACCGGCTCCAAGAGCATAATTCAGAGACTCCTCAAAAGCTCCCAGATGATAAAATACTTTAGATGCCACCAAGGCTGCAAACTGCCGACTCCGGAAACCTTCATCTTCATATAAAACTTCTCTGCAAGAAATAAGGAAAGGTAGGCCTCATTTTAAGCTATGATCTTCCTTGAAAACTCAAAGTTTAAATATTCAAGCAACAAATTAGCATTCGTGGGCTGGAGAGATGGCTCAGAGGTTAAGAGCACTGGCTGCTCTTCCAGAGGTCCTGAGTTCAATTCCCAGCAACCACATGGTGGCTCACAATCATAAGAGGTGGACCATAATGAGATATGATCACCTCTTCTGGCCTGCATGGATAAATGCAGACAGAACTGTATATATAATAAATAAATCCTTAAAAAAAACAAATTAGCATTCATAAATGAGTTAGTAAGCAATTCTACTTTATACAAACTTATAGAAATAAAGTACTTTCTTACATTTTGTCTACAGACTCAGAAATTTCTGCCCAGAAGTCATTAACAACTGCATTCAATTTGTGTAGTGCAAATTCCTGTAAAATAAAACAAAACTGGATTTTAAAAAGACTTAATTAACATCATGCTTCCCTTTATTATCCACCAGTTGACCGGGTGTGGTGGCACACGCCTTTAACCCCAGCACTCAGGAGGTAAAGGCAGGTAGATCTCCACAAGTTTGAGGCCATCCTGCTCTCATGGAGTTCCAGAATAGCCAAAGCTATGTAGAAAGACCCTGTCTCAAAAAAACAAAACAAAACAAAAGTCCACAATTTATGGCCAAATTCAGTAACATTTATCTAAAAATTTCAGTGTCTGACATATACATAAATTTAGAAACATACTTTTTCTTAGATTTACTCACTTTTTGGTTGTTTTCAAACAAAATAGCAAACTATGCATGCAATATTACTTCTTATAATGAATGCTTCCTTTTTTGAAAAAGTAAGACTCCAGCTTGCTAGTTTGTATTACACAGATACAAGTAGGTATGCAGAGCCACTTGCAGAACATTCTATTTTTTTTTTAACTTTAAGAACAACTGTTTTATTACATTTATTAGCTCTGTGTGTGCATGTGTGTGTGCATGTACCACATGTGCTTGTGGAGGTAAAAGGACAATTTGTGGGGGTCAGTTCTTGTCTACCATATGGGTTCTGGGGCTCAAACTCAGGTTGTCAGGCCAGGCAGCAAGTGCCTTTACCTGCTGAGCCATCTTGCCTGCCTAGTATTCCAAAATGCTGTAAAGTGAAAACAGAATGGGACACAGAAGCAGCAAAATTTTGTTTTTACTGTTGATAATGAAACTGGAGGGTTACTCATGTGCCATTTTATGATTTATTACCCTTAAATTAATTTCTAGTATCAAAATACTGTCTTCTTGCCAGGTGATGGTGGTATACACCTTTAATCCCAGCACTCGGAGGCGGAGGCAGAGGCAGGCAGATCTTTGTGAGTTCAAGGCCAGCCTGGTCTATAAGATCTACAAAAGCTAGTTCCAGGACAGCTAGTACTGTTACACAGAAAACCCTGTCTCAAAAATCAAAAACAAAACAAAACACTGTCTTCTCTAGTTAGAATTCAATGATTGGCTATAGGCTATAGGATGATTACTTTACATGACAGGAAATACAAAGACATCACAAAACCAAAGAAGCTTCAGAATTCACAGTAAGCCAGGTGACTTTCTTCAACTCATACCTTAAGCTGTGGCTCTTCTTCGTCCAGAAGAGAAATAATTCCAGCTATAAGAAAAAAGACATACCATGATTAAGAAACATGCACATGCAGACTAACACTTGGTCAAAACCAATGGGGCTGGTGAGATGGCTCACTCGGTAAAGTGCTTTCTGCACAAGCATGAGGGCCAGAGGTGGGCCCCAGCCCCATCAAAAAAGATGGGCAGGATCCTAGTGCTGAGGAAGAAAAGGAAGAAACAAGCAGGTGCCATGTCTCAAAAAAGATGGACTTTGACAGAAGATGCCTCCTGTCAACCCTGAACTCAGTGCAAGCCCTAGCTTCAGCTTAACAGCTAGGTATAATCCCAGCACAGACACATAGGCACAGAACACAGACACACAGACACGGAGACCCAGAGCTTGCCGGCCAGAGTCTAGCCCACTGGTGAGCTCTGTGACCCATGAGACCCCATCTAGAAACCAAAGTGTAGAGTGAAAACATCTGACAACCTTTGGCCTCCACATTCACTGGCACATATGTGTGCATGCACACTCAAAACACATTTATACATACACTGCATATATACACAAAAGACAAAGAAAAAAGTACAACTTCATTAGGGAAACAATTATATTTCTTTAAAACTGTAGAAGTTAATGCGGTTAGGGAGATAGCCAAGCAGGTAAGAGTGCTTGCTTAAGAAGGCCTGAGTTTAAATCTCCACATGGCCACAGGTACCAACTATCCCAGCTCTAGTAGAATGGGGCAGAGATAGAAGGATCAATGAGGCTTGTAGGCCTGTAGCCTAGATCCAGGTTCAGTGAGAGACCCTATCTCAGGGGAACAAGACAGAGAGAGCTGGGGTTGGAGAAGGGGAGACAGAGAAAGCACGTGAGCAGGAGGCCCAATGTACTTACTCCTCTAGCCTCTGTTTGTGTGCAGGAACACACACACACCTGTGTATATACCTCGTACATAATCTAATATTCTCTCTCTCATACACACACACCAACTTTTTACTGTGCGTCGGGGGGGGGGGGGACATGTATGTGCCATGGACACACTGTGTGGAAATGGGTTTACTCTTTCACCACATGGGTCAAGGCTTGGGGCAAGTGCTTTACCGACTGAGCTACCTCAGTGGTCCATGAATAAAAACATTTCAAAACAACTGTGGAAATTTATATTTTGGAGCTTTTATATCTATCTGTATCAATACATAAAATCTCACCAACCTCCTTTAGATCATCTTTTGCTTAGCCCAACCGTTTTGAAAGTATGGTTCTTGGTCCAACAGTGTTACTGTTACTTGGAAACTTACTACAAGTATAATCTTGGTCTTGTTTCTTGTCTCTGAACTTCTTTAGCAGAAAATAAGGGGCTAAGACCCAGGGTTCCTGTGGTTCCTGTGCTCAATACAGCTCGATAAAACTCACTGACATACTGACCAAGCCAGGAAAAATTTCTATACAGCTTCAGAATAAAATTTATTCACTCAAAATAAACTAACAACTGTTGAGTGTGGTGGTACATGCTATAATCCTGCCATGTGGAGAAGGAGAATCCAGTTTGAGGCTGATTTTGACTCAAAAAATGAAGAAAAATAACTTAGAAAAAATAGTGTTTCAATTATTTCAGTGTGACTGTATTAAAGTACCCCCTTCCTTTCACAAATAACAGATTACAAAATTTATTTTTACATTTATCTACTTATTATGTTTGAGCACACATGCCACACTGCGTACAACTTTCCTATTCTGTGTGAGTCAGAGCTCTCCTTCTCCCATTTGGGCTCCAGAAAGTGAATTCAGTCCATTAAGCCTGGAGGCGAGAGCCCTTACCCATGCAGCCATCTTGCTGGCCCACAAACAACAAATTTACTAAATGGTAACAGTCTCACCAAACGATGTTCTCCACGTGTCTCACCTTAGCTTCAGAGCGACAGCAGTAATCAGAATAAAAGAACGCTGTCTCTCCCAAGAACACAAGAAATTACTAAGAAAATGATAGTGGGAAATTCTGTCCTTGTACCATAAATAAAACCAAGTTTTCTTAAGTATGTTTTCCACTGGTTATAAAATCATTCTGGAACACTGAAACTGGTTAATTAAAAAGAGTCCCTGTCATTTTAGTTCAAAGAGGTAGCTTCTTCCACCTGAAAAAACAGATTGGGCAAACAGCTCCAGCAGATTTGGGAAAAGGCACAATGTTTAGCAGCAAAACAAGGACACCTCATTGCTCTAAAGGCCGAAGCCTTGGTGTGCTGGGTTGGCACGACACACCCAGAACAAAGAGGAGAAAAAATAAACTTAAAATGAAATCAATTTAACTGTTAAATGCCTTGACTATTCAAACACTTTTATTGTTAAAATAAAAAAGTAACTAGTGTGTGTGAGAGAGTGGGTGTGTGTGTGTGTGTGGAACAGATGGCAGGCCAGAACGGTTGACATGCAGAATGACTATACAGCACTCAATCCCAAAGACACTATTGCCTACCACATGAATGTTCTATTGGCATGGCTTTTTTGCCAGTAGAGATGGATCTCTAGACTCTCCCATGTGGCTTCAGCTGTGATTGATTCCTTACATGGCTGTCCAGGCACAGAATGTCAGCCTTCAGTGATGGAGCTCAGCCAAATCTAATATGCTATAAACTCCTACACTAATATTTTCTACTTAAACACGAAACAGAATCCAACTTTAGATAGGAGAAGACCAAGAATGCGCTTTATAAAAACTTGTATGGAGGGGCTAGAGATGGCTCAGAGGTTAAAAGCACTGGCTTCTCTTCCAGAGGTCCTGTGTTCAATTCCCAGCAGCCACATGGTGGCTCACAACCAGCCATAATGAGATCTGGTGCCCTCTTCTGTCATGCAAGTAGAACACTTCGTAAGAAAGAAAGAAAGAAAGAAAGAAAGAAAGAAAGAAAGGAAGGAAGGAAGGAAGGAAGGAAGGAAGGAAGGAAGGAAGGGAAGGAAGGAAGGAAGAAAGAAAGAAAGAAAGAAAGAAAGGAAGGAAGGAAGGAAGGAAGGAAGGAAGGAAGGAAGGAAGGAAGCTTAAAAACAAAAACAAAAAAACTTTGTATGGAGCTGGAGAAATGCCCAAGGGCTAAGAGCACTGGTTGCTGCTGGGCGATGGTGGCGCACGCCTTTAATCCCAGCACTTGGGAGGCAGAGGCAGGCGGATCTCAGAGTTGGAGGCCAGCCTGGTCTACACAGCAGTTCCAGGACAGCCAGGACTGTTGCTCTTGCAGAGGACCAAGGTTCAGGTCCCAGCACTCACATGACAGCTCACAACCATCTGTAACTCCGGTTCTGGGGGAATCTGATGCCCTCTTTTGACCTCCATGGGTAGCATGCACACAGGCAGTAGACATACATACACAAAGGTAAAATGCTTACACACATAAAATAAATCTAAATAAAAACAAAAGCTTATATCATAACTGCCTTAAATTACTGACTCAATTAATAGCAATATTTTTTATATTATTTGTCAATATAGAGATATGTCCTGGAAATATTACTTGAAAGTTGAAAATGGTTGTGGGTGTTGGTGGTGCAGGCCTTTAATCCCAGTACTTGGGAGGCAGAGGTAGGTGGAGCTCTGTGAGTTCGCAGTCAGCCTAGTCTACAAAGCATGTTTCAGGACAGCCAAAACTGTTTCAGAGAAATCTTGTCTTGAAAAACAAAAAAACCAACCAACACACACACACACACACACACACACACACACACACACACACAGAGTCAATTCTGGAGGTCAGAAGAAGACAGAAGGTAGAAAAGTATTGTTTCAAAGTTTGTCAGCATTAATTCCTCTATTTGCTTGTGCTAAATCTAATTTACTCAATTTCAAGTTTCCATCGAGTAATTAATAATCTCTGTCCCCCTTCCCTTTCATAGTCAAATAAATCTCTTGAAAACAAAACACCAAAAAACCAAAATGGCATATATCAGTCTCTTACCCACCACTGTTTCCAGAGACTGATACACGTGGAGTAAATGAGCAAATGAATGGACACACTAGAACCCTGACTCTGGTCTGTGTCACACCCGGGACAGATCCTAAGCCATTTCCTAAGCATCTTGAGCTGACAGGAAACAAAGTGACAAATTTTGGAGCAGAAGCTGGCAATTCGATAAACTTAAATGATAGCTATAAATGTACACTATGCTATCATCCCAGTATTTCAGGGCAGGACTCAAATCCTTAGTCCTGACACCACAAAGAAGCTAAAATTCCGTATGTTCTCACCAAGTTCCCTTTCAGTCCGTTTTAAAACTTGGAACTGATTTCTTTATTTGGGGCACACTTTTTAACATTAGCCACACACTCCGCAATGCCCTAAAAATTATGGAAACATTTCCTGCCGAAAATTCTACCATGGAGTTCAGTCTAATAGTATTAAGGCAAATTAACAAGGTCATTATATTATGATGGAGAGGTGACTGCCAAGGGGGAGTCAGAATGTTTTAATAGAGCGATAAGGCTGAGATGAACATTTAAGACCGAAGATCTAAGATACCTTGTGAAAGAAAAGGACAGAGTAGGGCAAGATCTGCAAGAACTCTCAAATAGGAGAGAAACTGAACAAAAAGTCTAGTGTGATCATGGTTTATTAAGGACGAGGTATTAGAAATCTGGATTTTATTCTAACCATCATTGATGTTCTTGAGAAGAAATGTTATGCAAGGCTTGCAAAGCAATTCCAAGAATTAGAAGAATGGACTTAGAAAAAGTATTGGTGGAAAAACAAAAGTTTGAGGCTAGTATAATAATGTAGGAAGAGATGAAGAGATGAAGGTGGCCTGGACCACATCCCAAATGAGATGGCTGTTTCTGGGTCTACTCCAACAGCAGACAATGAAGCACCCAGAGATCAATGAAGCCAACACCCTGAAGACAACATCTACTGACAACCAGGGGGAATGGCTGGACCTAAGCCTATATTTACAAGTGGCAAGAAATCTAGAGTTTACCTCCTGAGCTAATTGGAAAAAAAAAATGCTTCCTTTTGATGGGAAATGAAATTCATCTGTAATCACCTGTATCCTTCAGGACAAAAGTCTAACCACATGTACAGGCAACACTTCTCCACGTGTTTGAAAATAACCATCACAGGGTGTAGTGGTGCACACCTTTAATTCTAGCACTTGGGAGGCAGCGGCAGGGGGATCTCTGTGAGTGTGAGTACAACCTGGTCTACATAGTGAGTTCCAGGACAGCCAAAGCTACACAGTGAGACCTTGTCTGAAAAACAAACAACAAAGAAGGAGGAGAAAACTGTTACGATTCCTAGCATCTCTACCAATTTCCTTACTCAATCCTCAAAAGGATGGTCTCAAGCTCCCCACCAAACAGATCACTGTCTATGGATAGATAACCTGTTTGTTCAAAATCAAATACGTGTAGAGCAAAGTATACAGAATACAAAGAGGACAACCACACAAGGCTGTGTAAGCAGCCAAGGTTGAAAAAGCACCAAGGCTGGGGACAGCTATATGCAAATCAGTCTGCAATGCGGTGTGGAGGGAGGCTTGAAAATCTCCATTTAGAAGTTAATCTCTATACCCTCCCATTACAATAGACACTACAAGTACCTACTGTAAAACTATACAAGTGGCTAGGGAGTGGTTGGCGGTGGCGCTCACTTTTAATGCCAGAACGCAGATCTCTGTGAGTTCGTGGCCAGCCAAGTCTACAACAAGAGCTAATTACAGGACAGCTAGGGTTGTTACACAGAGAAACCCTGTCTCGAAAAACCAAAAAGAAAAAAAGAAAAAGAGAAGTAAAAGGAAAAGAAAGAAAAGGAAGAAAGGAGAGAAAGAAAACTATAGTGTATTGGAATCGCAGAGAGAAAGAGAGAGAGAGAGAGAGAGAGAGAGAGAGAGAGAGAGAGAGAGAGAGAACTATAGTGTATTGGAATCGCGCTGCAGCCCCGAGTCCCGAGCATCTAAACACACAGAGTTAAGGTGGTTCTCCATTCAAATGTGCTTTAAGTGACTACGGTGGCCCCAAAACCCAGCCCCCTCAATCTAAATTCGGACTTCCAGGAGAAGGTATCTTAGCCAGAAGCACTTGGTGTAGCAGTTAGGGTGCGAGACCAGGAGCTGCTTTACGAGGCTTACAATGGCATCGGGGCCCACCCCACTCGAAACACCCGAGGGGAAGGACTTGGGGGTGGGGGTCACTTGTCCAAGAAGCGGACAGAGAGAAGAAAGGAAATCTCCCTGAAGTCCAGCGACCGCCTAGGAGCCCGGTCCAGTCCTGGCACGGGGGTGTGGCTGGAGCGGGATGCCCAGGTGGCCACCTGGTCCGATTCCTCCAAACCCAAGGGGCCTTCAGTGGCCTGGCCAGCCTCCAAGCCTCTGTGCCCAGTGTGGGCCTCGGACAGAGGGGCCGCGCAGGCCGGCGCTCGACCCGGAGGTGCCCAGTCACTCGCCCTGACTCAGCTAAACGCCGGCGCGGTGGCGTCTCCTCCCTGGGGCGCCTGCTCCCGGCCGCACTCACCGGCTGAAGTAATCATGGCTGCGCCCTGCACTCGCCCGTCCTCTAGTCCACAGTCCTGGCCAAGCCCTGGATCTGTCAGCTCAGGGCCCGCTCGCTTCGCCGCGTCTCCAGGTTCCCGGGTGCGCTGCTCACTCAGTCCCCTCCACAGGCCGCCGGCTCGCTTCTAGTCGAGGACCCCGTCCGCCCTAGGGCTGCCCGCACCTCCGCCTGAGACTTGGCGCAAATTCGCCTCCGCGCCTGTGTCTTTTGGGCAGCTGCCGCCACTCGAAACCATGCAACACGGCAAAAAACCTTGCCGTTGCTTTTTTATAACTCTCCTCGAGGTCATCAGAGCTCTGACAGGCTGGGAAGGAACATTGATCAGCACCTGTCATCAGGCTTCAAAATAGACACCCTTGCAAAAAAAAAAGAGGCCCATTCATCACCCGCCATTGCTAGAAGAAAGGGTTTAGGGAAGGTCTAAACAATGCTCGCAGCGCCACCTATGGCTCTGGATGTCTCACTGCGGTAATGCCCGCCCACTCAAGACGGTTGGGAGTGTAGCAAAGTACGTTCTTAGAAAGGTGGCTGAGGCAGAAGGATCTTGAATTCGAGGCCGGGCTGGGCTATATAAAGAGCTGCTGTCTAAGCGGGGAAAGGTGGTGGTGGGTACGACCGGAGAAACGACTTGGTCGCCTCAGTGCCTGCCACGAAAGCACAAGCCCCTGAGGTTGAATTTGGATTCCCTGGGACGGGTGGAGTCTCTGTGCTGGAGGAGGTGGAGACAGGCGCCTCTCTGGGGCCCGCCCGACTTGGTGAGCTCCAGGTTCAGTAAGAGACCCTGTTTCAAGAAATGTGGCTTGGTGTGGTGACTCACACCTTAATCACAGCAAAGGAGGCAAAGGCAGGTGACTCTCTGTGGGTTCAAGGTCAGTACCGGCTACTTAAGAGAGTTCCAGAACAACCAGGGTTCCACAGTGAGACCCTGTCGCAGGGCAAACAACAGACAAACCAAAAAGGAGGACAAGCATTTGAGGAAGACACCCAATGACAACCTCTAGCCTACTTGCATGAAAACACCTACTTGGCACAAACTTACCTCCACGCTGGTGTCTTTTGTGCAACTGCCACCTCCGGAGGACTCTCTCCTCCCCCAAATATGAACACACACATACAAAAATAGAGTTCCCAGGTGTTAAACGTGGTGGTACATGCAGTGGCAGACAGATCTTTGTGAGTTCCAGGCCAGCCTGATCTACATTGTGAATTTCAGTCAAGTAGGGTTGAGAGAGAGAGAGAGAGAGAGAGAGAGAGAGAGAGAGAGAGAGAGAGAGAGAGAGAGAGATTTTTTTAAAAGGGCGGGGCTGGTGGTGGTTTGGAGAGACGTCATTAGTGATTAAGCCTCCAATGGACCCAAGTGCAGTTCCCAGTACATACAGTGCAGTGCAGGTTGTAACTGCTGTAACTCCAGCTCCAGAGGATTTGATGATCTCATCTGGCCTCCACAAGGACCTGCCCACATATACACACAAATAAATAAATCCTTAAAATATATCTAAAAAAACTTTCTAATAAAAAAGTTTGCCTCCAAAATACAAAATTCTCATAGGACTTTGTTATGATAATGAATTAATAATTAGTCTATTGTAGATAAACAATGAGAATTTAGGGGAATGGTCTTATATAATAGTCTGTCCTAAAACTTATCTTGTAGCTGAGGAAGACCTTGAACTCATGACCCTCTAGCCTCCAGTTGGGGAATGCAGAGGTTACACATCTAGTATATACATACAGTACTGGTGCTGGAACCCAGGGCCTCCCACATACTACATAAGAACTTTGTCAATTGAGCTACGTCCGTAACCCCATGAGGACCTTTAAAACTGCATTTTGGAGCAGCCAATACTGTCCATTTAGGTGTTTCAAAGAGCAGAGGTATGGCTGGGTGTGGCAGCACACACCTTTAACCCCAGGCATTCAGAAGGCCCAGGTAGGGGGTTCTCTGTAAATTCAAGGCCAACCTGGTCTATAGTGAGTTCCAGGACAGCCAGTGCTACGCCAAAAGACCCCGTTTCAGAAAACAAAACAAAAATCAGAAATATGTGACAATATATAGGAAAAAGTCTGTCAAGAGAAGGAACGATATCATATTCGTTCTTCCTACCTAGCCGGTGCTCCCTTCCCTTCCTAGCAACGGGTTCGGGTTCCTCGTGCCTCTTCAGAATTGTGAAGTGACGGCGGTGACTTTCACTTACTCTCTTTTGTTTTGTGTGTGTGTGTGTGTGCGTGTGCGCTTGTGTGTGTGTGTCCCTGCACCATATGCGTGCCTACTGCTCTCGGAAGCCAAGAGCGAGCAGCAGATTTACTTCGGTAGTCAATGCTGGGGAAATCTTGACAAAAGTTAGTGGGAAACCTAACAGCAACATGTCTGTGGGGGAGTTGCTGGGGACCAAACCCGGGTCTTATTTTACCTTTTAGTCTTGTCCCTGGCAAACAGTACTGTTGAAGAGTACCAACCTACTCTTTGGATAGCAGTGACTGAAGCCTATTTCTACGGCCTTCTCAAAACAATCTAATATAGTGCGACAAGTCAATGCTTTGCGGTTGCCAGCGGATTAAACGATTGGTAACACACTTGAGTGTACGGGTGAACTTGTAATAATTTGGTATTCTGAAGCCATGCTTGCCAAGAAAGGAACTCCTTTGAAGGGCCAGTGACTCAGATCAAAAGGCCCTGGCCAAACAGGTGTGCATAAGAGATAAGCAGATTGAATGTTTGGCGTGCAATTCTACAGAGGTACTCCCACAGAACGACACTGTGAGTTCCCAAGCCCCTAGAGAGGTCATAGGCAACTGCCAACAGGTCATACAAAAGAGTGAATTCAAGAACCAGCCTTCCTCCACCTTATAACTAGGTTCATTCCTGTTTGTGGTTAAATCGCTGTTTCTCAAGGATTGGGCTATGCCCTACCTGTAACCTTAACTACAAATGGTTCTGTACTGCTGGTTCTAGGAATGACAATTGTGACTTTGTTTTAAAAAGTTATTTATAACCAACTGGCAACCCTACCTTTGTTTCAAAAGATTATATGACCACCTTGTAATGCCCGCCTTGCAATCATGCCTTTGTTTCAGGGGGGATTGAATGTTTATGTTCTGCCCCTGTAACTCTATTTTGTTCACGGAATTCCCCATCGGAAACCCCCTACCCCTGAGCTATAAAAACCTTGTCATCTTCACATCCAAGGGTGTCCTCTTAAACCCCGCCTTAGGGGGAGGAAACCCAAGTACTTGAATTTAAAAACTTGCTTTAATTAATTTGGCCATGACGGTTTGGGTCGGTGCTCTTTCTCCTTCCATCTTTCAGAAGAACGGAAGTAGGCTCTGTTAAGAAAATACTAGCTCAAGGGCCACTTATATAGTTCAATGGTTGAGCCCTTGGGTAACACGTACGAGGCCCCAACTTAAGTCCCTAGTACTTCAGAGAAAATCCGAGTTTGGGTGCTAGGAATACAGATTAGTGGCAAAATTCTTGTTTACTCTGCTCAAGGTCCCGCGAAGGATAAGGAGGGAGGGAGGACGAGAATTCTGCGTTCGGTTGTGACAGCTGTAGCATCAAAGGCAGTAATAGGGAGTAGAGGGCGGGGCCTGTGTAGGTCGTGGCTTCTATGCAGTTTATAGCAATGCCATTCAAGAAAGCAGGCTTCTGTTGTGAAGTCGATGCTTTCCCCAAGAAAGTCGGAAATGACAATTTCATGTGCGAGCGTAACTTTTTTTTATTTTTTATTTTTTTATTTATTTACTTTTGCTACTTAGTTTTAGTCAGTGTTAAGTCCAAAAGAAACGGGACCAATGGCTAACTGTGGTGCCTATTAGCATACCAAAGCGAATGCTGGCTTCCAAGCCTGTGTGTAACCCTCGCTCTTCTTGGCTCCTCACCCTGCCCCCTACCCTAACCTACTCTAGCTCAGAACTGCTCTTCCTCCAGCTTCTCGTCATTTCGGCCATTTGCTCTTTTGGCCCCCCTCTCTTTTTACCGCTTTCTCTGGGTCGTTTCTTTTGTCTTTCTCTCTTTCTCTTCCTCTCTGAACATCCCCTCCCCCTTCCGCCCCTATGACCGTGTTGGAAGAGTCCCGCTCCCGACTCTTCCAGCTGTCTCTGTCTGGACCCTCCCTCATATCTACAAATAAAAACTTTCCCTCCAACCGTACCTTGCAGCAGCCATGTCCTTACTTTATATACAGTTATTTGTTTTTGCAATGTTGGAAGGGAACTCACTGCTCCTTGCACGGTAAACGTGCACAATGTTGACAACTAATAGAGCACCATCGCCCCAGCTCTGGAATTTGGTATGTTGAAAATTAATTAAAAATCTTTTGGGGGCTCAGGGTGTAGCTCAGAGGTAGAGCACTCGCCTAGCATGGGTAAGGCTCAGGGTTGGAATCCCAACACGCAGGCAGGAAATTGGCGGGTCTCACAGCGCCCTCTGGTGGTCTCAAGGCCCCGTGCTCGTAGCGTGGCCGAGGTCCCCAGCCCTGGCGTCAATTCTGGAGAGAGTTGGGCGGAAACCACAGACCTGGTGCCCTCCCCAGCAGTAGAGTGGCGCAGTGGCTGAGCGTCGTTTGAGTCCTGAGGCTCCTGGTCTCTACTGCCGAATGGCGACCTACCACCGCACATCTCAAGGCAGCTCAGCCATCCGGCTGGGACTGTTTCATTGACGACCAGTGCCACGTGTTCTTAGAGATAAAGTTTTTTTTAGTGGGAGGAGAAATGTGACCCTCAGCTGATGGCACGAATCCCTCCGTGTGGATGCCAAACGCCTGTCCGCGGCTGAAATTGGTGTGGGTAGACTGAGGCACCGAATGATCATTGAAGGTGAGGGTGAGGGGAGGGAGGGACACAGGGAAATGTCCAGGTGGGATGGTTACGAGCGTCCACTCTCTGTTTCTTTCTCTCTCTTTCTGGAATGGCCAGCCACCTCCCAGGAATTAGGGGTTAGGAAGCACCTTGAACCCCTCTGAAAGTATTTTTTATTATCTATCTATCTATCTATCTATCTATCTATCTATCTATCTATCTATCTATCTATCTATCATCTATCTATCTATCTATCTATCTATCTATCTATCTATCTATCTATCTATCTATCTATCTATGTATGTATAGTGTTCTGCCTGTATGTCTGTCTGCAGGCCAGAAGAGGGCACCAGATCTCATCATGGGTGGTTGTGAGCCACCATGTGGTTACTGGGGAATTGAACTCATGGAAGAGCAGCCACTGCCTTTAACCCCTGAGCTGTCTCGCCAGCCCCCCCCCCCAAGTCTTTAGTGTCTTCCTGGTTCTCAGTGTTGTTCACACCAGGAACTACAAAACAGTTGCTTTGCATTTTTAGGATTTTGTTTTTGTTTTTTTGAGACAAGGTTTCTCTGTAATTTTGGAGCCTGTCCTAGAACTAGCTCTTGTAGACCAGGCTGTCCTCGAATTCACAGAGATCAGCTTGCCTCTGCCTCCCGAGTTCTGGGATTAAAGGCGTGTGCCACCACCCAGCTACATTGCATTTTTGTTTGATTTTTTCAAGATTGAAGCCAGGACCTTGTGCTTGTAAGGCACACGCCATGAGGGAACAAAACCATAGGTTGCATTTAATTTTAATCATTTAACATTAAATTTTTATTTTGAAGTAGAAAATTTATTGATTTAATGTAATCAACTGATATGTCAAATGAACTTCGATTCACTGCATTTTTTCCAATTGAACAAATACTCAACTTGGTTACTGGAAAGCTTCATAGATGGAACAGTTTGAGGGTGTGAATATTCTTATGACTAAATGTAATGGACTCTAAATCAAGTGTTTTCAGTGCCAAGGTGTGCATGTGAAGTCAGAGGCTAACTTACAGGAGTCAGATCTCCCTCTCTCGGAAAATAAATGCATATGTTAAATAGTTATTTTAATTCAGGGTTGAGTGTTTAGTCTGTATGCATGTATGCATGTGTACCACATACACGTCTTTCCAGAACAGGTCATAAGAGGGCATCGGATTCCCTGAAACTGGAGTTATGGATGGTTGTACATCATCATGTGTGTGCTGGGATTTGAACTGGGATCTTCTATGAGAGTAGCAAGTGCTCTTAACTGCTCAGCCATCTCTCTAGCCCTGGGTTCTCTCTTTCTACCATATAGGTCACTGGGATCCACCTCAGACACAAACCCTTGGCAGTGGTCAGTTTTACTTATTAAGCCATTTTGCTGGCCATGAATTAAGCACTAAAGTTCTCACAGGGTTCAGTGATTTGGCACAACAGGATGGAAACTGCCGTGGAGAGAGTGTGGGGGCTCACACTCGTAATGCCAGTACTTGGAAGGCGGAGGCAGGAGCATCATGAATGCAAGACCAGCCTGAGCTACACAGCCAAGTTCAAGGCTAGCTTGGGCTAAGTAGTGAGAGTTTGCTTTTAAACATGTAAAATGCTTTATTATTCATTTCCAACTGAAAGAGAATTTTGCTCTTAGTAAAGTTTATATGGGATGTGGGTGCAGTTCAGTTATTAGTGTGCTTGCCTAGCATGTACAAAGCCCTGGGTTTGATCCCCAGCATTGCCTAAAATCAGGTGTGGGCCTATGGAGATGGTTCAGTGGGTAAGGAGCCCTAGCACCTACATAAAAATCCAAGCATGGCCCCACATACATGTTACTCTAGCCCTGGGAGAGGTAAGGAGATAGGATCATTAGGGTTTGCTGGCCACCACCTTAAGGAAAAATTAGTGAGTTCCAGGTTCAATGAAACACCCTGTCTTAAGGGAATGAGATGGAAAATGGTAAAGAAAGGGTATACCCATGTCCTCCTCTGGCCTCTGTGTGTGTGTGCGCGCACACACACGCACACACACACGTGCTCGCACACACAATAGATACCAGATGTAGTGCCAAACATGTAATCCCAACACTAGGGCACTAGGGCCGTAGAAGTAGGAGGATCAGTTCATTCAAGGTCATCCTCAAGTACAAGCTGAAGGACAGCCTGGGATACAGGACGCCCTGTATTTAAGAAAACAAAGGTTGGGCCAGGTAGTGGTGGCACATGCCTTTAATTCCAGTACGGGAGGCAGAGGCAAGTGGATCTCTGTGAGTTTGAGGCCAGCCCGGTCTACAAGAGCTAGTTCCAGGACAGCTAGGGCTATTACACTGAGAAACCTTGTCTCAAAAAACCAAAAAGAAAAGAAAAGAATAAAGAAGAAAAAAGAAAATGAAGGTTGGAAAGATGGTTCATCAGCTAAGAACACTTACTGCTCTTGCGGGAGAGCTGGGTTCAGTTCTCAGCACCCACACAGCAACCTAAAACCATCGGTAACTCCAATCCCTAGGGATTCAATGCCTCTTCTGACCTCCACGGGCTCTGCACACACATCATGCATTTACATACACTCAGGTACATACACACACACATACATACACATAAAATTTAATAAATGTGTTTTTAAAGTATATTCAGCTGGGCATGGTGACTTCTGCCTTTAATCCCGGTACTTAGAAGGCAAAGGCAGGTGACTCACTCTCCATGAGTTTGAAGACAGCCTGGTCTATATGGTGAGTTCTAGGCCAGAAAGAGCTCTACCTAGTGAGACTCTGCCTCAAAAAACAAACAAACAAACAAAAAATGAAGATTGCTCATGATTTAAATTAACGTTACCTATTTGCTTTTTTTCCTAAGGTGGCTACTAGAAAATGGGAAGTTTCACTTGCACCTTGCCATAGATTCCTCTTAAGCCCTCTAGTTCAAGTGTGGCCCTTCAGGGCCTTGCCTACTTTCTGGAGCTGTTCTTGTTGCCTGGATCTGGGTAGGCTGAAGGGGAGGCACTCTCTTGTTGGGGACCCAGGAGTTGAGAGTAGCTGTCCCCCACATCTATGGGTTCTGGAGCAGGCAGTCCACAGGGACTGCAGGTCAGAGTGAAGTTAGCCTGCAGTAAGAGAATGATGCGAGCCGCCCTCAGCATGAAGGCCTCCTCCACTGGCGACGAAGAGAAGAACCTGGGGCTAAGAGACTGTGGTAGTTTGAATGTAATTGGCCCCCACAATCTCATAGGGAGGGGCACTATTAGGAGGTGTGACTTTGTTTGAGTGGGTATGGCCTTCTTGGAGGAAGCGTGTCACTGTGGGGGTGGGCTTTGAGCTTTCCTATGCTCAGGATACCGCCCGGTGTCTCAGTCTTCTTCCTGTGGCTTGAGAGATGTAGCACTCTCTGCTCCAGCACATCTGACTGCACGGGGCCATGTTCCCCATCATGATGAGAATGACTGAACCTCTGAAACTGGAAGCGAGTCACCCCAGTTAAATGTTTTCTTTAGAAGAGTTGCTGTTGACACAGTGATTCTCCACAGCAGTAAAAATCCTAATGAAGACAGAGATAGACTCAGTTTTTGTAACTAGATCTCAAAACCAGGGCTTGGTCACAAGGACTAAGCAGGGTGTTCCAAGCCCTGCTAAGCATTTTGGGTAGGAGTCATTCATGGCTGGAGATCCCACAGAAGAAGGTAGATAGGGTTCTCAGTCTTACCAAAGCCACACCCACTTGGATGTGACCCCCAACACACCCTGTTCTCCCCTTCCAGTCTCACCCGTTTACTTTCTGTGACTCTGAACCTACCTACGGCTGTATCCTACAGGCAGCGACTCTGAACCTACCTACGGCTGTATCCTACAGGCAGCCATGCTCTTTTTCCAGGTGGCAGCCATGAGTGTGAGGCTGAAGACTTGGGTTCAAAATTGAAGGCAAATAGGATGTGCATACATTCCTGGTGGTCCCGTACCACCAACTTCCCCTAGCTCCAACACCAAGGTTATGCTAGTGACTGGCTGTCCTGGCTAAATTCCACCTCTGTCCCAATGCTTGATCCACTAACACACAAAATCAGGTCAGAGTGCTGGCGCAGCCCTCAATAAAGAAGACAGCTTCCTCCCCTCACAGGGCAGGCTCTGTGTACCCTGCAAACAGGACAAAGTCCAGGCTACGTGGCCCTGTGAAGCAAGCCCTACCTGGTAACTGGCTTTGTGTTTTTGGCTTTTGGTTTTTGAGACATGGTTTCTCTGTGTAGTCCTGGCTGTCCTGGAACTCACAGATCCACCTGCCTCTGCCTCCTGAGTCCTGGGATTAAAGGTGTGCGCTGCCACTGGCCAGCCGTCATTGGCATTTTAAAGCACAGATTGCCTTTGCATCTTCAGTGGTCAGTGGCCGTTACCATCTGGCTGAAGTTTGGTCCTTGCTTCTTGCAGAAAAAGAGGAGCTCACTGATATTGCAGGCCCAGGGCAACCACATTTGGTTCCTGTAGAGGCTCTCCTGAAGATTTGCTTTGACAAGCCAGGAACTCTTTGGAGGCAAACACTTGAACAGGAGAGAAACCATGACATAAATCTCAACAAAGATTTGCCTGAAAGCCAGTGAAGGTCTGGGTTAGCTCTGCTTAAACACACACATATGCATACACGTCCGCACCCTCTATTGTATATCAAAACCATGCTGTCTTTCAATTAAAAAGAGAATCTCCTTTTAAATATTTACTTTTAGGACTGTAAAATGGTTCAGTGGGCAAAGTATTTTGCTGCCAAACCATATGACCTAAGTTGGATTCCCTAGGTCCACATGGTGGATGAAGAAACTGATTCCCACAAGTCGTCCTGACCTCCATACATGTGCTGTGGTATGTATGCGCCACCATAAGTAAAAAGTAAAAATAAATAAACAAACAAATAAATCTATTTAATACTGGCTTCCACTCCCCCAGATATTTTCCAGTTCCAGACATGGGCTGTGAAGAAATCACCTGGGCCTGGAGGACTTTTAGGGGTATTTTATTTGCTCAGACTCCCTCCTCACCAGACCCCCGTGAAGACAGTGTTAGAGAAGAAAAGGAAGACTATTCTGTTTCTATCAGATACCAGTGAGGCACTGTCTGGTTTATTAGATCTAAGGAGCCAGGACTCATGTCGAAAGCAGAGGAACTACCATCACATTCCAGGTTAGAACCCCAGGACCCAGTGGAGCTGGTGGTCAGGTCCTCACATGTGGCTCCCAGGGACCCCTACCTTCCTCCAGGTCTCCACCCTTCCTTCCTTCTTTCCTCCGGAAGGGTCCCACAAGGCCATCTCTGGTGAAACCCAAGTCCTGCTGTCCTCTGGGAAACAGTACTAAGATGGACAGCAGGATGCTGTTTCTTACACCTGTTTTACCAGCTGGGAAACAGAACCCAGGCTCAGTACACCGACCTTTGCAACCAGTGACAAGACAGCAGACAACTCAGACCACAACTAATGCGAATGGTGTGTGAATCGCCCTTTAGAGCAGAGGCGACAAACTCAAAAGGCCCTGAGGTACAGTAGGGATGGGGCTCCAAGTGAAGGTCGAGAGGAAGGCACAGCCTCCTCACCCAGGAAACCTGGCTGATTTAAATGTGCTCTTTCCTAAGTTTCAAACATGGGTAACAAATACAAAAGATTTTTAACTCTGTAACTTCTGTCTTAGACAAATTCCCAGTATAAGCCCCTTTTCTTGAGCAAATAATGGAACTTAACTGAATGATCACATAGGATTGCATAGGTCAACATTGTAACAAAAATATAGCAGCTTCAGATACACCAGTCTCCCCATTTAAAAACAAAATCAAGCTGGGCTGTAGTGACACACACCATTAATCTCAGCATGGGAGGCAGAAGCAGGAAGATCTCTGTGAATTTGAGGCCAACCTGGCCTACAATAGCTAGTTCCAGGACAGGTAGAACTGTAATACAGAGAAATCCTGTCTTGAAAAACAACAACAACAACAACAACAACAAAAAACAGTAAAACCAAAATCAAGTCAAATTGATAATTCAAAATTGCTTTTTTTTTTGAGACAGGGTCTCATGTAGCCCAGGCTGGCCTCCATCCAATTCATATTGTAGCTAAGGGTGAATTTGAATTTCAGATCCTCCTCTCTCTACTTCCCAAGAACCAGGATTCCAGATCATATAGCTGTGGGGATCAAATTAGCATGCTAGACTCTCCCTAACTAACTGAACTATACCCCAGCCTCTAGCTCACACTTGAATAAAATATGCTAGCTGGACCACTTCCCACGGGGCAACCTTGCATTATTAAAATGAGTCTGCTTCCACTCATGCCAGGAAGATGCCAATCCCTCTGCACCTCATGCTCTCTCCACGAGACTGAGAGGGAACAGGATTAGGCTGTGGATCACCAAGAAGAAACTGAGGCACAGAGCAGGGAGGGTCCCCTCCCTTGGTGCTGTCACAGAAAGAGTTGAAATGATGACTCAAAGGTGTGTATCTCCTCACAGGGAGCTACGCCAAGCACAGCACAGTTGGGTATATGCAGTGTGGAACACAGTTGAATATGTAAGTCTATCCACTTCCCTCTGACAAAGGGAAAACTAGTAGGGACCTTCCCCTTCCAAAGACTGATTTCTCCGGGGGCAGGTAAGGCCAAGAGGCAATCCCCAGTTACCTCTGCGTGAATCCTCTGTGACTCAAAGCCTCAGAAGGAAGATTCCAGAATACTTGGGCTAGGACCTGAGCTCTAACATAAGTCAGGGAGCTGAACACCCCAACACCCTGGCTTTCCCTGTCCTTGGTGCTCTAGGCAGCTCCCAGAAAACTTTTCCACAGAGGATTTGGCACAGTAATCAGTGTCTACACGGGAAAGGCCAAGGCCCCCTTTTCTCACAGCATGCAAGGTGCTTTCGGTCCTGGCCCTGCAACACACAGGTCATCTCGGCTCTGGCCTGACCGGCCCCCTCACGGCAACAGTCAGGTCTTGAGTTTGGCTTATTCTGGGGACCAAGGACCCAGGAAAGCCAAGGGGATCTCTTCACAGACTGACAGGGAGAAGGGATTGGCTCTTCCATCTCTCGAAACTGTCACAACTGGTATTCTGAGAAAATAGGTTATTTGGGGTTGGACCATCCTACAGGCTGTGAGATGCCTACTAATTGTCCCCACACAAGTTTCCAATGGCGCCTGGAGGTGCATCCTAGTCCCTGGTGGAAAGCCACTGGGCTGGCAGCTTCCTGGGAAACAGAAGCCCCAGACAGAGTGGCAAGTCTGCACAGTGGTGCAGTGTCTACTTGGCTCTGAGAAATGAAGGCACAGAGAGACAGGATCACCTTGCTCACAGAGAGAAGAAACACTAAGTGTGGGGCAGGTCCCATGGGCCTTGCTGCCTCTCTGGCAACAGTGAAAGCGGCAGTCCCCAAGCAAGTGGGGTCTCTGTGGTCAGTCAGTCACCAGCTGCTGAGGTCAACACTGTGACATGGAAGCCCACTGAGAAGGTCCAGACCCCAGTGTGCAGGTTAGGGCCAGTCCAGGGGTTCAGCCTTCATCTTGTGTCCTCCAAGGGCTCAGATGGCATGCGGACAACTCCATCCTGGGCTCTGGCTCCACTCCCTCGGTCTTCACAGTCTCCATTGGGACACATGGCTGTCAGTGCAAGCTCCTCCTCCGAGACCTGGAGGTGTTCTGGAACATTCGAGAATGAAAAGATCAAGTTTATGAGTCACTATCCAGCACTTAAAGGGAAGAAGTTGGCCCAAGATCTACGTTTAAAGCCAAAATGGACTTTTTGGATGTCAGATGGCTCGGCAGGTAAAGGTTTTGGCTGCCAACGCTGACAACCCGAGTTTGAGTCCCAGGACCCACATGGTGGAAGCAGAAAACTAACTCCCTCAAATTGTCTTGTGACCTCCACAAGCACGCCATGGCATGTGCACGTCGGAAATGTAAAAAGCCAAGCAAAATACAGGCCTAAAACTATTTTAGAATAGGGACCCCCCCCCCTTGACCCAACAAGCCCACTTTCAGCTGTGTCTCCACACTCCTGCTGCCATCTCAGTACAGGTCTAAGGGTGAAATGATGGGTCAGTGGAGAGAAAGAAAAGTCTCAGGTCCTTATGGGGTCTGTGAGATCCTGGGATGATACTGACCAACTCTAATGCCACTGCCACTGTTTTTATGAGAGATAATGAGGTCTCTTACAGCTTATACTGGTTGAGTCTTGGCTTCCCCACCTACAGCTGGAACTGTGCAACTGATCCTCAGCTTCCAGAAAACTCACGAGGCAAACAACCTAGGGTTTCTATGTATGCTGGGGCTCTGCATCAAGAATGGAGCTGGGGACACAGCTCAGTGGGTAGAGTGCTTGCCTAGCACACATTAATCCTAGGTCCAAGCCCTAGCACCACATAAACCGGGAGTGATGGTGCCTGCCTGCAGTCCCAGTACTTGGGAGGTGAAGGAAGAGGATCAGAAGGTCAAGGTCATCCTTGGAAACACTTGAGTTCAAAGCCAACCTAGAATATATGAAACCCTGTCTCAGAAACAAAACAACATGTATAAAATTGTCAAGGACTACATAAAGATAATTTTAAAAACAAAACCAAATAAAAACAAAAGGTTGTGCATGTTGCTCAGAGTGAGGTTGTAGGTCCATTTCCCAGAATCACAAAAAGGTGCTTTGTTTTGTTTAAAATGAAAGATGTATAAAATTCTATAAAACTAAACACCTACACACACATGTACTCAGCAGTAGAAAGTACTTGTTACTATTACAGAGAATTGGGTTCAGTTCCCAGTCAGTAACCACATGGTGGCTCACAAAAGTCAGTAACTACAGTTTCAGTGGATCTAGCGCCCTCTTTTGGCCTCAGTGGACACTATATGCACATGGTACATATACATACATGGAGGCAACACACATACATAAATAAATATAGTAAAGCAAGTGCTCTCATAATGTTCACATTCTATTAGGGATTATATATAATCCAGAGATGACTGAGATACACAGGAGGATTTACATAGGCTAAACATACGCACGGTGCCCCCTCGTTTCTCTTGTGTGTGGTATGTGCACGTGTGCATGTCTTTTCATGTATGTGGGTGCATTTGTGTGGGCGCCAGTACACAAGTGAGTGTCTGTGCGTGCATACATGCACATACACGTGGTGGCTTCCCTGAGGTTGACGTCAAGAGTCCTCCTCCATTGCTCTTCCACCTTATCCATTGTGGAAGGGTCTATCTAGCAAACCCAGAACTTGTAAGTATGACCAGTTTTGCTAGTTTGCCTGTTCTTGGTTCCTCTGCTTCCTCTTCCTCCCTCTGAGGCTGGGATTATAGGCCTACTGGCACACTCTCTTGGTCTTTAGTGGGTTTCAACACTCCATCTTCATACTTGCCTGGCAATCGATTTAACCACTGCTCCCCAAAACTGCTATTCTATTATTTTATATAAGAGCTTTGAGCATCTTCAGTTTTGTCATTTTTATATTTACTTATTTAGTGTGGTGTGTGTGTGTGTGTGTGTGTGTGTGTGTGTGTGTGAGAGAGAGAGAGAGAGAGAGAGAGAGAGAGAGAGAGAGAGAGAGAGAGGATGACTTGTGGGGTGTCAGTTCTCTCCTTCCTCAATATAGATTCTGGGAATCAAACTCAAGTTTTCAGTTTTGGTGGCATGCACCTTTACCCACTCCATCCTCCTAGCTCAGTGTGTGTGTTTTAAGCCACTGTTTGTGGCAAATTATTAGGCATTGAAAGAAGACTGCTAGGTCAGTGAAGGGTCAGTTTTAAATAAGGGACACAATAAAAGTTTATTTTGTGCCTCCACTCACTGTTTGTGCCCTGTTCTTTCCTTGCCTCTATTTACCAGCAAGATGACCCTACCCTGGAAACCACTCTGGGTGAGTTACCTCCTTTCTAGTCTCTCAGCCTTTGTGGATTAGGTCACCTAATATCCCTTTAGGAGCTGCTGTGGACCCCTCTAGCTGGATCTGCCTCTGATCTGTGTTTCCATAGGCTGCCATCTTTATGCTTGTGTCTAAGTCCCTGTGCCCCTGAAGGGCATCCTGGCCCCCATGTGGCCCAGCTCTCCACTTCAAGGCCTTCCTTTGCCATCTGCACTTCAGCCCTGAGCACCCTTGAGGGGGCTTCCTTTTCTGAATATGATATCTGCTAGCAACTGTTGCTCAGGGTGCTCTCTGCATCTTCCTATGACTGCATACAGGAAGCCCTGTATCTCAGCTGAAATGCCACTAGCTCCTTAACACTCATATTCTTCGGGGGACACTGGCCTGTCCTCACATCCGCCACTATGCATGTGGAATTCCTGTCCTCCAGCTCTCTTCCTGCCTTCACCAGGTTGGAGGACTCTTAGGGCAGGAACCCTGCCTGAGCCAGCCTGAGCCCTGCTTGGAGGGACAGGCGCCCGAGTGCTCCTGTCATTCTCAGCATGGATGAAGTGTGTCCTTAAGGCCCCTGTATCAGGATCCAGGCAGCCAATGTGCTTACCTTGAGCTGGGCCTTGGGAGGAGGTGGCATATCCTTGGTTCTTCCTCTGGTTCCGAGGACCCCAGGAAAAGCAAGTCAGTAGGCCAGGGAGGCCTGGTCTTTCCCAGGCACCTTCTGCTAGAAAGAGTCCAAATCCCCAAAGCAGAGGTCAGCTAGTGCCTACTCCAAAACCTCTAAGAGTCTTTCTTCAGCAACCCAGGAGTCTTGACTTTCTACCGCCCTGCTTTTATCTGTCTGGTTACCTTACTTCAGCCTCACAGATTTCTGTGACATGTGCACATGCTGGGGAACCATAGCAACAAAATGACATGAAATCAATCCCAATCGCATCCACCAAAGAAACCTCTCAGAGAGCAGTCGTTTCTCCCTCAGTTTTAGTTCACACCCTGTCTTCTTTCCTTGATTCCCTACCCTAATTCTTCATTTGTTTGTCCATCCATCCTTTTGTTTCTGAGACAGGATCTCACTATGTAGTCTAGTTTGTCCTTGAACTTTCCATCCTCCTGTCTCAACCTCCCAAATGCTGGGATTACAGGTATGCATCATTGTGCCTTGCTTCAAACTATTTCATAACACCAATAGATTAATTTTTTTTAATGACAGGGTCTCATTTCTTAGTGCCAGCTGGCCTGACACTCACTATGTAGACCAGGATGGCCTCAAACTCACAGAGATCTGTCTGCCTCTGTCTATAGCTGCTAGGATTAAAGGCACGGCTTACCATGCCTGACTTCCATAAACTGTTGTAAAAAGCTGCAAGGAAATGCATGCACAAGGAGTTATAGTTAACTCATGGCCTTGAAGTTTTTGTTTTTCTTAGCGTGTTGTTATAAAAGCTGGCAAGAGTCGGATATAGCAGAAGATGATACATCTGCTAAGGTGCCATTTTCCGGAGTGTCAGTGTTTATTGCAAAGCAAGAATTTAGTCATCCATTTTGGATGCCAGGCAGGGAGTTAGGAAATGGGAATCCTCGGGTTGTTAAACTCACAAGAGAGCAGTGATGAAACCATTTGGTCTTTGCTGAGAGAGCCAAAGATCAAAGGTTTTGCATTTCACTAGTGAGTTTGTGGGCAGGAGGGAGTGCAGGCTTTTCAGAAGGCTCCCCCGTTTGAATGGAGGGGTGGGGCGAGCTATAGAAGGAAGAGAAGAGAGGAGTCCCTGGGCTGGGTCACAGTCAGGTGCACAAAACCATGGCCAGAGTTAAGTGTGCCTGGGGGAACTGAGAACTAAGAGAAGGAAGGTTTAGAGTTTTCTACGTGCCAGCTCATTAGTCTAGGGAGAATTTGTGTGAATTCCCTTCTTTCTCTCAAGACCAAGTAAGGAATCCGCTGGCTGGATATGCTCAGAACAGGAGTATACACGGGGAATTTATTTCCCTCACTTTTCAGGATGCTGGAGGTTGTTCATCCTCCATAGAAGGCAAGTTGACCAGAAGCTAGGGGAGCCTCCAATGATAGAAATTTGCCAGGCTGGCAGGCACAAGTGTGACGTTTGGACATCAGATAGTGTCTCCCCGCTGAGATAGGTCTGACGTCTCCCAGTGGCTGACTAATGGCCAATAGCAGATGCCCTGCAAACCGCCCCCCCCCCAGCCACTTATTAACTGGGAAGCTTACTATAGTAAAGAGTCAAACGGAAGGGAGCTGAGCAGTGCAAAGATCTCCCAGTGTCTGCCCCAGCTCCACTGAAGGTCCACATTTTAATCCCACTATACTGCGGAGTTCCTGCAAAACCTGCTGCCCTGGGACACCTGACCCGGCTGTAATGGAAGAGTTCCCGGCTGGGAGAAGCTCTCACTCCTTTCTACGCTTTAAGCGTGTGTGGAAGAAAAAGGTGACCCCGCCACGCCTGGCAGCAGCGATCAGATCAGCGTAGGCAGGAAGCCAGGAATCACTGAGGTCACCATGGTCTAGGTCCCTTGTGCTTGCTTACCAACACCAGGTTCGTGCCTCTGCCAGGAACTGTGTCAGCCTTCCACCTTTCTACACAGAGATTCTCGGCTGCTCACGCTCTCCCCCAACTCCTGCGACAACCTAGCCTGCACCGTGCCCTAAAGCTCCAGTCACCACCCCCAGCCCGTCTCAGTTCTTCACCATCCCCCAAGCACAAACTTTTGCACCCCGAGACGTTTCCATCTTCTTCCGCTATCCTCGGTCTTCTATAACTTGTACATTTTGTTCAAAACAGTTCAACTCTATCCACTTACTGACCAGCTGAACCCTAGGCTGCTTGTCCCCCATTTGACTGGCAGTCTGGATCGACTCAACTCCTTTCTAGAATCAGGTCACCTTAGGCTCAAAGGCCTTGTGCTAGGGACTTCTCTGCTCCGGGTCTCAGTTTACCATGGTGCACAACAGAGTTGGGTGTCCTAACGGGGTTCAACCGGAATAAAGGAACTGAAGTCTTCCCGTAGACGCCTTTACCGGTATTTAGCCCGATTCCGCGCAGCCTCACCTGGTCGACCTGGCCCGGCAGCTTGCAGGGCCCTGCAGGCCGCCTCTTGGACCGCCAAGCTGGAGGCCGGGGAGCCCGGACGGAAGGCGGCAGCTTGCACCGGGCCCCCGACCTGGCGGCCGAACACCGAGCGCAGCAGCGTCTCCAGCAGCTGCAGTCCTGACACCACCGCGTCCTCCGCTCCTGCGTCGGCCACCAGGACTCCGACCAGCGCTGCGCCCTCCGGTCTCCGGCTGCGCACATCCCGCAGCATCTCCCGCAGGAGGCGCCGTGGGTCCCGGGCGGCCAGCGATGAAGAGCGGCACAGCACGAAGACCAGCGGCGAGCGGATGGAGCGCGCTGCCTTTGCCCGCGGAGCCCGTTGCGGCCCGATGGCCGCCGCAGTGGCTGCGCTCTCGGCCTCTGTGTAGTGGCCCGGCTTACCGGGCTTCCCCTTCTTGCCAGACGCTGGCTCCGGCTCTGGCTCCGGAGGGAACACGGCGCGGGAGAAGTCTCGCAGCAACTCGCGGCTCTGCTCGCGCTCCCACAGCTCTCCCACCAGCAGCACCTGCCCGCGGCCTCCCGCAGCCTCCACCAGCGCCTGGAAGTGCGGCTCGGCCGGGCTCGCCGGCTGCTGGGCCAGCGGCTCCAGCTCGCTCTCCATGCTGGCCTCCCCGTCCTGCGCGGGGCCCGGAGCTCCGCAGCCTCCTCTACGGACACGCCCCCGAGGGCCGAGCCTCCCCGACCCCTGGCTCACTGGCTGCGTCCTGCGCGCTTCTGTCCCGTGCGCTGAATATCATTCACTCACTCATTCATTCATTCATTCATTCATTCAGACACCCAGTACACACTTCCTGAGCACTTAGTAGGTGCGGGCTCTTGTGGGGCTGAGGGTGAGTGGACGTTAACGTATTCACAAACGTACCCGCTCAAGATAAGATAGTTTTGAACCCCGGAGCAGATTTATTTATTTTTCAAAAAGACTTATTTACTTACTTGATTTTATGTGTATGAGTGTTTTGCTTGCGTGTATGAGCACTGGCACCAGCGGAGTTGTGAATATGTTCTGGGAATTCAACCCAGGTCCTCTGCAGAAACAGTCAAGTGCTCTGGATTGTGGAACCATCTCTACAGTCTTAGATTTCTTTCTTTCTTTTCTCCCACCCCGTACCTCCCCCCACCCTCTGCCAAAAGGCACGACCTCACCATCCTAGCCTAGACTCTGGAGATCCCTTAGTCTCAATGTGGAATTATAAACCTGTGTCACCGTTCCTAGCTTCTGGGTTAGGGGCTACTTTCCCAGTGGTGTAGGCTTTGGAACCGAGATGGCGCAGAAGAGTAAGTGGGAAGCAAAGCAGGGTGTCCTGGTTTTTCATTTCTGTCGCTGTGATAAAAATACCCTTACCACAAACAACTTAGGGAAGGAAAGAAAGGGCTTATTTTAGCCCACGGTTCCTGGTCGCAGCCCGTCACTGCAGGGAAGTGACAGAGGCAGGAGCTCCAGACAGCTGGCCACCATCACACCCACAGTCAAGAGTGGAGAGCAATAAACTCTCCTTTTGTACAATGACAGTAAGGAATAGTGTCACCCACTTTCAGGCTGGGTCTTACCGCATCAATTAAGTCAACTGAGATGATCCCGGCCACCCCCAGAGTTGCTCACAGGCCAACCTGACCTCAACAGCTCTGCACTGAGACTGTCTTCCTAGGTGATTCTAAATTGTGTTGGCAGTTAGAATTAACCATCACCTAGGGCATAGCTCCTCTACTGTGATCTCGTTTTCAGCCATCGACACTCCTTTCAAATGGACCATGGCCACTATTTCCACAAATAGTTGTTGACTTCTGGGTACTGCCTGAGGTACTGTGGGACTGTTGTTCCCTATGGACCAGAATATAAGGCAGTGCTTCTCAACCCCTTTCACAGGGGTCGCCTAAGTCCATCAGAAACCACAGATACTTACATCATGATTCATAACAGTAGCAACATTATGTAATAAAGTAATAATGAAAATAATTTTATGATTGGGGGTCATCACAACATGAGGAACTGCATAAAAGAGTCACAGTATTAGAAAGATTGAGAACCAGTGATTTAGAGTTAGATGTGGGATGCTGGCATGCTGTGGTGTTGGGTGTGTATGTGTAGGTGCGCATGTATGTATGTATCTATGTCTGTCTGTCTGTCTGTCTGTTTGAAAACCAGGTTAGAAGCAGGAACATATTTTCTATGGTTTTTATGGACCAGGGCAGCTTTGTCCAAAGGAATGTCCTGTGAGCTGTTTTTCCTGCCCTGTGCAAACGTGGTCACCCCAGGCAAACGTGATTATTATTGTACACAGGAGAGTTGGTGCAAATTACTTTTACATGCTATTTAACATCAATTTAAATTCAAAAGGCCTCCGTGGCTTGTATCTAGCTCTTTATTTCCCCTTTATTTCACTACATAGTAATTGCCCCAAAGGCTGTTGGTGTCAAGACTTTTTAATGCCCATATAATTTTAATTCATCATATAACTTCAATCCTCTCTTTGAAATTCCTTGTTCCCTACCCTTTATAACTATGTTCCAACATCATGGAGGGGTTTTCGTGTCTATAAAATGAATCTTTCTTGGATACCTACTGTATGCAGAGAGCAGTCCAAGGTGCCCAAGATGCAGCCCTTCCTTCCTTAAGAGTCTAGTAGTGGTTTTAGCCAGTATTTGGAGGAAGGAAGGCGACATATTTCTTCTCCTCTCTGCCTCCTTCTTCTTGGTTTTTTGAGACAGGGTTTCTCTGTGGCTTTGGAGCTTGTCCTGGAACTAGCTCTTGTAGACCAGGTTGACCTCAAACTCACAGACATCCGTGTGCCTCTGCCTCCTAAGTGCTGGGATTAAAGGTGTGAGCCACCACCACCCGGCATGACAGGGTTTCCTTGGGTAGTCCTGACTGTCCTGTAACTCACTTTGTAGACCAGGGTGGCCTTGAATTCAGAGATCCACCAGCCTCTGCTTCTCACGCTGGGATTAAAGGTGTGCACCATCAACACCCACCTAAGGCAGCATATTTTTTTATCTGGTTCTCATTAATGAGACTCCTCTTTACTAGGTCTTTGGAAACTCAGTTTTTAGAACAGCGATTATTCTCTGATCATACCACCAGAATGACAGCTAAAGTTCCAGCCATCAGTGTCTCCCTCTGAAGAGCTCGATGGCAGCACTGGAAAAGAACAGAAATCAAACACTCCGTTAAGAGGCTGGGGGTGGGAGGTGTATCTCAGTGGTAGAGTACCGGCATGCACAAAGCTCTAAGGGCTGGGAGGACAGCAGCACGTCTGATGGTTAATCTTCACTGTCTTCTTGACTAGATTTCAAGTCATTTGGAGACACACTCTGGGTGTGCCTGCAAGGGTGTGTCCAGAGTGATTGAAGTGAGTAAAGGCCTATCCTGTATGTGGGTTGAAACTCCACACACACCACACCACACACACACACACACACACACACACACACACACACACACACACACACACACAGAGCTCCCGGATGGAATTAAAAGGGAAAAGGAGAAAAAGGAGAAAGGGAGTTGAGCCCCAGCAATCATTTCTTTGCTTGCTCCCTGGAAGCAATGTGACCAGATGCCTGGGCTCCTGCTACCGCAGCCGAGCGGCTCTTGCTGCTCTGTCTTTCTGGGTGTAAGGGACTACACCCCAAACTGCGATCCAAAGCAAACCTTTTCTCTCTAAGTTGCTCTAGTCAGGTAGTTAGTCACGGCAGCTAGAAAAATGATGGCTATCGCTGTACTTGAAAGGGCTGTTTCTGTGATCCACCTGACCATGTGGTTTGTAGATCCTTGGGATTCATTTTTGGAAGGGATGTGGACGAGTTTAGTGCTGTGTGCTAGAGAAACCCCAAATGCTCTGAGCAGAGTTTAGTGGCCCATTCTGGTGGGTGAGCAGAAGAGCAGAACTCTTTGAGGGTAGACAGTAAAGATTGTATTTAGAAGAGGGAAACCGGAACTCTGTCGCGAGTCAGATGAGGGGCTATCCATGTGCTATTCTGTGGAAGAATATGACCACATGCTGCCCATGCCCTGAGAACTTGTGCGTGGCTGAATCAAAAGGGAATGAACTAATTTGTTAGATAGAGGCTATTTTAACACAAATAGCACTCAGTGTTGTAGCTACTGAGCACTGTTCTCATCCAGGTTTACAGTGAGAAAGAGCAGCAAGCGGGGCTGTTGGAGCCCAGATGATGTCATAAAGAACCCCACATTCGGGGCATAGAGTTAAAGAACCTGGTGCTTTCCCTAGTGGGTTTCCCTTAAGCTTTGCCTGATTTTTTCTTTGCTATGCCCCCATTTCTCTCTTTCAAGGAATGGGAATGTTCATTTTGTGTCTATATATATATA
>NW_026068093.1:449006-492869 GCF_014885135.2 Alexandromys fortis | reverse complement strand
TATTTTTTTTTTTTTTTAAACAGGGGCTCACACTTAAGACGTTGTATGACTTTTTTTTGTTTGTTTTTGTTTTTCGAGACAGGGTTTCTCTGTAGCTTTGGTGCCTATCCCGGAACTAGCTCTTGTAGACCAGGCTGGCCTCGAACTCCCAGAGATCCGCCTGCCTCTGCCTCCCAAGTGCTGGGATTAAAGGTGTGCGCCACCACTGCCCGGGCGAAGTTGTATGACTCTTGAATGAGACTTTGCACTTACACTTTTGAATAATTTGGAACTGTCAAGACAGTGGGGGGTTTTTGAAATGGGAATAAATGCATTTTGTGTTATAGATTGCCATGTGTCTGCAAAACCCGGAGGATGAGAAGTTATGATTTTAAGATGATGTGCATGCAATCCCAGAGAACCTAGACAACAATGAGGACCCTAAGAGAGACATACATGGATCTAATCTACATGGGAAGTAGAAAAAGACAAGATCTCCTGAGTAAATTGGGAGCATGGGGACCTTGGGAGAAGGTTGAAGGGGAGCAGAGAGACAGGGAGGGGAGTAGAGAAAAATGTAGAGCTCAATAAAAATCAATTAAAAAAAGATGATCTGCTTGGATTGGAAAGGTTGCTCAATGGGTAGAGGCCTAACTTGCAGACCCAATCACCTAAGTTTGATCTTTAAATCCCACGAGGTAGCAGAGAGTTGTTCTTTGACCTCCACATGCATGTGGTGACATGTATGCACCTGCATCTACATGCTTGCAGCTATACTCCTGTGTGTGGGTGCACACACACACACACACACACACACACACACACGAAATACGTTAAATAGCATTTAACAAAGTCATGTGTTTACATATAAAATTGACAAGCGATGGACTTGAAATGATTGATTCGTTGTCAACTGATCCCCTGGGAAGCACATCTAGGCAAGTCTATGAGGGTGTTTCCAGAGAAATTTAATAGATGAAAGACCCATCTTGCATGTGAGCAGCCCCATCCTATTGTCTGGGATCCTATACAGAGTGAAAAAGGAAAAAGTGAGCTGAGTACTGGCAGTCATCTCTCTCTGCTTCAAAGAAAAATTCTCTTGTAAAACCTTATTATTAAAAAAAAAACCCTTGCAACTAAAAAACAAAAACACATGCAGAAACGAACCAGACCCAAAGTCTACACACCTTAACACACGTTTACACAGTTAGAATAGCCTTTCTGAAGCTGTAGGGACTTCCTGTTGGATTTTACACTTTCTGCTTTGGGGATATGGAGACAATGTGACCAGTTGCCATGTGTGTTCCTGCTGTTCCTTCTCTTGCTACCACACTTTCCTCACCACAATGGACTGTGCTCTCAATCCGTGAGCCAAAACAAACCCTTTAATCTTCAGCTCGCTTTTGCCAGAGCATCAAGAAAAGTAATTGCGTGTGCTGGCTAGGTTTTCGTCAACCTGACACACTCTAGGGTCATCTGGGAAAAGGAACTTGAGTTAAGTAAATGTTTCTATCAGATTGGCCTGCACACAAGTCTCTGGGGGCATTTTCTTGCTTAATGATTAATATGGGAAGGTGCCGTTCACTGTGGGCAGTGCCAGCCCTGGGCAGATGGGGTTGGTGTAAGAAAGCATGATGAACAAACCACAAAGAGCAAGCCAGTACTTAGCACTTCTCCATGGCCTCTGCTTCCGTTCCTGCCTCCAGGTTCCTGCCTTGTGTTACCTCCCTGGCCTTCTCCCGAGGATGGAGTGTAATCTGCAAAATGAAATAAATTCTTTTCTCTGCAAGTTGCTTTTGGTCTTGGTGTTTATATAGTAATAGAAACCTAATTAGGACGTACAGCAAGCACAATGGACTAAATCACTTGTCAGAAGTTTGGCTCTCTCTCCTGGCCCCTGTTCTTTTCATCAGCTAGAATCCCTAAGCCACACAAGGAAGAGAAGGGAGTGCAAGACCCCTTTGCTGTGGCTTCTCACCTCATTCCTGGATTGTACCCTGCTCTGTCTATCAGTGCCATGTATGGGGCTGGGACTAGAGACGGGCAATGATTCCTACCAGACACCAGAGCACACACCTAAGATGTTAACTTGGCCCTAGTTCCCCTTCCCCTTTTATTTATTTGCCTTGAGGTGGAGGCCTTTGTGGGTGTTTCTCCTGTTTTTACATTAGCTTCCTAGCATCCTTATTCCTCTTCCTCTGTAGCACAGTCAGGGTGTAAACACAGAAGGGGCTCGCTTTTCAAGGACGCTTTTACCTTGAAAGTGGGCACAGGCTAAGAGGATGGCTGGGCCAGGGTGAGCCAGGTGAACAGAAAGGGAGTTGATACCACTAGGTCACCTCTTTAAAGAGTATGGACATATCATGGAGCACTCCTGACCTGTCCACTCTCCTCTTGGACTCTCAATCTCCTGGTAATAAATTCCAAACTTTCCAGAGGTGGGATGAGAGGTAGACCAGATAGAGGAGGGAATGTTAAACAAAGGTTGGAGTCCAGGGCCAGTGAGTTTATCTTTACCTGTGCTATTTACACAGCAAAGGTTCTGGTAGGAAATTAACAGGAAATTACAGAGACTTTAAAAACAAAAACCAGGCAGAATGCCAAGAATCTTTTTTCTTCCTGGCCATCCACACCCCAGGAAGCAACATAAACCAACGAGAGTTCTTCTTTCTGGTGTTCTATGGCTGTAATCGGAGACTGGGATTTCTGAAACCATTTGCCCTTGCTGTCTGCTTTCAGCAGGATTTCAGTGAGGATTAAGGGTAACAAGAAAGGGTTAGTTTGGAAAACAAAGGGTACATTTTTGACCCCTTTTCATGGTGCCTCCTTCCTCTTCCTTGTTTCCTCTCTTTCCGCCTGTTTTCACTCTCATGGTTTTTCCTTTTCCACCATTCATTCTTTCTTCCTGCTTCTCTCCTCTGGGCTGTCTCTTTTTGCCTGATTATTGTTTTATGGGCCAAGCAGTCGTAGGTGGGAGCGAGAGACTGGGAGCTGCCTGAGTAGAAATCAGAGAAACCTCAGGACCCATAAAAAATGAGGGGTGATAGAAGAAAGTACAGACCAAAACCATTCTGGCAGGGACTGCGGGTACTCAATGACTCGCCCCAGGCTGTGTTCTGGCTGCTGGATGGCCAGACAGGGCACCACTATTGGAAGAGTTCATTTCTTCGTCTACTTGGCGAGGGTTGGTTTCAGTCTGGCATAGGAAAACATATTTCCATGCCAGCTGGCCTTCACTTGGAGGTAATCATCTCAGTTTTACTTGATGAAGGTGTGTTAAAAAGGCTGGACGAGGCACTGGAGAGATGACTCAGCAGTTAAGCGCGCTGGTTGTTCTTCAGAGGACTTGGTTTTCTTTCCCAGGCCTCACATGGCAGCCAACAATTATCTGGAACTCCAGTTCTAGGGAGATCTGATGCTTCCTTCTGGCCTCTGCCGCTACCAGACATGAATATAGTATACAGACATACATGCAGGTGAAACATCCATACACATAAAACAAAACAAAAACCTGAAACATAGAAAAATTAAAACAAACACAGAATACTGGGAGACAGAGACCTGGCATAAGGAAACCCCTACTGTGTTCTTGATGGGCCCAGGAGTACTTAGCAGTATCGGGAGGAGGTGCAGTCAGGCCCTGGGGTGTGCCTGCACTGACTGAGGGAGCTGGAGGGGATAATCCTATGTGCAGACACTCAACATGCAAGGGCAGAAAGTGTATCAGCACTTGCCACGCTGGTGTCCTGCCCACAGCCCTAAGGTGACTTCATGGAAATCTGCTCCTCTAGGTGACTGGGCAGCTTTCTAGAACTCTCCCCCTTCCATCCCCCAGTCACTCTTGTTTGCAGCTTTATGGTAACTGAGCTCTTCACAGCCTCTTGCCTTCCTAGTCTCTCTTCTCTTCAGTCCCTGCACTCAGTTACTCTCTGGAAGTTTCTTTCTTTCCAGATACTGCTGTGTTATCTGCGGCTGGAAGCTCTGGGAATTGCCATTGAGACAGTTGAGTCTACCCCGAGAAAAGACCAGAGGTAGACCATGGGCTTTTTGGGGACCTCTGTTTGCTGCACAGGGGAGACTATGGAAGGGACGTCTCCCCCACAACTGCTCTAAAGTTGAGGAGAGCATTGCTCAAATAAACAGACCTTCTTCCTGCATTCTGTTGCTCTCAAGTGCTCATGTGGTAGGTGAATGAAGAGCTAGAGGACAGAACGTCTTCCATGACTTGAGAGAGAGTGGAGGTGAGGAACAGATCACTCAGGTGGCAGTGGGGGTTGGGGGAGGTGGACTAGGCAGGCAAGCTGGAGTTTTAGGGCACAGATAAACTAAAGGTGCCTTTCTTGGTTTCCAGAAAATATACTAGAACCAACACCAAGAAAAGCTAACAGAGGCCCAGTGGTGGTGCACACCTTTAATCCTAGCACTCGGGAGACAGAGGCAGGCGGATCTCTGCGTTTGAGGCCAGAGCCTGGCCTACAGAGTGAGTTCCAGGACGACCAGGAATACACAGAGAAATCGTGTCTCAAAAACAAAAACAAAAACACTAACAGGGGACATCATTGGCAAACTAAATGATAGACAAGCAAGAGACAGAAGGACAAGTAGAAGAAAAGAAACATAACGGACACACAGAAAAGTCTGAGATGTTAGTAGTTGAAGCAGTGAGCGAAATACTTCCATAAAAAGCAGAGACTGACAGACTGAATTAAAAAAATACAGAGCGTTCATGGAGAGACTGAAGGCTGGGCCATGAAACAAGTCTCAGCTTTCAAAGGGCTGACCCTCATCCCTGCTTTCTGGCTGCAGATGCAACACGACCGGCTGCCCTAGGCTTTCGATGACACGATGGGCTGTGCTCTTCGACAGTGAGCCTCAATAACCCTTCCTACCTTAAAACACCAACAAACAAAAAAAGCAACAAACAAAGCTTCGAAGAGTCACTTCACACATGGTGTGAAGTATTAAGTCAGCAATCAATCATAGAAATATTAAGCGGTAATCAATCTCAGTTGGGTATCTATTAATTCCTAGAATTTATGAGAATTGAACAATATACTTTGAGTTGATCCATTAAAAATATTTTTAACTGAATAAAAGTGAAAGCAGGGAGTTGAGGGGATGGCTCAGGGATTAAGAGCACTTAATGCTGTTACACAGGACACAACATGATGGCTTGACTCCAATTTCAGGGGATTTGATGGCTTAAAGGGCACCTCTTTGAACACCAGGCACATACATGATGCACATACTTACACACTCATACACATATAACAAAATAAACAAATCTAAAATGAAGTGAAAATAAAATACCAAAAGTTGTGGGATGCAACCAGATTCATAAATAAAAGAATTTTTACCTTTTTTAAAATTGATTTTAATGAGCTCTACATTTTTCTCTGTTCCCCTCCCTGCCTCTCCCCTCCCGCCTTTAACTCTTCCCCTAAGGTCCCCATGCTCCCAATTTACTCAGGAGATCTTGTCTTTTTCTACTTCCCATGTAGATTAGATCTATGTAAATCTCTCTTAGTGTCCTCATTGTTGTCTAAATTCTCTGGAATTGTGATTTGTAGGGTGGTTTTCTTTGCTTTATGTTTAAGAACCACTTATGAGTGAGTACATGTGATAATTGTCTTTCTGTGTCTGGGTTACCTCACTCAAAATAATGTTTTCTAGCTCCATCCATTTTCCTGCAAAATTCAAGATGTTGTTATTTTTTTCTGCTTTGTAGTACTCCATGTGTAAATGTACCACATTTTCCTTATCCATTCTTCGGTCGAGGGGCATTTAGGTTGTTTCCAGGTTCTGGCTATGACAAACAAAGCTGCTGTGAACATAGTTGAGCACATGTCCTTGTGGTATGATTGAGCATCCTTTGGGTCTATACCCAAAAGTGGTATTTCTGGGTCTTGAGGAAGGTTGTTTCCTAATTTTCTGAGAAATCGCCACACTGACATGCAAAGGGGTTGTACCAGCTTGCATTCCCACCAGCAATGCAGAAGTGTTCCCTTTTCCCCACAACCTCTCCAGCATAAGTTGTCATCAGTGTTTTTGATCTTGGCCATTCTTACAGGTGTAAGATGGAATCTCAGAGTTGTTTTGATTTGCATATCTCTGATGACTAAGGATGTTGGGCATTTCCTTAAGTGTCTTTCAGCCATTTTAGATTCCTCTGTTGAGAGTTCTCTGTTTAGGTCTGTACTCCATTTTTTTTTATTGGGTTATTTGTTCTTTTGATGACCAATTTCTTGAGTTCTTTGTATATTTTGGAGATGAGACCTCTGTCTGATGTGGGGTTGGTGAAGATCTTTTCCCATTCTGTAGGCTGTTGTTTTGTCTTGTTGACCATGTCCTTGCCTTACAGAAGTTTTTCAGACCTCTGTAAAGTAAAAGAATTTTTAAAAACTGCTATGGACTAATGGTTATAATGAGCCCCCTTGGTCCTCACTCAACTTTTTTGACTGGGAGAATTTTGTAGTTATCTTTTCTCTGTCCCGCCATAATTTTTCCTTTGTGTGCAGGGGAGGCAAGTCATCTTTGTAGTTTACAGATCTCTGCATCCAGTAATAGCTCTTGAAATATTTCACCTGACTCACCCTGTGATCTGACTTTGATGGTGACCCTTTGGACTTCAAACCAGAGTCCAATTGCTTTAAGATACTCTGGATAAGGTTTTGCTCCAGGGGAGATTCATTTTACAAGTAGATGTGTATCAGGGAGGGAGTCAGAAGGCAGGTTGTGATAGATTATTGAACTGGTGGCCCTTGGGGGAGCCACACCTTCTGCTATTAAAATTCTTATGTAGTTTCATAAAGGCTCAGGCCATGGCCAATAGGACATTAGCCAAAATAAGGCAAGCTAACTTGAGCCATGGATGAATACTGGGGTGCGTCCAGTTGAAACACTGTTGGAATTCAGCTGCTGCCTGTAAAGAGACACCAGATGACTGACAAGTGCAGACACTGTGGAGAGAAACCACAAGGCTGAGAGACATCCTGGGTTCTTGTTTCCAATCAACTCTCCATCCAAGGCTTCATGAAGAGCCTCAACTGGATTGTGTAAAGCATGGGGACTAACACACCGTTGTTTTAAGGTGCTAAGTTTGGTTTTTGTGTGGATGCAGGTGACTAAAACACAAGCAGCCTTGGACCTGGAGTTAGGTCTCAAATTCAGGACAAATGGCTGACTGAGGTGCCTACTGAACACATCAAAGTGGACTCTGGCCCGTAGGGCCGGTCTTTCTCAGCATAGCCAATACCTGGTACAGGGTCCTGGCTCCTCCAACTCCCTCCCCTAGGGATTAGGTTTCCCCTTCCCGTGCCTCTGATTCCTATATAACCTAACCATTTTGGCTACAAGCTCCTCTTGGTTCTTTTGGTCTCTGGATTTCCAGTTAGTCTCTTTGCTCCCTCCCTCTTCTCTTTCTCTCTTGATCAGTGCCCCCTGCCCCCTACTTGGTTCAGTCTGGACCCTTCCAGATGCCTCTGGCTGTGCTCTCCCTCATATTTACAATGAACCGCCTCCCTGACCCATACCTAGGAACAGTCAT
This sequence comes from Alexandromys fortis, assembly GCF_014885135.2. NCBI lineage: Eukaryota > Metazoa > Chordata > Mammalia > Rodentia > Cricetidae > Alexandromys > Alexandromys fortis. Next base: position 485,344 of record NW_026068093.1, on the reverse strand, counting down.
GTCCTTGGTTCGTTTTGTTCTGTTTTGCTTTCCATTCAGCAAGATGGTCTTCCAGAATTATCCCCAAACGAGTCTCAGATCCAGACTTTTATTAATCACACACGGACCTGTCAGTCAACCCACATTGCCTCTTGGGAAGTGGTATGATCTTGGGTGAGGCAGCTTTCTTTAGTTAAAACAATGCTCAGAGTGGGGGAGTGGGAGGGAAAGGGGAGGAGGGGAGGAAGTGGAAAATTTGAATGGTATTATTTATAAAGCAATAAAAAAAATAAATAAAAATAATGAACCTGACAAGCAAGGACCCTCTCCACCTGCCCTTCTCCTCACAATGCACAGAGCAACCTGAGACCCTCCCTCCCCACTTCCATCCAGTTGCAACGATGCCCCACTTCCAACAACAGACTGATTGACTCATCCTTGATGACCCTATGATGAGGTGTGTGTATGGTTAAAATCAGATGTATTGTGGGTAAGGACACATACAGTAGAGCTTCCATGATTGAAGCCTGTCAATCAAAACAGAGACTCACTTGTGCCTCTTCCCTTAGTAGCCAAACTCCTCCTCTTGAATTCCATAATAGAAAGACAAGGCCTTGAGGGAGCTCTTGCTCAAGTGGCCCACTGCTCACTGGCTGTGCTTTTGTCATCTGGGCCGTTGCTGTGCTTTTGAATAGAGTTACCTTGTTATTTTTCAAAGACAAAAACAAAAAACAATGCTGAGAGAGAGAGAGAGAGAGAGAGAGAGAGAGAGAGAGAGAGGGAGAGAGAGCGAGAGCGAGCGGTATCGCCTTAAATGGCCAGCAGTGAAGACACCAGTATGGCGGGTAGTCAGCTCATCTGTGGGCAGTATGTTACTGTGTCCACTTCAGTCATATTTCTACAGACTTCCGTGTTTTCACAGAATACAAAAAGGGCAATTTATCTGATGGCCAGACAAATTTCTATCAATGTGTTTGGCTTAACGTGAGCAGTTAAGAAGTAGATTAAAGACTCCAGGTGGGGGGCTGGAGAGATGGCTCAGTGGTTAAGAGCATTGCCTGCTCTTCCAAAGGTCCTGAGTTCAATTCCTGGCAACCACATGGTGGCTCACAACCATCTGTAATGAGGTCTGGTGCCCTCTTCTGGCCTGCAGACATATACACAGACAGAATATTGTATACATAATAAATAAGTAAATATTAAAAAAAAGAAAGACTCCAGGTGGGTGGGTCCATCCAGTCAGAATATCTGATTTAATGTGAATTCCCTTTCATCGCAGTTGACTGTCTTAGGATGAGAATCAAGTTTCAGATTTTCCAACCTCAGAAGGCCATCTGGACCAGTCTGGGTAGGTAGCAATAGTGAAGTATGAGGTAACCTGCTTGAGGAGGGAAGAGAAGGTGTGGAGAGAAGTGGGGGCAACCTTGAAGAATTGGGTATGGACAAGGGGCGAGGTTTATAAACCAGAGAACAGCATTGAGAAGGTTCTTTTCTGAAATGTCTAGTGGAGGATGCCCATTGCAGAGCTCTTTCCAGAAGTGAGACACCGGAGAAGTCTCTAGATCCCTTGTAATAGAACATTTCAAAAGAAAAAAGAAATACTGAGAATTGACATATGTTGAAGCCCTCAGTATCCCATGGCTTTCTATTAAAACATCTGGATTTTTGTTCTAATATCCTGCCATCCTTCAGGCAGCCTACTTGCAACCAAGAGGCTGTGAGTGGCATAGGCCTATTGAGTCATTCCAGGTCCCTGGCCCCGGTCATGGGAGTTCATGCGACCTAAGTTGACCCAAGGAGACTGAACCATAGAACTTTTGCTTGGGATGCTAGGAGACCGACATGCTCACGGGCATGCTCTCTGGACGGGATAAAGATCTATTGTAGCCTCAGGTATTGTTGGCAGCTGTTGGAGCTCAGCAAACAATACTGCAAAGTATGGTGCTTTTGTCTGCTCCTTTGAACTAAATAAAAGAAGTTCTGCCAGTCTCCTGTTTCTTGTTTGCCCTTCCCTCCCAAAGTCAGAGAAACCAGAATTCTTCCTCAAGGTGGGTCACAGGAACAAGAACCTTCCCCTAAACCATAAAAATCTAGAAGTCAGAAAACTTTCTCCCTTAAGGGCTACCTATCATTCCAGATACTCCCCGCCCCCCATAGCCAGAGGGAGTGTTACACCCAGGCTATCGAGACAGGTCCTGCTGGGCTTCACCTTCCTTCTGTTAGCTTTGCATTGTCCAGTCGCAGGTCGATGTGGCTGTCCATGCTTCATCAAACCTAAGTCTGGAAACAGTTTTCCCTGCAGCTTGGTTCTCTCTCTCCCTCTCTCTCCCGCCCTCTTGTTCTCTCTCCTCTCTCTCTCTTCTCCCTCCCTCCCTCCCTCCCTCTCTCTCTTTCTCTCTCTTTCTTTCTTTCTTCTTTCTTTCTTTCTCTTTCTTTCTTTCTTTCTTTCTTGTTTTTGAGACAGGATTTCTCAGTGTATCCCTGGCTGTCCTGGAACTCACGCTATAGACTGGGCTGGCCCCGAACTCATAATAGAGATCCATCTTCCTCTGCCTCCTGAGTGCTGGAATTAAAAGTGTGTCCACCACCCAGCTTCATTTATTTGTTTATTGGTTGAATGATGGATTGTTTTTGAGATAGGCTCTCACTACATAGCCTTGACTGGCCTGGAACTCTTTTATGTGAGCCATGCTAGCCTCAAAGTCATAGAAATCTGCCTATCTCCACCTCCTGAATGGTGAAATTGAAGCTGAGCTTCAATAGACCTGGGGTCTCCAGTACTGAAGTAAAACCGATGCAGCAAATGTATTGTGCTTTTGTTGGCCTGTCTTTTGTTGTAGGAGGGCAGGCCCTCATGATGGATGAGGAAGGAATCACATCTTCCTGTTTCAACACAACCATCATAACCACAGGATGAAACTAGCTCCGCAGAGGGCAAAAGGGGAGCGGGGAAGAAAAGGAGTTTGAGGCTAAAACCTTCCTCAAAGCCTGCTACTTATGGATTATACAGTTACACAAGCCATTAGAGTACCCCTGTTGTTTAAGGCAGATGAACCTGGTTTCCTCTCCTTTATTTGTGACTATTACTGACATCATAGACAGAATTCACTGAACAGTATGGTGAGCCAGATACTAATGCAAGCCTGGTTGACTTATGCTTGATCCGTAATAAACCGGGCTAGGGTTAGAGTTAGGGTTAGGCATATGCTGGATCATCATGCAACCGTGAGAAATTGGCTGGGTTTAATGATACTCACCTGCTATCCCAGTACTATTGTAGGTGCTGAGGCAGGAGGATCATGAGTTCTAGGCCAGCCTGGGCTACCTTGTAAGACCCTATCTTAAACAAACAAACAAAGCTGGACATGTTGGTACACATCCAAAACTCAGGTGGCAGAGGCAGGAGGATCTCTGTGGGTTTGAGGCCATCCTGATCTACACATTGTACACAGGCTAGGCTAGGCTAGGCTACACAGTGAGACCCTGTCAAAAAGCAAAACAAAATAAAACCAAAACACCCCTGCCCCTAAAACAAAGAGATTTTGTAAAGAGATTCTCTTGGAAAATGGAAAAAGCAGGTTACAAAACTTTGATATGAAATTCTATAGAACCTAGAAGAAAAAACACCCATTTTAACCAAGTGGTTCTTTGGTGGGGAATGGGGAGCTATGGAGAGAAGAGAAGGAGCTATCTGATGCCTGAGAGGAGAGAACACCTTACCCTCAGGGAAAAGCTGTGGGGAGGAAGGGGTCCCAGGATACTGGGTGGGGCCTGGGTCGGGAGCACCAGAGGAGTGTAGGGAGTGCAATCAGCCAGCCTTATGCTTCTTGACAGCCATCTTCAGAGTTTGGGGTGGGAGACTGTATCCAGAGCCTTCAGGTTCTTGGGGCGGAGAGGAGCTATTGGCTCATTTAGTGGCTTTTCCAGTTCTCTGAATTTGAGCTGTAGATGAGCAATAGCTTCGTCGAATAGAGTCCCTAATCATCCACCATTAATGCGGCATCCAAACGAAAGGACGAAAGTGGCAGGGGCTGGGCTCAGCATGCAAAGCCGGAGGCCTGACACCTGCAGGTCCCCAAAGGGGCGAGCCTCCTGCTTGGCTGCTAGCCCCAAGTTCTGCTTCCTTTAAATGCAGGAGCCGCCCGCCCGTCTCGGGGAGCCCGGCCTGCTTATCAGTTCTCATCGGGAATATGCAGCGTTAGTGTTTGAAAAGAAGAATCCACTTCGGAGCAATTTGCATTCCCAGCGATTTTTCAATAGCCGGCTTGTGAATGAGGTCTTTCTGTGTTTGTGAACAGTGAGGGGGCAAGAAGAGAAAGCACCCACACTGCATCTCCCCCAAGCAGCTCCCCCAAGAAGCCGCCTTTGCCAAGAGCAGAGGATGCTGGGATGTGTGTGAGTCACTTCTCTCTGGAGGTTTCCAGGGAGCTAAGCTGTGAGAGGCAAACTCGCAGCCAAGGCCCAAGAGGGTTTCTTTTCCCAGACCTGAGCCTCCTCTTGCTCAAGAATATGGCTTTGTATCCGGCTGAGTGCCTTGGTGGGCGGGGCCTGGCTGCTCCAGTTTGAATGGGGGTTCACCTCCCTCTTCATAAGGGTTTTCCTTTCCAACCCTTTCACCTTAGGAGTCACCTGTGGGGTTTATGAATGGTGTCTTGGACTGACCCCCAGTTCATCTTTGTTCTCGAGAGGTGGAAACAGCCTGGAGAAGGAAGACATTTAGGCCCAAAGGCTTTGGCCCCAGTACAAGAAGGCATGGTAGGTCTTTGAGGCCCTGAAGGCAGCACCCCTTGGAGATCACTACAAGAAAGGCAGAGGTGTTTAGCTCTTATCTGTCCTTACTCATGACTCCTCTCCTCAGGACACAGGTTCTCCCTCTGTAGTTTGTGGTTAGTCTGTTGGAGTGACCATCCCCCAAGGATGAAGACAGAGTGTCTGAGGGTCCCCAGTACTGCTATCCTAGCTCTTGCTGCAGGTACACGGTGTGTGCACTTGGGGGGTCACAAAGCTGAGGAGTCCAGATGTTCAGTTTTGACACACACCCCACCAGAATGGATTCAGCCATTGGCAGAGGATTTTATTCTAGGATCAGATGTTTAACCCCTGGACCAGTGATTCCCAACCTTCCTAATACTGCAGCCCTTCATGTTGCCGCGACCCCCCAACCATAAAATTATTTTGTTGCTACTTCGTAACTGTAATTTTGCTAGTTATGAATCATAATGTAAATATTTGGTATGTGGGATATCTGATATGTGATCCCTGTGAAAAACCAAAACTGGCTTTATTTTGCCTGGAGGTAGTTTATGGTATTTTAGAAGGTACTGTGTTGTTGGGGGATCACCATGGAAACTTGCAGTTTTCAATAGGGTGAACTCCAGCTTGAGCAAGTGACTTAAACAGAGGCGAAGGCAAGGTAGCTAGGCACTTTTAGACTAGCCTGGCCTCAAACTCAGAGGTCTACATGCCTCTGCCTCCGAGGGCTAGGATTAAAAACATGTGTCACCACTGCCCAGCCTCTGCAGATCTTTATAAGTGAATAAACATGTTTCCTTGGGTCCCTAGAGTCATTCTAGCAAACCCCAAACTGAAGAGACCTTGGGGGAAACTCTGATTTATTGCCAGTGGGTCAGAAGCTCAGGACTTGGGTCTGGAATCTGCTGGATGGGGGCAGTCTTGAGAGCTGAGCCTCATCCCGTAGGATCTATCTCCAGGCATGTTGTGTTGTAACTGGATTTGAAAGACCCAGAGGTGGCGATCACAGCATCAGTGTGGCTTACTGGTGGGATGAGGGCTCCTCTCTTCCTGAGATCACAGAGGTTTTTTTACGAGTTTTCAGTGTTGCGAGACATGAGAGCAAGGAGAAACTTTTTGGAGACACAACTGGACTTGAGACAGGGTCTCCTGTAGCCCAGGCTGGTCTTGAATTTGCTAAGCAGAGGAGGATGATCTTCAGTTTCTAATCCTCTGCCTCTATCTGGAGAGTGCTGGGATTGCAAGTGCCAGAACACTGGTCTACGTTGTCCCAATGGGGGAACCCAGGACTTTGTACATGCTAGGCAAACACGCTACCAACTCAGCCACATCCCCAGCCCTGAGGCCTTTTGCTTTTGTTTTATTAAGGGTACTAAACTCATTTATGAGGACACCACCTTCATGACCTAATCATGTTCCAAAGGCCCCACATCTAATACTGACATTTTGGGAATTGGCTTAGGTTTTAACATACAGATTTGGCAGTTGGGGGGGGGGTGAATGAAAAAAAATTCTTACCTAATTTTGGGGGAAAATCCTTTTCATTTACCCATGTTAGGTTTGTTGACTGTGTTCTCCAAATTAGACTGACAACAGGCAGATTAGCAAGAGAAAAACCAAGTTATTCCAAGGCAGTGCATGCACACATGAGGGCATGCAGCGAAGTAACAAAAGGAAGGACTTAAAGAGTTGCTTCATGAGCTAGTTGTGTGGTAGCCAACTGTGGAAGGGCACAAATGTGGGGGACACTAGTGGCAGATGGGCTTTGTGTGGGGTGGTTTCCCTGTAAGCTGTCTCCAGTGACGTCTGTTCACCCCATCCTGTGGAGCAGTCATCTCATTGTAATAGCAAAAATTATGCTCTGTTTTTAGGTGGTGCAGAGAGGTTACAGAGCTATTTCTCAATGGCTTTTCAGCTTATGCAGAGTGGCATATTTGGGGTGCTATGCCATGAACCCCTGAGGAAAAATGACCCCCTATTCACCAGGTTCCCACAACAATCAACCCATTTTAACTTCCTCTGAATTTCCACCATCTCCATACCCATAATATATATAATATATTATACCCATTATGTTATAATATATAAATTACTTTTTATTTTTATTAAAATTGACTTTATTGAGCTATATATTTTTTCTGCTTCCCCCCTTCCACTCCCCTCACATCCTACCCTCTCTCATGATCTCCATGCTCCCAATTTACTCAGGAGATCTTGTCTTTTTCTACTTTCCATGTAGATTAAATCCATGTATGTCTCTATTAGGGTCCTCATTGTTGTCTAGGTTCTCTGGGATTGTGATTTGTAGGGTGGTTGTCTTTGCTTTATGTATAAAAACCATTTAGGAGTGAGTACATGTGATAATTGTCTTTTTGGGTCTGGGTTACCTCATTCAATATGATGTTTTCTAGCTCCATCCATTTGCCTGCAAAATTCAAGATGCCTTTATTTATTTATTTTCTACTATGTAGTGTTCCATTGTGTAAATGTACCACATTTTCTTTATCTATTCTTCAGTCAAGGGGCATTTAGGTTGTTTCCAGGTTCTGGCTATGACAAACAATGCTGCTATAAATATAGTTGAGCCCATGTCCTTGTGGCATGATTGAGCATCCTTTGGATATATACCCAAGAGTGGCATTGCTGGGTCTTGAGAAGGTTGTTTCCCAATTTTCTGAGAAATTGGTACACTGACAGCCAAAGGGGCTGTACCAGCNAGTTGTCATCAGTGTTCTTGATCTTGGCCATTCTTACAGGTGTAAGATGGAATCTCAGAATTGTTTTGATTTGCATATCTCTGATGACTAAGGATGTTGAGCATTTCCTTAAGTGTCTTTCAACCATTTTAGATTCCTCTGTTGAGTGTTCTATGTTTAGGCCTGTACTCCATTTTTTTTTATTGGGTTATTTGTTCTTTTGATGACCAATTTCTTGAGTTCTTTGTATATTTTGGAGATGAGACCTCTGTCTGATGTGGGGTTGGTGAAGATCTTTTCCCATTCTGTAGCTGTAGTTTTATCTTATTGACCGTGTCCTTTTCTTTACAGAAGCTTTTCAGATTCAGGAGGTCCCACATATTGTTTCTCTCAGTGTCTGTGCTACTGGGGTTATATTTAGGAAGTGGTCTCCCCTTCCACTGAGTTCAATTGTACTTCCCACTTTCTCTTCTATGAGGTTCAGTGTGGCTGGCTTTATGTTGAGGTCCTTAGTCCATTTGGACTTGAGTTTTGTGCACGGTGATAGATATGGATCTATTTTCATTCTTCTATATGTTATAACTGGAACATCTTCTGGTGATGTTCCAGTTATAACATCACCATTTGTTAAATATGCTTTCTTTTTTCCTGTTTATATTTTTTGCTCCTTTGTCAAAAACCAGGTGTTTATAGGTGTGTGGATTAATATTCGGGTCTTCGACTTGGTTCCATTGGTCCTCCTGTCTGTTTTTATGCCAATACCAGGCTGTTTTCTGTACTGTAGCTCTGTAGTAGAGTTTGAAGTCATTGAATTCTAATTTTAGCCATAGTGATTCAATAAGATACATGGGGCTTTTCCAATTTTTTTTTTGTATCTGTGGAAGTTTGCTTTGTTACCTAGTATGTGGTCAGTTTTTGAGAAGGTTCCTTGAGGTGCTGAGAAAGTATATATTTTTTTTGTTTGGATGGAATGATCTATATACGTGTGTTAAGTCCATTTGATTACTTGTTAGTTGCCTTATTTCTGTGTTAATTTTCTGTCTGACTGACCTGTCCAGTGGTGAGAGTGGAGTGGTGAAGTCTCCCACTATTAGCGTGTCGGGTTTAATGTGTGATTTAAGCTTTAGTAGTGTTTCTTTTACATATGAGGGTGCCCTTGTATTTGGGGCATAGATGTTCAGTATTGAGATTTCCTTTTGATGGCTTTTTCCTGTGACTGATATGAAATGTCCTTGTCTCTTTTGATTTTAGTTTGAAAAATCTATTTTGATATTAGGATAGCTACACCACCTTGTCTCTTAGGTCGATTTGATTGGCAAAAATTTCCTCAACCCTTTTCTCTGGGGTGATGTCTGTCTTTGAGGTTGAGGTGTGTTTCTTACTGTATGCAGCAGAAGGATGGATTCTGTTTTCATATCCAATCTGCTCCAGCTGAGGTCACTGGCTCAGCATAAATGATTATTTTAACACTGACTATAAAACCACTCTCACAATTAAACATTTATTGTCATTCCTTAATAAAGGATCTAGACAGTGGGCCAGTAGAAAGGTTTTTGTTTGTCCAGAGGTGCACCACGCGCTGGTTAACTGAATGGCTAGGCAGTGCGGAGTCTTCAGAATACTTACAGTTCTGGTAGAGGAGGCTGAGATGGTGCAAACGCTTTTAAAAATTTCTCACCAAATCAATCAAGCACCCTAAAACCCAGCAATTTCTTTTCTAGATGTTTAAACGAAATGAAAATGTTGCTCCCATTAAAAAAATTACACAAGCATATTAAATTTATTTTAAGAACCCTAGCTTGAAAAAATGACATTATATCAGTAGCAGATGAATGAAGAAATAGATTGTGACACACTTAGAAATCAAGAGAACAATTGCTACATATAGGACTGAAATATAAATTCAAAACGTTGTGCTGCTGAGGAGAGGGAACCTGAAATGACCCTATCCTATAGCCATACTGGTATCTTGCATATCACCTTAGAACCTTCATCTGGCGATGGATGGAGATAGAGACAGAGACCCATATTGGAGCACCGGACTGAGCTCCCAAGGTCCAAATGAGGAGCAGAAGGAGGGAGAACATGAGCAAGAAAGTCAGGACCGCGAGGGGTACACCCACCCACTGTGACAGTGGGGCTGATCTATTGGGAGCTCACCAAGGCCAGCTGGACTGGGACTGAATAAGCATGGGATAAAACTGGACTTTCTGAACATGGCAGACAATGAAGGCTGATGAGAAGCCAAGGACAATGGCACTGGGTTTTGATCCTACTGCATAAACTGGCTTTGTGGGAGCCTAGCCAGTTTGGATGCTCACCTTCCCTGGACCTGGATGGAGTGGGGAGGACTTTGGACTTCCCACAGGGCAGGGAATCCGGACTGCTCTTCAGACTCGAGAGGGAGGGGGAATGCAGTGGGGGGAGGGGGAGAGGAGTGTGAGGAGGGGGAGGGAAATGGGGGGAGGGGAGGAGGTGGAAATTTTTTCAACAACAACAACTAATAATAATAATAATAATAATAATAATAATAAACCGTTGTGTTGAATAAAAAGCAGCCAGACTGAAGAACCCATTTATCTTGGTTTCTAGAACAGGCCTGTGGCCAGCATCATCAAATCAGTCAATGCCTCAGGGACAGGGTAATGGGCAGTCATTACAGAGGTGCTGTGGGCAGTGTCTTATAGACTGAGGGAGGGGGAGGTGAGGACAACCAATAAATGCATGGGGAATATAAGGTGATCTGGTTCCTAGCAGCTTGCAGCCCCACCGCAGTCTGTGGTCAGGCATCGAAAGTAAGTCTGGGACTAGAGATGCATCTCAGTTGGTAAAGTGATTGTCTAAAATGACCGAGGTCCTGGGTTTGATCCCTCTTACTGAATAAACCATGCATGGTGGTGTATACCTGCAATTTTAGTGCTTGTGAGGTGGAGGCAGGGGGGATCCGTTCAAGGTCTCCTCAGGGAATGTGGTCTCCTCCTACAGAGGGGATATGGGATACATGAGACTGTCCTGGAAGACACGGCCAGGCCTGGGACACAGACTGAGAAGACTTAAGAGTGAGAGAACTACTTGTGTGGGCGAGCGGCTCCAAGTTTAGCTGTGTAAGCCTGTGTGCTGGGCAGAGGGCTGATTTAAGCAGGGTCACGGGTTTGCCAAGTTGTCATTTACAACAGAAGGGGGTCTATTAATATACCAGGGAAAGGAGTTTGTCTTTGGTCATAGGAGTCAGGCCTTGCGGAAGTAGTGGTCACAGGGTCTCTGAGATCTGTGGGATTCTTCATATCACACACAGGACAGGGCAGAAACATGATCCTCCTGGGTCCCTTGTTCTGCATTCTTTAAGAGCCTGACTTCTCAGAGAACGTTTCTATGGGCTCAGGGAGGGAACCCCAGTTCCGATCACTTGTCCCCTCAACTAGTGGTGTTTGCTGGGATCACCTTAAACAAAGATTCACAGGCTCTGGGGACTTCCAGTAACTAACTAGCCTGACCTATCCACTCAGTTCTATCTACTGCTCCAGGAAGATCAGTCACCTGCCTCACTGGGGGCAGTCTGGCTATATTTCCCCCTTGGCCAACTCTTAGAGGAACAGCAGGTTCTTATCCTACCCTTTTCTGCCCCACAAGGCTTGGGCATGGCTTTCTCTGCCATCTACTCTTCTCTGTCTATATGATTCCTCTCCTGAGGATGCAAGTACAGCCATCTCCCTCTTGGTAGGCCGCCATCAACAGCAGGTAGCAGCGGCTACTCACTGTTAGTTTTCTCTTGGGTGGGATTATTCTGACAGTGTGTACTGCCGTCTTCCAAGGTGGCACCAGCAGGGTCTGGCTCCAGCTGCCTGCGGAGGCCACTGTCGCCAGTACTGTCTGTCTCCCTTCCTTGTAATACCTGCCTCTTTCAGGAGTATTTGCTGGGATTACTGTAGACTAAGATTCTACCTGACAGTTTAAGAATTAGAAGAAAAAGCCCACCCAGCACTGACCGACCAGAAGTAGTCACAGGGTGCAAACAGATCAGGACCCCATCACAAGTAATGTCAAGAGGGGCCATTTTTCTAGAGATAGCCCTGCTGGGTTCAGGGCCCTTGCCTCCCAGAACACAGGCTTTTTACTAGCTTGTCCCTCCTGCCCTTGTTAACTGGCCTGACTTGCGGCTGACCAGTTAAATTAGGCATTGAATCGAGCCCCGTCGTTCTTGCTTTTAGAAAGCAGTAAACATTGTCCTGTTGAATGTGTGTAGTGTGGTTCTCCCTGGTGAGAGGCCAAGCCAGGAATGGTAGGTTCCTACTCAGACTGAAATATCCTCAAGGCTCTTACCTCCACGACTGGGTGCTGGATCCAACTTTTATATTTCTGAGTAAAACACACTGAAGACAGATTTCTACCTGGGTCTGGTGGCACACACCTGAAACCCTAGTATTCTACAGGCTCTGCTAGGAAGATTAGGAGTTTATGGCTATCCTGGACTACATAGGAAGTCCTTGTCTCAAAAATAAAAAAATAAAATAAAATGATGAAAAGAGACAAGATATTTTTCTTTCTCTATTTTGGTGACAAGTGAGATCCTTTGATGGACACTGGATCTGTAAGGAAAGATAAATAATAGGCAAGTAACACAGTTATTAGTTTAATCAATCCCTTGCCATCTATCTAGACAACTTTCCACTTTGACAGTCTTCCCTATGAGGGTTCAACAACTAAATGCTTTTTGTAAAAAAGTTAATCATCTTAGAATTCAAATTCCTCCTTTTCTCCTCCTCTTCTTCCTTCTCTTCCTCTTCTTTCTTCCCCCTTCCCTCTCCACCCATCTGTCTGCACGTGTGCAGATTGACATATATGTACAGAAGGCAGAGGTCAACATGATGAGTCTTCCTTAATTGCTTTCCTTCTTATTTTGAGACAAGGTGTAGTCTCTCGCTGAACCTAGAGATCAGGGATCAACTAGACTGGCTGACCCGAGAGCCCTAAGAATCCTCTTGCCTCTTAGTCTACAGCATTGGGATCACACTGCTGGTTCTGGCTTTTTACATGGATGATGGGGATTTGAACTCAGATCCTCATACTTGCCAGGCAAATACTTTACTTACTGAGGCATCTCGCCATTACCAGTTTTTAAAATTCAGTCTTCCCAACAAGAGAATTCTGCTGGTATTATCTCCACTTAACGGGAAGAGAGTGAGATGCCAGAACCTGCCCAGGCACTGGATGCTAAAGGAACATCTAACCCTAAGTCTGCATGCTCACAGAACCCATACTTCCAAACAGTGATGCTACAAGGAATCTCACAGATTAAATGCTTGCATCCTTTATGTGGCTAGTGCCACTGTCATCCCCACCCTGGGGCATGGCCCTGAACAGGGCACCTCTGAGTCTCTCTCTTTGACTCCTCATGTCCGTGGTCTTCAGAGAGAGCTGTTCCTCCCCACTAGAGATAACACTGACAGAGAAGTTAAGAACATGCATCTAGCACCGAATCCAAACGGCACAGTCTAGACTGGAGATTGTCATGTTAACTCCAAATCCAGCATTTTTTCAGGCGCCATGCTGGTATGATAGCAAGACACAGCAGCCTCCAACTATCTCCCTCAAACTCCTGCTCACTCCCAGCAAGAAGAGGGTAGCCAAGGCTCTTAGGTGCTGCATGCGCTATTTCCCGGAGGGCAGGGTGGCTTACTATTATTATTCCTCAGATGACCCTTGAATGGACATTAGGAGCTCTGGCAAAATGACCCCCACTGGAGCCATTTGCAGGATTTGGATGTTTAAATATTCTAAGCATTGATTCCCAGACCTGTGTTTGACTTCAGTTATCACCCATCCGCTCCCATGGATGATAGACGGCTCAGGGTTAGGCCGAAATATCTCCCTTGGTGCTTGCTCCCTCCCTCAACCATCACTTTTAAAGCATTCATTGATCAAGACCTAGCTATTGGGATGACTGTGGGTGCTCTTGGCGATCACCTCGCCCAGTTCCCTTCTCAGCTGATGCATTGGCTCTTTGAATGGTAGATTTTGGCTGATGATGAACAAGGGCTACTCCTTCCTCCAGTGACTGGCACTCAGGATGAGGAACTGATTTTTCCACCAAGACCCAAATTTGCTCCCTACACCCCTACAGTCCCATACTGATCGAGGGGCACAGGGACATGGAAGGAGAAGCCTTGTGTCTCTTGAGGGAGCGGCTCTATTGTACAAAAAACATTCTGGAGCTCCATGGAGCCAGTTTGAGGCCTTCTTTTCTTGCTCTTGCCTTCCCACCCACATTGGCTTTCTCCTGAGAGTACTTCCTTAAGGTATCAGGTGTACCCAGTCCTTGTTTCTGGCTCTGCTTCTGGGGCTCAGGGGGCTCAGGTGAAATGGAGTGGCGTTTGAAGACATCCCCATACTCAGAGATGGTGCAATATAAGGAGCAGGAGAGATCACACACATTCCAAAGAACCTTGTGGAACAGGCTGGAGGACACTGGTGTGAGTGGAAACAGTCACTGGAGTTGGGGGGTACACCGGGGGAGCTAAGCCACCAAAGAGAGGTCGGACTAGAGATGTTATGAACGGTGGCCACTTTTCTTAGACATTCTAAGAAAGACCCCAAATTGTGAGCAACCTAACCCCAACCATGCTACTTCTTCCCATAGGGCTAGGGAAGCCATAGCAGGGCAGGGGACAAGAGAGAAGGTAGGAGTTTGTCCTGATGGTTCTTATAAATGGTCTCGGGACAGCCATGACAGCCTATCTTGAGTCAGGAATGAGTTGCCTAGACGATGAGCTGTCCCTGACAGGCTGAAGGCCTAGTCCACCTTGAGTTAGCTCTATCTGGAGGAAAGGGACACGGCGATCCTCCTACCTGCCGGACCATGGGCCTGGGGTTCAGTTCACAAGGATTCAGCGATGAAGTAGGCAGCTCCCAGGGCCCCCAGAGACACAGCAACAGTCCCGAGAGCCTGAAGTACGTGAGTTACGGGAAGTGCAGTATTTCCTTGAAGGTTTTCTGCAAAGCACAGCAGAAAGGGGGGTTAGGGGAGAAAAGTTTAGTGTCTGTGTCCTGGAAGGAGACAATGGCACTTAGAGGGTCCTGTCCTGATCTTCCTTCTAAAGGAAGGAAAGGGTACCCTAACAAGTGCCCCCGCCCTTTCCTACAAAGCTTCCAGCAAGATCCCTGGGGCATGAAGGTGGGCTGGCCTAGGCCTGATGCCTAGAGGGGTGGTAGGATGAGGGTGGTCCAGACCATGATGTGCCGGGCCAGATACCAGGCACCCCCAACTCAATGTCCCCTTTAAGCTTCACAACAACTCTCGGAGGCATTTCAGAGACGTTTAGATATCAGGAAAACACAGATTAGAGACACCACTGTAAAGACTGGGACAGCAAACTAGTGTACTAGTAAATGCAAGGAGGGCATCCCAGAAATGAATGAAGGAAGCTGACCAAAGCAGGGATTCTTGTCTAACGTGAATGCCTATTTTAAGTCCTCTGAAAAGGTAAAGACTGTGGAAGCAGTCTTTCCTTTGGGAAACAAAATAAAAACCATGAGTCTCTCCCTGGCCATGGGATCCAGGCCTCTTTCCCTCGCTTTCCTAAGTCTGAATGTTGTTTTGGTTTTTCCTACAGCTTAAAAGACCCCTCCTCTTCATCTTAAGCAGTAGAGGACCCCAGGATGCTTTTGGAGTTGGCTCATACACTAGGCACACAATGCTGTGGACCCTGACATGGTGCTGTCTTAGTCTAAAATTCCTAGGCACCCTCCTGGACCCAACACTACGTGTTTTGTGTAGAGGTTTCTAAATGCATGTGTCTTAGCTACCGCCCAGGTTGAACATGTCGAAAAGGTGAAGATCTTGTTTAGGTGACTCTCATAGTGCCTAGCATCCTTCTAGAGCAGACTTTGATTCCTTTTACCCATGGGAACCCAAAGCACCACCTGGCAGCAGATGGATGGGCACATTATGTGGGTGAGTGGTGGGCAGGCTTTTCCTGGATGGGATTGACTAGCTGGTATCTCTGATGCTTGGCATGTTCTGTTCCCTAGAACAGCCCCCCCCCTCTGTGTATGTTTCATATTCTGCAGGAAAGGGAGCTGGCAAGGGTAAGGAGAGGAGAAGAATGTGGGACAGTGAGCCGCACTCCTGATGTAAGATAGAAGGCCTCCATATGGAAGGCCCTTTGCCGGGGGCTTTTGTGACGTCTTGAGCACAAGTGGGGCTGATCATCTGGGTAGAGGCCCCTCTCTTAGCCCCAACACGTAACCCAGCAGTCCTGCAAGAATGAAGACATCTTCAGTCTGGTCTTAACATGGACGAGGGTCTTCCCATGAGTGACAGTGGCTAGATACATTTCTGCTGAGGAACATCAAGGCAAAGGCCGGGTGATGCCATGATGGAGGAGGGGCTGACAATAACAGACCAGTCTGGAACATATGACCCTTATGGATGTTCGTGGTAACAGCACGGCCTACTCTGAATGGGGCAGGTTTTGTTATTATTAGTAGAAGGGGCGTGTGAGTTATAATCAGGTTTATCGATGAGTTCCAGGGATAATTCATATACATTGTGCTAAATAGATGCTCCCTGTGTATGGTATGAATCAAAAAAGGAAGCGAATGGTCAACCAATATATAATCATAAGGCTCCCAGGTGACTGGAGTTTATATATATATATAGGCTAGGTGGAGGGGTGCTCTCAGGAGTGAGAACTTCTGTGGAAAAGAGAAATGGTACCACAAGAGTCTGCCCACCAAAGCAGAATTGGATATTTAGAGGGGAAGGAAGGCTTTCCTTTGGAAAGACCTATGGTTTCTGGAGGAATTTATTACACACGATTGCTACTAAGGTCTGAGGATGGAGCCTGGCCCTGGGAACTCTATGCTCAAGGCTTTATCCCTCCCACTTGCTTGGGAACCTGTAGAAGGTGAGAAGGTTTGGGAATCCTCTCCCCGGCATGGCTTGCCAGTCCCGAGGCAGGAGGACATCGAAGATGCGGCTGTGACACAGCCCCAGACGACGCCAGCAAGCAGAGCTGCCAGGGCAGGCCATACAGGAACAGGAGCGTGGAGCCATATAGGTCAGAGGCACTGCTGGACAGAGAACGAGAGAAATGAGGGCGGCACCATGTTCCTGGGGATGGGGCACAGTCTTGAGGACAACCCTAGAAGTCACACGTGGCAGCTGCAGTGTTACCACAGGAAACCCCAAAGGTGTGAGATTGAATGATAAGAAGGCAGCTAGCCTACAGGGCTGTCCCTTCTCAAACACAAGGGGGACTAGCTGTTTGGAAGAAGAGGTGGGTTACAGGCTGGTGTCACTTGGGAAGAATCACAGCAATGCAAAGAGATTGCTTACACCTGTCTAGTGCTTCCTGTCATCCATGTTCAGTTGGGACAGCAACCCTGTGACATGGAATGTGCTGGTTTCGTTTTTTTTCAGATAAGGAATCTGAGGCTTAAAGAACATAGCAAGTTCATTACAGAAGTGGACATTAGCTTGCCGGGTGGTGGTGGCACACACTTTTAATCCCAGGACTTGGGAGGCAGAGGCAGATCTCTGTGAGTTTGAGGCCAGCCTGGTCTACAAGAGCTAGTTCTAGGACAGGCTCCAAAGCTACAGAGAAACCCTGTCTTGAAAAACAACAGCAACAACAACAAAACCACCCCCCCCATAAAAAACAAAAAGAAAAGAAAAAAGAAGTGGACATCAGCTCAAGATCGCCAACTTTTTTTTTTTTCTTTTTAAGACAGGGTTCTCTATGTAGCCCTGGCTGACTTGGAACTCGTTCTGTAGATCAGGCTGGCCTCAGAGATTCTGCCTTTGGCTCTTGAGTACTGGGAGCAAGATCTTTAACCTTTAAAGTCAGGGAAAGTCCTTCACATGGAACTGGTAGGAAGTGATGCGAGCAGGCGATGGTACTGCCCATGAGAGGCTGCAACAAGAGTCCTGGAGTTGGTGCTGTTACATTCCAAGTACGTCGTGGGCACCAGTTTATCCTGAAGGCAAACATTACACCGCTTTATTCCTGCAGAAACAGTTCTCTAATCCTACCATTTCTGTGTTCTTCTGGGACCTGACTTAGCAGAACTGGAAGATGTTACCCTTTGTTTCTGGCCAAGCTGTTTTTTAGTGGATAATTCCAGCTGGGTTTGACAAGGGCTTCAGTCTTCAGTGCTGTAAAGCCAGTTAGTCAGCCAGCAGGTTCAGTACACTTCCTGCTTAGTCTGTCTATAGAACACATGGCTTTCTTGGAATGGGGGAAGCAAGGATTCTACAAACGATGCTTTTATTTTCAGCTTAAAAAGTTGAAATTGAGATATAACTCTCAAAGTTTTTTAATTTACTATTAGTGTGCTAGGTGACTTTAGTATGTTTGTGAAGTTGTGTGACCATCACAACTATATAGCTTTGGGACACTTCCATCTCCTGAAGAAGAAACCTCACCCTATCATCAGACACCCCCACTTCTCTCTTTCCTATCCCGGGCAATAGATTAACCTATTCTGGGCATTTTGCAAGTGAAATCAAACAATATATATTAATTCTTGGGAGGATCGGCTTCTCTAGACTAGTATTTTTAAGGTTCATCTGTGTTGTAGCGGTTATCAATAAAGCACATTATTTTTTTCTTTGCAAGTAGTGTTTCATTCTGATATTTTATACCACATTTATTTTACCCGTTCATCATGTGGTGGGCACTGGGTTGTTTCCAACTTTTAGCTATTATCAACAGTGCTGTTAGGACATTCACATACAGGTTTCTGTCTGGGTGTGGTTTTAATTCTCTCGTGTGGATACTCAGAAATGGAATGGGTCATGTGGTAACATCCAGATTGCTTCCCAGGAATACCCATCTCACTCTACAATCCTACTAACAATGTATATTCTGAATTCTAAATCTCCAACATGTTATTGTCCTTTTTTAATGATGTCGCTGTCACGGAGGATTGGTACTGCTTTTAGTCAACATTATTTTGCGTTAAAAAGGTCTGGTTATAGAAAGTGACATTATATATTTAAAAGTCTTCAGCCCATATTTCCAACCTTTCTGCCTGCTCTTTCTCAGAGGGGGAGATTCTCTGGGAAGCAACATGAGGTGTCCACTATAACCTCAATGAACATGACGGTGAATCTCATCAACTTGACTGGTTGGAAAACGCCAAGGTTGTCTGTAATGCACATTCCTGGGTGCTTCTATTAAGGTGTTTCTGGAGAAAAATTAGATCTGTGGAGGCTCTGATCTAATGAACGTATTAATCCCTTCCATGGATTCACAATGTAGCCTTATTGGGAGTTAATAAAAGGTAGGAGGTGGAGCCTAACAGGAAGATATACCAGGGTACGTCTTTGCAGGATATGTCTGTCCTTCTTGTCCTTCCTTTCTCCACTTCCTGGCTGCTTTGCTCTGAGCTATTTCTTGCCATGATACAAGGATAACCTTCAAACTGTGAACCAACGTGAATAATTCATCCTTTCGGCTGTTTCATACATTTGGTCACAGTGATGAAAAAGTTAACAAATGCTGTGAGCCTCGTTTTCACCCCTTCAATACCCCACTGCCTTCTAAGCAACTGCTTCAAGACTTAAAAGATTTGCAACAGCACAGTTTGCCTTCTACTGGTGACACCAGTTCTGAGGTCATCATCCAAAAATGTTTGTCTCCATGGTTCATGCTCACGTCACATACAACCACCACAGGTCAAGGACGTGGTGTTTAGTCACAGAGGCATTGGTGTCCCGGCAAGTCCTTGGATTTAGAACTCTCATTAACTTTTGACTCAGACTGTCTTAGGATTGCTGTGGCCCAGAGATCGTGGCCTGCTCAAGGACACAGAGCACCTGGTCACAGCTCAAGGAAAGGTCAGAGAAAGATGTCCTTCTTGAGAGACTAGCTGGTTTCTTGGCATTGGAAGGTTAGCTGTGGTTAAGGGTAAGGATTCTGGAGTCAGAATAGAATGAAGTCCCTTTTTCAGCAGTACCAACGGCTACTCCAGGGCCTGTTAGCTAGTTTAAACCCTGGTTTCCTTATCTATAAAATGGGCAGAGAAATAATACCATCCCTGCAGTATCATCAGATAAGATGATTAAGTTAGTCGGCTGAGCTTGAGTGCCAGATACTGAAAGAATAGCCCGCGGGCAGTTTGATTGGCTTTCACCATTGTCCTTAGCCACTTCAGTCCCCTTCATACTGTCCAAAGTTTGGCCTCTCATTGGCCACCCAAGCAGATGGGGATCACTTTTTGGCAGTCATCCAGCTGTTTAATTGTAGACAGGGCTGATGGCTACAAAATGTTATTTTGTTGTTGTTGCTTTGTTTGTTTTAAACATTGATCAGATTCTTCTCTAGTCTCTTCGGTGGGAAAGGCTGACAACTTAGCAAACAGAAATACAGGATGCTTATTTGAAACACATACACTAACATTATGTGGTTTATCTGAAGTTAGAATTTAGCCAGGAATCCTGGATTTTATTACAGTATCCTCTCTGTGGGTTCAAGGTCAGACCTCTTGGGACAACATGGAAAAACTTTTCTCCCATCTTCCACCTGATAAACAGGAAACCCCAGTTCCCTCAAAAACTGTCACCTCACTCTGGGCTATCTTCTTTGTGCTAGTCAGGTTTCTCATGAGAAGAGCCCGACAAAAATGTGGTCTTAAGGCATATGACGGCCTCACTTCTTCTAGACAGTTTGTCTTCAATTTCTAAACAGTTGTTGACTGATTGCTAAGGAGAGAGTCTCACCATAGAGCCGAGTTTAACGTTACTATGTATTCATAGTAACCAGTGAGACCTCGGATGTATGGAATGACAAAACCCAGGAATTCTGGCCTCTCTGGGAGTTACTCCCCCTTCATCCTTCATAAACATGGCCCCAGGTAACATGCTAACTGTACACCAACATCATGCAAGAACTGGGCTCTGGGACCCCATCAGCGAGAAGGATAGAAGTACTTAAACAGGAAGTCTGCCCACCTGGTTTCCTGGATGGAGAGCTTGATTTGGGTTCAACCTTTGCAGGTAACAGGCATGGCGTTGAGGCCCGGCGTTCTGCAGCTGGGAGAGCCTGGGGTGCAGGCGGTTGCGGTAGAGGTTCAGGGTTAACTTGCGGTGGGGTGGACTCCTGGCAGGGCTGTGGCTGCGACGGTGGCGAGGTGGACTCTGGGCATGTCGGTGGGGTTTCCGAGCTGGGATGCTGTGAGGAGTCGGAGCTAGCCTGCGGTGAAATGGTATCCCTGCGGCGCCTGGAATCGGACTTTTTCTTCTTGACCTTCTTCATGGTGATCCTTCTAGGCTAACACGGAGGAGCTACATGGAGCTGTGAATTTCCTGGCTCCCTCCCTAGGGAGGTCGTCTCCCTTACGGGTATGGCTCTGGTCTTTGACTGGAGCAAGGTCCCACAGACAAGAGTCACCCATACCTCCTCCTGTGAGGTCACAAAAGCCAGGGTGGATCCCATGGCTAGGGCTCTGGCAGTCTTCTCTGGATCATCTTTTCTCTTCCAGGACTTCTCGCTGGAACAGGCAGGGGGCAGCAGCGGCCCTATCTCTTCAGGGCCTGATTGAAACAGTGGGCCTAGGACAACTGGATCCCCTTGGTTCTGTGACTAGAGCACCAGTTTGGGGCACCTTTCCGCTGAGTGAGTGTTCCTGGGTCCACGGGAGACATCCTGGATGGAACTCTCAGCTCTGTCACTGGTTTCCACATGTCTGTCCCCAAACACATCTATGGTCGCCATTTGTTTAGTAAGTTTTCAGGAAACTTCTGAAGATTTGGCTTCTGTTAACACTTTACCTCCTAGGGCCCACTGCCTTCTGTCATCTCTGAAATCCCTCCTCCTCCTCCTCCTGGGAGGGGACCAGGGACAGTGTGTGTGTGTGTGTGTGTGTGTGTGTGTGTGTGAACTTTTATATGAACACTTGAATTTGACCAACTCACAGAAAACAAATAATTTCTGAAGCTCATTACATTGGTGAAACAGACTTACTCCCTCCCAAGACCCTGGATGGGTCAAATAGACCACGAATCTTCCTCAAAATCAACAATGTGACTTTCGTTTTAGGATGGAAGCAGGAAAGGCATTTTGAAAATAAAGCCTAAATGTCACCCACCACAGCAGAAAATGTGCTCCTCGTGGGAGACAGAACTTCCCCCATTAACTAGGTAAGCTATGTGGGTAAGTAACCTGCCCTACCCAGAGTCCCACAACTGCTGGGGAGGGGGGACCTGACACAGGTCAGGGGAGAGCTAGCAAGCCAGCTCCACACCAAGGCCAGACCAGATGTCAATAATAAAATGAGAGGATCGACTTCAGGCTTCTAGAGCCAGCAAAGACTTTGCCAATTACATTATTATTATTATTATTTTATGAAAAGGATACTGAGGTTTAGAGAAGTTAAGTTACATGCAAATGCCTCTCCACCCCCAGCTGATTGTTGGCATACTCAGGACTAAATTCCAGTTAAGGGTTCTTTTTCTTTGTGAATCTAGCAGGCTTTGAAATTAATGAATTGAAAAAAAAAGTTTGTTGCATGAAAAGATTGAAGAAAGGTATGGAGAATTAGAAACTTGAGAAACTCGGATCAGTGGCATCGGTGTGTGTGTGTGTGTGTGTGAGTGTGTGTGTGTGTGTGTGTGTGTGTGTGTGTTTGGTTTGGAGTAAGGGGGTCCAGTGGGCAGGTGGAGGCTTCCTAGGGCAAGAACGATGGACCAGTTGAGGGGATGCCATTTAGAACCAGAGAGACTGGAAGTCTGAATGATGCTCATCACTGCAAGATATTGATGGAGGATCTCAACCTGGTTTAAGCCAGTTTCTCAACCTCAGCCATGATTGATGCTGAGTTGAGTAATGTCTCCCTGGGGAGGCTGCGCTGCGTGTCATATAAAATTCTTCATCCTCTCTGGTATTGACTGGTTGGTATCCCTCCATGATAACTAGAAACATCTCTAGATGTGGCTAAATATCCCCAGATCTTTGAGGAGGTGGCAACGTTGTTCCTGGCTGAGAATAACTGGTTTAAAAGAGTCAGACAGGGGCAGGGACTTATATGGGTAGAATGTCCTACTAGCCATAAAACAGCTATTCCATTCCACCAGAAGAGAGGCCACAGGGCACAGGACACTCAGGCTTGGGTTCCTGGGAGAGGGATGACAGAATCCGGACTGGGAAATGTTTCTCCCATTAAGGGGAAAATGCGTGGTTCAGAAGCTGGGAGAAGTCTTCCTGGTTCTCTGCAGAGAGCCTGGCCCCTCTAGAGAGCAGTCACAGTCAGTGCAGCTGCTTCCTCCTAGCTTTGTCTTAGCTTTCATTCCCCAACCCCTAGACCCAGGCAAGGAAAGCCAGAAGGTTTCATACAAGCTGTCGGAGTTGAGAGTGAAAGTAATAAGGCTAGCACAGGGAATAGCTCTAGGCAGAGTTGGGAGACTCCCTACTCTGCCAAAGACCGACTAGGATTTTTGTAGTCCCCCTGAGAGGCACAATTGGAATGACCCATGGTGGGGGGGGGCTTTTTTTTTTAACCAGGTACACTAAAACTATCCATGTGAAACATAGCTGTGTTATTGGCCATTTAGGAAAAGAATGGGCTTAAAAGGTTGAGGGGATAGGTAGTGAGGTTACACCGTCTTAAGAGTGATCATACCCTATCCAAAAAGTGATCATACCTTATCCTTAACTGTCCCCGAGGTTCTGACCTTTCAGTGTGCTCTGGACACTAGAATGAGTGTGTCACCATTTATTCTGAAGCTAGCCTCTTCGTGCTGAATATGGCATCAAGCAGTCCTTCATCCTTGTGTGTCACACGGGAGGGTAATGGGTCTAAAGAGGGAGCTTGGTCACTAGCTGAAAGGCGGCAGAGCCTCTGTAAAGGGACACCAAGGCTTCTGGGCTCAGAACACTTTTCTGGTCTCTGTGTTGTCCCTGAAAGGGGCTTCTGGAAACAGAGTGCTGGAAACTCATATTAAGAGTCTACTGCTCAAGGACCCTAGGCCTCAAATTAGCCCCCAGGGCCACAGGGAGGGTATTAGGGGCTTTGAGTAAAATTGCAGTTAACTCTCCTGAAGTCCCAACCTTAGAGGGCTGTTGTGAAGCCTGGAGGTGAGAGCCCTTCACATAGTGGCTGGCTCACAATAGGCTGTTTTTATTGACATTTTTATCCCCTGAAGGAGTTACAGGAGATAGGAGCCCACTAAAGAACCTGGGAAGGGCACATCCCTGGGTTTGGAGAGGAGAGGGTGGGCTACAACACCGCATCATGGTTTCTCCTAAGCTGTGGGTAGGGCAGATGGGTGGGAGAGGTAACCCCTCCGGGTTAACTTGAACACTTTTTAGATAGTCCCAGCCTGCACATCTTGGGAAAAGAACGCTGGTTTATTACCATCCAAATTGCACTCCAAACTTCTGGAGGTGCCAACACGGGGCAGTGAGGACAGGGATTTGCCCACTTCTCAGGGGAACAACAGTCCCAGTCTCCACCCTCGGGCTCCTCACCATCCGTCTGGGTCTGACGATCCACTAGGGGGCCCACGTGCCCTTGACTGGCAGCGCGCTGAACGTCCAGGACACCCTGGGAGCGGCTGGGGCAGAACACTGCTGTGTGCACCTCGACCCCTGGATTCTCCGAAGCGAAAACGCTGCAGAGCAGGTCCTCCAGACGGCGGCGCGACTCTGCCTCCTCATCCGGCCGCGGCTGCACGAGGATCCCGACGAGCGCGGCTGGCGGGCGGCGGTCCTGGGCGCGCACCTGCTGCAGGAGCAGCTGCAGCCGGGGCAGCTGCGTGTCTAGCGCCGACGCGTGGCACAGCACCAGGAGCAGCTGCTTGCCGAGCTCCGAGCCTACTTCGGCAATCTCAGCCGTCTCCGAGCAGGAAACCCCGTTTAGATCTCGAGATGCCTCGCAATCGGGCGAGTCCTTTTCATTGAGATTCGAGAGCTGCTGCTTCTCTGGCTTTTCCGGCTTCTCCGGCTTCTCCGCGCGGCGCTTGTACTTGGCTGCCGGGGCTTCTGGGCTGTCTGCCAAGCAGTCGCCGGTACGCTTGAGTCCCCGCCTGGTACTGCTGGAACTACTTTGGCAGTCAGTTGCTTGGCTGTCGGCGGGCTCAGCGTACGGATCCGTCGGAGGCTGATCCGGAAA
The DNA here is from genome assembly GCF_014885135.2 of Alexandromys fortis. NCBI lineage: Eukaryota > Metazoa > Chordata > Mammalia > Rodentia > Cricetidae > Alexandromys > Alexandromys fortis. The sequence goes on along the minus strand of NW_026068093.1, from coordinate 460,805 downwards.
GTTCTGCAGGGTCGTGTAGCTCTCTTCCTGCTTCAAGAACTCTCTTATTAGCAGCACCCGACCGCGACCCGAGATAGTTTGATTCGGGGTCTCTGGTTGAGCCTCGACCTTCTTCTTCAGGGTCCTTGAGGGCCGCTCCCCAGGCCCCTGTTCCATGTTGGTCCGGCTCCCTTGCCCCAATGAGCTGGGGCTTCTGTTGGCCAAATAAAAAACGGCCTTTCCTTGGAACATGTCACAATACCCCTCGGTCTTACAGCCTCCTGCCGCAGGCAACCAAGGGCCTCTAACCCACTATTCCCTGAGAATCTTCTAAACATAGGGAAACTGATGTTGGATGCTGGGATAACACACACACTGACCTTGGGGTCGTGTGTGTGTGTGTGTGTGTGTGTGTGTGTGTGTGTGAGGTGAATTCAACAGGCACATCTTTCCAGGCAGAAGGATGGACTCGCTAAAGCCTCCACGTAAAAGGAAGACATTTTAAAAACAGTGGCTGTGGACCAGATGTGGTCTGCACACGACACAACCACAGAGACTCGGATTCTAGTAGTGGGGTAATTTGTTCCTTTTGTTAATTTTCTTGTAAAAATGAGCCTTGAAATTTTTTTAAATATAAAAGTAAAAACAAGCCAGGCGGTGGTGTTGCATGCCTTTAATCCCAGCCCTCAGGCGGATCTCTATGAGTTCGAGGTCAGCCTGGTCTACAAAGTGAGTCCCAGACAGCCAGGTCTGTTCTACAGAGAACCCTTGTATCGGGAAATTATACACATGTATATTTACACTATATAAATATAAATATGTATACATATATACATACACACACACACTCATCAAAGCTCATAGTTATAAAACCCTGAGCTGAAATCCCACTAAAAAGTCCAAAGTCCTAGAGGGCAAGTCTAGGCAAAACCAGAATGACCTGCCTTGGCTGAGCCAGACTAGACAGTGGTGATGTCTGTTCCCATCCTGGAGACTCAGCTACACTCCAGCCAGACTCCAAGACCCTTCTGTTTAACTGGGCAAATCTGAAAGGTACCACCACAGCTGGCCTTTCTCTAGGGAGCCGATGAAGTCCTGAGTGTGAGGGGAGACTGAGGTTACCATGGCAGCAGGAAGCCTCACCTAGGTTTCCATTTTTGCTTTTTAATCCAGTTGTATATGAAGATGGCCTAAATTGGGGCATATCACTTAAGAAAGGAGCAGTGGTCTCAGGCGCTCTAGATTTGAACAGCTTTGTCCCCTCTACAGATGCTCATCAGGTCAACTTCAATTGGAGCTGTCAGAAGTTCCTTATACAGGCCCGTCATGGGGCATTCCCCTCCGTCAGCCCGTGGCACACTGAAGCCACAGTGTGGCAGGGGGTCAGAGATGTGGTGGGTCTGCCAGACCCTGTGAGACCTTTGGGAGGTGGGTAGAAGATCAGATGAGAGGCATCTGGTCCCTAGGGCTCTCAGGCCCCATCCTTTAACGGGAGGAGATTTTGGCAGAAGTGGTACTAAAGACAAGAGCCCCATTGCATCAGCTGGTGTTAAATAATATGGGTTTAATGGTTGGCACCTTTAAAACCCTTGGTTGCATTTAAGTTGGTGTAGTGGAGAGATCCAAAAACACAGGGCTTCAAAATAATATCCCTTCATTTCGTCTGTCAGTGATATAGGCCCTTTGCTACACTCAATAGTGGACCTTCTTTCCGGCCTTCAGGATTGCTGGTCCCAGGTGCCCCTAGCTCCTGGATAGCAGGATTGGAAAAGAAGGAGAGGAAGACAGTGTCAAGGTGAATGCATCATTTCCGTTCATCTTGCATGAGCAACTGTGACTGGGAAATAAAACCTCTACTCGAATGGTTAAGCACCAACTCCACCCTTGGGAGTGAGAGGTCTTGATCATATTTGAGACTTTTGTCTGGTACTTAATGGGCATATTGGGCATCACATATGACATTTAACTTGAGAAAGAATTGTCTTTAACTAAAAACATTGTATTAATGTGTATGGGTATAGCTGCTCATCTGTATGTGCACCATATGTGTGCATTGCTTGTGGAGTCCAGAAGAGGGCACTGGATCCCCTGGAACTAGAGTGGCAGGGGGTTGTGAACTGTTAGGTGTAGCTGGGAAATGAACCTGGGTCCTCTGCAAGAGCAGTCACTGCTCTTAACTGCTGAAATGGATTCTCTCCAGCCTCTAGAGAGGGCTGAAGTTCAGGGTTAAGTTTAACCACCAGATTAAACCAGATCTGGACGATGGCAAAGACTCACTGGCTTAACCAGTGCGGTTGTGGCCTATCATATACAAAGTCATCTAACCAGAAAATGGCAAAGCAAGGACTTGAGTCCAGTATGTCTGACCCAAAGTCCTCGTTCTCTCCACTGATACCCAAAACTCTCACTTTTGTCCCCTACCCCTCTCTCCAAACCCCAGATACGGGAGACTTTTTTCTTGGGTATATTTTTATCATGAGGTTTTTGAATGCTTGTCATATACAAGCAATTTGAGCACACCCCATAAAAATATGACAGAGATTCTGATAGGTATGAGTTTTCCGACCTTGTGAGGGAAGAGACAGTCTGACACAATGATCGCCATGGTTACCATTCCACTGTGTCACAATTAAAAGGCTTAACTGAGTGCAGTTCCGGGCAGCATACAAGATGATGGAGCTAGTGACTGAGGAGTCCGAAGGGGAGGGGTTAGATCCACGGTTTGAGCCCTGAGACTGAGGCATTGGGCTGAGGAACACCCCAACTGTGCTTAGCTGTGCTGTAGAGTTGAGGTTGGTGCGTCCCCACGAGCGGCACAGACAGGTTAAGCCAGGGAAGGAACAGGAAGGACTCTTGGGCTGGGGATAAAAGAAGGGTTTGAAAGACTCCAGTCTCCAGATATCTAAAAGTCCAGCTCATTGCACCCTGGTGGCAGGGAAAGATGTTTCTGGCAAGCTGCTAAGTAGGACAGTTAAGTCCCTGAACAGTTTGCCTTATGAACAGCACCCCTTTCTTTAGTAAAAACCCTCCATATATGGAAAGGGAAAACTATGTGAAGGGTACAGAGTTGTCAGACTTAGCAAATACACAAAAGGCACTGAAATATGATCTTTGAATCAGTTATAAATAATTTCCCCATGCAATTATTCTTTATGGATCTTAAATCCATAAATGCCCTGAATCTTTATTTGGCAAATTGATATGAGATTTTTCTTTCCGTTTGCCTGTGTTTTGAAGAAATTAATGTATGGTACTTTAATAATATACATAATACAGAAATTGTGTGTATTTCTAGGGTAATATTAAGCACATTACTTTAAAAAAAAGAGAGAAAGGACTTCGAGTTCTGTCTTGCATAGGAGGAATTAGAGGTACGTCCTCTGCCCAGTTAGGGAAAATAAAAGCCTTGCCTGCTTCCTGGGCCTGGCCTGGGCTCTGGCAGAGAAACCACCACCACCAGGGGGCGCTGCATGGTTGCAGGTCGGGGACTAGATGCATTGTCGCCTGCTCTTTGATCTAGGTGGCCCTGGGGAGTCCCCAGGGGCAGGAAAGATGCCGGAAGAGCTGTGTGCAAAGTTTGGGCTTTCTTTAAAGTTTGTCCTGCCCATGTTTTCCTTTTCAAAGCCTCAGGACCGCTCTGGCTGAAGCAGTGCCCAGTGCTGGATATAGTAGGGATTAGCCCATTGCCTGGGCGTTCCTTTTCTCGGAGTTCCTCTTCAGTTTAATTCCTCCTGGGGACATAGCTCCAGTCCTGGAAACCTCAACTCTCAGCTGACTCCAAAGATTGAAGCGATAATGATTCTTGCCTTCTGGGAGGCACCAGGGGAGTGAGACAAGATAGAAGGGAGAGAGCCGTGGATGGGTATGGAAGGACAAGGGCATTGTAACTTTTTTTATGCAGCTCGATTTTGTGCTCATCCATCCCTTTGGCCTGGCTGTCCTGAGTAAGAGATGTTCGGTGAATGCTTTTAATTGATCCAGCAGGCAGAAGTCTCCCAGTTCACAGCTGTTTTCCTCCTGTCTTAAGGAAGGGATACCGGCAGAGAGGGAGAGGCCAGGTGCTGGCAGGGAGATCCGTCCCTAACCTGGGGCACAGACTACAGTACTGGGCTTCTTGGGGGGTAGGGAAGGGCTAAGAGGGTTGTGGGAGATGAGGATGGGGGTAGTGGGGGAGATGGGAGGATGCGGGGTTGGGATATAATGGAGTAGATCAGGAATCCTCAGAATGAAAGAAGCCATATGTCTGGGAGGACAATGGGCCTTTAGATAGAACCAGTCAGGGGAGAGCCTCAGTCTGGAAGCAGGGAAGACACAGGGAAAGGCAAAGAGGTGGTTTAGCTCCCTGTTAATTTTTCACCAGTAATTCCTTTTGCAGAAAGGGATTGAGTGGTCTCTGAATGAATCCCCTGGAATAGTAAGACCACAGATGTAGACATTACCTCCTGTCCCCCCCCCTTCACCCAGTGACTTGAACCTAGCACCTACCCTGCTCTCAAGCAGTCGCAAAGGGTTTTCCTTCTGTCCTTGAGGGACTGGGCCTACCTTGGCTCATCCATAAACATGGCATGTTCTGAATTCTCTCAACGTGGGAAAGCTAACTGCAGTATCTGGGTGTAGAGGAGGAAAATAGATCTCTTTAGCACATTTCTTTCTTACCTCTTCCCGTATTTCAAACCAGACCTGATCAGGGCATGGGAGCCTTATTTTCAGTGTGAGGTGGCTAGTGGGTTTTGATCTGAAGCACAGAGGTCTCGGCTCCTTTGGTTTACAGAATGACTTAGGTCATAGGCATTTTAGCTTCATGTACTGACTTTTGTGACTCCCCCATTTCTAGGCACCAGGGACAGAGCAAGTCCAAAGTTGGTGTGCAAAACCCATCACATGGCAGCTCAGGATTTATTGCCAAAGAATAATTTGCATAAGACTGGTGCTGATCAGGCAAGTAATACCAATGCCAGAAGCCATAAATTCCACAAAAGGGGAGACATTCCAGTTCTGGGGTAGTGAGCAAAGAACTTAAGTGCAGGAGGTGTGGGAACAGCCATTGAAGAGAGGACCATTTGCATAGATGGAGTGCACCCGCATTTCCCAGAATGCTTTTAGTTTTCTCTAGTGGTGAGAACCTGTGGCAGGGGTGGGTTTCTCAGTGTAGTTCCAGAATGAGTGGTCTTCACCACAAGATGCCGTCACCAAGTCAGAAAGCAAGCGAGTTTAACCACTGCCTCCCGCCCCTAATGGCTTGTTAACAAGGTCTCATGGCCAAACTATAATTCCTGGGAAGGAGACCTTATTTAGAAACAGGGCCCTGTGCAAATATCAGGACCTCGAGAGGAAATGATTCATAGGACCACTGTCTGGAAGAATCCCCCAATTCAATGAGATGTCCCTTCTAAAGATGCTCAGGGAAGACACACAGAGCAAGAGATGGAGGCAGAGGCAGAGATTAGAATGTTACAGTTACAAGCCAAGGCCACCAGAAGCCATGGGCTGGAGGAGGCAAGACCAGGTTGTTCTCATGTCCCCTGAGGGAGTGTGGCCCTGCTGACTGCTCCATTTTGAGGTTCTGCTTGTCAGAGTTGGAAGCTTTTGTTGTTTTACCAAGTTTGTGACCTTGTGCTGCAGGAACCCTAGGGAGTAAGTACCTCCTGCTCATGTTGGATTCGTGGGGTGCTTGTTCCACACCCCCAGGCCTTTCTTCCACGTGTGCCCGTTTCGTCACTCCCTTGAGGTATCCACCTGGAGGAGGGACTCCATGCCACCGCTGATTTTTCCATGCAACACATTCTTGCACCAAGAAGTTCTTGGTTTTGGAGTAATAGGATTGGTGGTTGGAGGGAGGATTCCATCCTCCAGTATGGATCCTGGAATTTCTTCTCCTTGGTCAATTATGAGTGAGTGGCGTGAACTTGAACCTCCGTGGGGCTGAAAGAATCATGTCTGGTTGTGTATGTACCCACATGTGTGAGTGTGTGTGTGTGTTCCTGAGCTGCTCCTTCACATCCTGCTCCACACACACCCTGCTTTTGGGGGGAGAGCCAGCAGAGCCCTGTCCTGCCAGAATTCCCTTATGACCAGGAAGAGTTCCGAACTGAGATCACTCCGAGCATATATTCCTGAGAAGAGCAGTCATTTCTAGAAGAGGAACAAGACAAGCTCCTGGGGACTGGAGAGATGGCTCAGTGGTTAAGGGTACCAACTGTTTTTCTAGAGGTCCTGAGTTCAATTCCTAACATGTGCGTGGCAGCTCACAACCACTTACAACTGTAGACCCCATGAATTCCGATTTCCTCTTCTGGTATGCAGACAAAACACCCATACACACAAATTAATAAATCTTAAAAGCACAAGCCCCTGCCTTACATAGCTTTTGTGGCCACCGATCTATAAACAGTTCACATACCCAAGCAAAGTGTGTGCCTCAGCCGGGCGGTGGTGGCGCACGATTAATCCCAGCACTCGGGAGGCAGAGGCAGGCAGATCTCTGTGAGTTCGAAGCCAGTCTGGTCTACAAGAGCTAGTTCCAGGACAGGCTCCAAAAAGCTACAGAGAAACTCTGTCTCGAAAAACCAAAAGAAAAAAAAAGTGTGGGCCTCTCTTCAGTGAGTGTTCAGTGGCCCGCATAGACATTTGTTCCTCCCGCCCCACTTCCTCTACATACCTCTCTAGAACTTTCCAATGAAGGTTACCACCATCTGGTCGGTTTTATAAAAAGGAGCCCTGAGAGTGTCTCTTGATGGTTTCCTTATCATTTCCCAAATCTGCCCCAACCCCCCCCCCCACACACCTGGAAATTATATTCCCTGCTTGTATTCATTTCTTTCTTGCTGCAAGGTACTGAGGCTGAGGTACTTATTAAAGGGAGTAGGTTTATTTATTTCACAGTTCTGTAGATTGCAGGGGGTAGCACCAGTATGTACCCGCCCTGGTGAGGGAGCACACTCTGGCTACATCACGGCGTGGTTGACGGCATCACGCTGGACTCACGCGCAAGAGGGAAATTCAGAAGCCAGACCTTGCTCTCTGCAAACCTTTCGCTCTTGCAGGACTTAACCCCTCATGAACGACATGAAATCCTCCTAAGGCTGACTCTCCCATGATGGGTCTTCCACAAGGCCCTACCTAGAAAAGGCTAGGGAAGGCCACATCATCTCCAGTCCCGCCACGTTGAAACCCAAGCTCCCGACACATCATCAGCCTTTGGACACACAAAAGTCATATTCAAACCAGAGCCCCGCTCAAACGTCACTCAAACGTCAGTTCAAACAGCTCCTCCCCTCACCGTCCCTGATAGGCCCTCCGTTGCCCGCCCTGTTGCGTCACAGTTCTGTGAGGGCAGAGACCATGGTCACTTGTTCACTACCGTCTCCCCAGTGTTTCAAACTGCCTAGGCATTGTTGGTGCTGCTGGAAGAAGACTGGTCAGATAATTGACTAAACAGGCAAATGAATGCTATCTTAAGTTTTAAAGTATAGTGCCGGTGTGTATGCAGGTGCGACATTGTGTACACGTGGAGGCCAGAGGACAGTTTTGTGGAGTAGGGCCTCTCCTTCTACCTTCATGTGAGTTGCAGGAGTGAACTCAAAGCCATCAGGCCCACAGAGCATACGCCTTTCCCCCCATAGCATCTCCCAGCCCCGGGTGCCATTTGGAACCACAGCGGCGGTATCAAGTGGAGGCTTCCTTTGCAGAGTCCAGGGACCACCCAGGAACAGATAAACAGATGTTCTAAGACAAGAGCACTGATCTGGGACTCCCCCACCCCCCACCCCAGGCTTCAGAGACCCTGAACCACGTAGTGGTGCAGAGATCCCCACCCTGTGCTGTCTGCCAGGGGTGTTTTCCATTTCCCTAAACAAGCACAGTGCTGCTGGGCGGTGGTGGTGCAGGGAAGAGGCAGGCGGATCTCTGATCTCTGTGAGTTCGCGGCCAGTCTGGTCTACAAAGTGAGTCTCAGGACAGCCAGGGCAGTAAAACAGAGAAACTCGGTCTCGGACAAACAAAAACAAAACAAAACAAGCAAAAACAACAACAACAACAACAACAACACCCCCGCACACAGTGTACACAGGGGGGTGGGGTCAGTGTGTCCACATGGGTTAGGGATTTTGCTAGGTGCTGAACTGAAGGCAGGGGTGGGAAGAGGTTCAAGGAAGCCGAATGGAAAACTTTCACCCTTTCAGGACAACTACAAAAGGAGAATCAGGCTGCTGTATTCAGAGAGCCAGTCTAACCTCTGTGGCGGCAGGAGCCTTGGGTCTGGCTGCTTGCTCGATGACAGCGTTCTCTGAGTGCTTTGCCATCCTCCTCTCCCCAGCACTTCCAGTTCTGAAAATCCAAGCCTATAGATTTGAAGCGAGTACAAGGACTTACTAATCCTGCAACTGTTAACGTATTGCCCGCCCCTCCTCCCTCTCTCTCTCCAAATACTTTTATTTTGCTGAACAATCTGCAAGCAAACTGCTGACATCTTGATACCTCCCATCCAAATATATCAACATCTCCTAATAAGGTCATCCTGTCACGAAACCACAATGCTCTGATGGAAGTCGTAGCAGCACACGACACACGATCTGCATTTGGGGCCCTGAAGAATTCCCCCGGTGCCTTTTTACAGCTGGATCATTTTTTTTAAACCATGCCCAGGATGCAATCAAGATTCACGCGTGATGTTTAGTCATTTTGTCTTTAATCTAGATCCTTCCTTGCCTTTTTATCATGACTGCTTCTTGTTTGTTTTTGTGACATTTCCTTTTGGGAAGAGTCTGTGCTAGGTGTAGACATGTCTTTAGTAACATGGTTATTGGGGCTTAGCAGAATTTGGGCTTAGCATTTGGAACATCTGTGGCAGTCACTCACCGCCTCAGATTGAGATTGAATAATATCAGATATGCTGCTGATATAAACTTGATCACCAAGCCTCACCCCATTCTTGTGTGGAATCAATAATTGGTGAGTTCTTCACATGGCTAGAGGGTCAGTGGGGTGCCAGGTTCACCCTGTAACTGATGATGCTTGCCTGGAGAAAATACCGGGGCTACAGAATGATATTTTAAGTATTTCATTCTTCTTACATCTAGTTGGTTATTTTGTTTCTGTAAGAATTCAAATTTGAAATAATAACCCGGGAGCTGGGGAGATGGCTTGGTGGCTAAGAGCACTTGCTGCGCTTGCAGAAGGCCTGGGGTCAGTTCCCAGAACCTGTGTGGTAGTTCAGAACCATCTGGAACGTCAGCACCAGGGGATTTGATCTCATCTTGCTTCTGAGAGTATCAGGCATGTGTGTAGTGCCTGGCTATTCTTGTTCATTTTGATGTTCAGATTGCTTCTACTTTTGAGCATCCTGAGGTCAGCTCCTGAATCTGTTTGGCAAGATCACATTTACATTTGAGCCCTGTTTTGCTTTCTGATCAGACATAGCATTCCAGGCTTGTCACATGCATGTTAGCCCCAAACCTAGAATCAGCCACTGTTTCAAGGAGCCCTGGTTTCTGTAGTGGTAAGGTGTATAGGACTTAGTGGTGCCTATGCCATGGTTACTGGCCTGTCAGAGCTACTATGCTCTTCAGTGGACAGAACTCAGTAATCTGTTGCTAATCATGGGTTCAAACCGGTTTCTCCATCTCACATGTAACATTGCGGGTTTTTCTTTAACTTTTACCGATGGCTAGTGTACTTTATTCTTTCCAGTAAAGAACATGTGTGTGTGTGTGTGTGTGTGTGTGTGTGTGTGTGTGTGTTTGTCTTATACAATATCGTGCAGAAAAGAGTTTCAGGATGATGAGACCACTATCAGTAAATCTACTAGATACCAGATAAGCTCAGAACAAACCCATTGTGTGCAATCAGAGTACTTCAGTTGATTCCTGGTTTTGTGTGGTTTTCACTTCAATATAATACCAGATTTGTTTGTGTCTGTTTGTGTTACTCCATCCTTTTGAAGTTCAGTTTTAGCTTTTGAATATGCTAAACATATATATGACTCCGAAATAAAACAGAGACAGAGTCTACAAGACTCATCGCCCTGCCTTTCCTCCCGCCGCCACAGCTGCCTTTGTGTATCTGTGTACATCTTTCCACACAACTGGCACACCTACACACTCTGATTGTTCTCTTTTCAATATCTTCAGTATTTTCTTTTTTGCTGCTTACTCTAAGCTTGACACTCTCCTGAGAGCCCCCACTGCTCACTCTCTTTGCTTCTTGTGTGTTCCTTCATGTGGGAACCCTTCTGTGGTTGGTTCCTGTGGAATCTACCGAAGCTGGGTAGTCGTGCCTTGTTGCTGGTCTTGGGGACTATGGTGCTCCTTCTGGATCCTGCATGTCCTCCTGACCCTGAAGGTTATGAGAAAGTACAAGGGCGGGGTCCAGAGTCGGAGCGACGTAATCCTAAATCCGGCCCCTCCTGCCTGTCTGTTAGGGCAACCACAGCTTTGGAGGTACCTTTCTGGGGAGGGATTTTGGCATCGGTAGGTTATGAAATGCCACAAGTAGAGAGCGGTTGACTTCTGTGTCTTCCGCTTATCACAGTACATGTTTTTAGTCAGCCGGTGGTGACTCACACCTGTAATCCCAGCACTTGGAAGGCTGAGGCAGGAGGATCAGAAGCTCTGACTATATGGTAAGACTATATCTCAAAGAAAACAATGGGGTGCATGGGACTGGAGACTGGGGTCCTGGCTCAGCAGTTAAGGACACTTACCACTCTTGCAGTGAGTTCTGTTCCCAGAACATTTTATTGGCTCACAACCCACTGGAACTGGAGTTCCAGAGGATCTGACACCTTCTGATACAGACACACATGTGGTGCACAAACATACATGCAGGCAAAATATCCATACACATAAAATAATACATGTCTTTTAAATATATATAAAAAAGAAAAAGTACATGCTCTTTAAAAATTGAGGTAAAATTCATGTAACATAAAATGTATCATTTTGACCACTTTAAAGTAGACATTCATTTACTCCCTAGATTGTGTATGTATTATTCACAGAGAAACCTCATTCCTGATAATTGATCTCTTCTCAGTTCCCCTTCCTCAGTCCCAGCAGCCATGGAACTGCTTCCTGTCTGTGTATTTGCCCGTTGTGGATGCTTCTTGTACACAGGTTGTACAATACAAATCCCTTTGCAGCTGGCTTCTCTTCAAGATTTAGCCCTTATTAGCACTGCTCAGTATTGGTTTGCTTTTTAGGATTAAATATCTGTCATACGGATGTTCTGTAGCCTGTTTGTCCATCTGCCAACTGACGGACATCTGGACAACTTCCACAGTTTAGTCTGGTCTTGTGAACAGGGCTGCTCAGAGGTTTAGATGCAAATCTCTGTCTGAATGCGCACACCCCACTGTCTGAGTGTTCCTAGGAACGCATGACTAGATTTTATGGTAACTGTTTACGTATTTTCTTGTGGAGAATGCTGGAGAGCAATGCTGGAGCCTTGCACGTGGTGAGCATGTGTTCTAGCACGCCTTCCTAGCAGAGCTGTTCCCCCATCAGCCCCATCATTTTACACCAGCAGCCAGTGTATGAGGACCGCAGTTTCTCCGCCTGCTCACTAACGTTTTCTTTTTGTGATATGGTCCCTCAACGGAGACAGGGTTTTCCTGAAACACTGAATCTTCTTGATCCTGCCTCCCTGGTGCTGGCTTGCCTGCCTCCCTTCCCTTCCTCTCTCCCTCCTTCTTCCCTTCCTCCCTCCTTCCCCCCTCCTTCCCTCTCCTCCCTCTTTTCCTTCCTTCCTTCCTTCCTTCCTTCCTTCCTTCCTTCCTTCCTTCCTTCCTTCTTCTCCCTCCTTTCTTTCCCTCCCTCCCTCCCT
>NW_026068093.1:369863-448981 GCF_014885135.2 Alexandromys fortis | reverse complement strand
CCCTCCCTCCCTCCCTCCCTCCCTCCCTTCCTCCCTCCCTCCCTCTTGATTGTAGCCATCCTAGTGGGTATAAAGTGACCAAAACTTATTTCATCACAGGCTGGAGATATCTCCCCACCTTTTGGCTTCCAGTCCCCAGAAAAGGAGCTTGGTCTCCCTTATTGTTCTACTTCCTTGGTGGCTAGAGGGGGCGGCTGCAGGCTGGAATCCTGTTACGTGCTCGTGCTTGGTGTGGTTTCAGCTGATTGCAGAGCCCCAGCGTTTCACAGCACAGCCCCCCTCATCATCGACTGTAGCGCCCAGAGACCCAGAGGTGCGGGATCGTAGTTGATTGAAGAGAGGAGTGTGAAGTAGTCATGGAGATTGGTGACCTTTAGGGCTCTTTCAAAAACACTTCACGTGGTCTACATAACCTGGCCCAAGCCTGCATCTCCAGACATCCTGACCGAAGCCACATAAACACGGAGTGCAGCCTTCTGACCACAAGACCCTCAGGGGACTTTTTCAGTAAACCATACTATAGCACTCTTCGGGCTTCCAGGGCTGGTGAGCTCAGGCCTTGAGGTCCCCCAAGGTAAGAATTACCACTTCCTGTCAAAAGTCACATGCGTCTTGGTTCCCACTCTGGCCAAAAATCAAACCAGACTCTCCGTGTCTCACCCTCAGGTCCTCCACAGACAGTCCCTCAGAATCTAAGGTACTTCCTAAGTGTTTACCTGGCTTGGAGGTGGAGGATGAGTAGGGAATGGGGATAGGGTGGAGGGGTAAAGGAGGCAGTGGGGGATGGGGTGTGTTGGGGACCGGAGACAGAGGTTGGAGTGGGGGGATGAGATAGTAGGTAAGGATGGGGGAAGGGATAAGGGGATAGAGTGGAGGGATGGGGTGGGATTGGGGGATTGGGTGGGAGTGTGAGATGAGGAAGGGGTGAGGATAGGGTTGGGGTAGAAGGATGGAGACGGGAGTGGGGGATGGGGACATGTGCAGGGTGATTTCCTGCATGGCTGTGTGATTTTAACCGTGGAATTTTTCAGGGCTAACAGATTTGTTACCCTGCTTTTTATTTGCTGTGACGAAATGTCTTACTTACAGGAGAAAACACTCATTTTGGCTCACTTTTTGAGGCTTCGGTTCATGGTCGGCTAAGCCACTTCTGTGTCTATAATGGGTACATATAGCAGAGGAAGTTGTTCACCTCAAGGTGATGGGAAGAAAAAAAAGAGGTAAGGAAAATGAAGGGGGGAAAGAGACAGAATTCCAAACTTTAAAGCAAACACAACAAAGCGTTTTATCTTTTTATTTTGTATGCACAATGGAAGGTGGGGTGGTACAGATGTCATGGCTCATGGGTGAAGGTCAGAGGAGAAACGGCCCAAGCTGGTTCTTTGCTTCCATCATGTGAACCTCAGAAATGGAACTCAGGACCTTAGTCTTAGCAGCAAGTGCCTTTACCTAACGGACCCTCTTGCCTAGCCCTAGTATCCCTGTCAAGTGTGCAGCTCAGTGGTGTAACATTTTCTGTGCTGCTTCACCTCCTAATGTTTCCACCACCTCCCAACAGTCACACAAGTAGTCAAGGAGACTTCTATACTCGAGGCTTTGGGGAAACTTTGTTAGCAAAGTCATCAAGAGAAGACACCCCTCAGTAAGCCAATTAAAGAAGTGAAGTAAAAATGAAGCTGGAGAGATGGCTCAGCAGTTAAGAGCACTGGCTGCTCTTCCAGAGGTCCTGAGTTTAATTCCCAGCAACCACATAGTGGCTCACAACCATCTGTAATGAAGTCTGGTGCCCTCTTCTGGCCTGCAGGCATACATGAAAGCAGAACATTGTATATATATATATATAATAATCAAATAAATCTTTAAAAATGAAAAGCAGAGAAAGATTTATTCAATGTGGCTACATTAGGATAGAGAAACAAAGGGGTCTAGTGGACCACAGTTGAGGTCCTAGTACAAGGTTTAGGTTTAAATATTGTCTTAGTGTTCTATTACTGCGAAGAGACACCATGATCGTGGCAACTCTTATTAAGGAAAACATTTAATTTGAAATAGCTTATAGTTTTAGAGGTGTAGTTTATCATGATTATGGTGGGGAGCATTGTGGCATGCAGGCAGACATGATACTGGGGAAGGAGGTAAAGGTCCTATATCCTGTTCCGCAGGAAGCAGGAAGAAAGAGACATGGAGACTGGCATGGGCTTCTGAAACCTCAAAGCCCACCCCTCAGTGACACACTTCTTCCAACAAGGCCACACCTCTCAGTCCCTCCCAAATAGTGCCACTCCCTGATGACTAAGCATTCAAACATAGGACCCTATGGAAGCTTATTCTTAATTCAAACCATCACAAATAGCAAACAGGAGTCATGCAAGAGAAAAAGGTATGCTGTGAAAGGTAAGCCAGCATGGGGATCAGCTGCATGCAGACAAGCAGCCATGTGGCAGGGAGGGGAGCTTTAGTGAAAGAGTGGAAAAGAAAATCAAAAGCCCCAGAGCACCAGAAAAAAAAACATAGTGAGGCCCTGTCTAGTATCTGAAAGAAAGAAGAGAAGAAAACAGTAGTTCTGTCTTTCTGGGTCAGGATTCAGAAAGATGGACAAACTCAAAAGTATCTCATGGCAACTCTAGTGATTATGCTAGGGCATGGGAATTCTGGGAAGGGAAAATCCATGACCTCATTGTTTGGTTGGAACTCCTGCTCACCCCTGAACAAGCTAGGAAATCCCATCTGGCCTACTTCCTCCAACCCTAACCACACTGAGGAAACTCTGAACAAAGGAATGGCACCGAAAGCCTAGGTCCACGTTTCTGACGTGCCTGCCCAGGGGCACAGCTTTTGATAGTACTTGGACACAGTCCTAGCTCTTGGCTGACACATCAACACCCCTTGCCTAAGATCTATAAAATCTCCCTGTGTTAGCCTGGGTGCTCGACTTCTCTGGCCCCATTCTTTGGGACCGGTGAGTCTACCCAGGAGCAACACTCCATGAAACTATATTTATCTGTTTTTAATCTGGTTTGATCTGCCCTTTTGCATTGGTAGAAACCTATCAATCACTCATCAGAGGGTTTATTCCTCTTACCTCCTTAGCATGGCTTAAGGTGAACTCACTTCCTGAAGAGTGAACCCTTAACTAAGTGACTGACACAATTGAATGACCATATAAGGGAGGAGGAGGCAAAGACTTTCCATGTATAGGATGAGTTAAGAGGAGAACACCGTAGCAACATGCAGGGCCCGTTCAGGGAAAACTGCATCCTTCTGGCCAAGAGAATGGGATCTCTGACCTGGAGGGAGACCCAACACTCCAGTTAGGCAGGTCAATACCTGGCTAAAGACCACTTTTATGGCATGTTCACCTTAGCTATGCTAAAGAAGTATAGGAATAACTAGCCTTCTAATGAGGTAATATATGTTTCTTTCTCAGAATTCCTACTTCCCACCTCTGTCCCTAGGAGCTGCCATGAAATTTGGCTAAAGTATGTCTGAATCCTGACTCAGAAAAGTGAAATGTGAAATCTCTCTCTCTCTCTCTCTCTCTCTCTCTCTCTCTCTCTCTCTCCCCCAGAGCCTAGAAACGCTTATTTATTTATTTATTTATTTAGGGGAAAGCAGCATGCTTTGGGCTTCCTTGCTCTTTCTCTTTCCTCTGCCATGTGCTTGACCTCCATGTCAGCTTAAACAACGTGGCTTTCTCACTTTGCCTTTCTTCCCCACCAAGCACCTGCCATGAATTTCAATTTGCCTGCGTAGGGATTCTTTTTTTAAACTCCAATGAAGTAGTATAAGCTTCGGTTTGAGTATATCCTTAAATACTTTATAATAAGACTAAAAACCCCAAGAGGGGACCCCAGTTTCTTTAGTTTTATGTAGTGATCTGGTGAAACTCCCCAAAATTACTGGTAAGAAAATCATATAGGGAGGACCCTAAATCCAAACACACAGACACACACACACACAGACACACAGATACACACACACAGGCACACACACACACACACACACACATTGAGGCAGGACCTCGTATAGCTCAAGCGGGTCTTAAACTCACTAGATACCTTAGGATGACCCTGAATTTCTAATCTTTCTACTTTCATTTCTTGACCATTAGGATCACAGTCATGACCAGTTCTGTGTTCAACTGGACCACCTTGTGTGTAGTGGGCAAGTATTCCGTCAGAGGAGCCATGTCTCTACTCCCAGGGGCACATCTTTATAAGAAAATGCACAGGGTCAAAGATACAGAGCAGGAGGAACTTAGGACGTGATACCCCAATACGTGTTACTACCTTGACATAAGGATTCTATTTAGTAAAAGGTCCTTGGGAAGAACAGCAGGTATACGAAAGATGATTCAGCCTTTCTGTTCTTTCTTCTGAAAACAATAAAGAAAAGCTGCCTCCCTTGCATGGACAGTGCCTTCCCCATATCAGGAGGAAAGTGACATTCTTCTATCAAGGATAAAAAGCTAAAGCAGAGAAGATTCTGTACAAACAAGCCTTGTTCAGCTAACCTTATCTGCCTTAACTCTTTTTTTTTTTACATTTATTTATTTATTTTGTATACAATACTCTGTGTGCATGCCTGGAGGCCAGAAGAGGGCGCCAGACCTTTTTACAGATGGTTGTGAGCCACCATGTGGTTGCTGAGAATTGAACTCAGGACCTTTGGAAGAGCAAGCAATGCTCTTAACCTCTGAGCCATCTCTCCAGCTCCCCATCCACTTAACTCTTAGCTCAAGCCTCTTTGACACTGTTAGGTCTCAAAGAAACTGGGGACAACCGGCTAATTGAGGTGCCTATTAGCATATCAAAACAGATGCAGGCCAACCTCCCAGCATCACTTGGTACCTGTACTCTTCCCAGCCCTTCTCACCCTTCCCCCCTACCCTAATCCTCTCCTGCCTAGGGGCTGAGCTTTGCCTCCCCCCCCCCCCAAGCCATTTTGACCACACAATCTCTTGGTCTCTTAGTTCTCTTAACCTCTTTGTCCAGGGCTCCTCTCTTGGCCAGTTTGCCCTCTCTTCTCTCTTTCTTCCTCTCTTGCTCTCCCCACCTCTCTGTCCTCTTAAGGCCCTAGATTCACGTGTTGGGCTCTGATCGTCTAGTCAGCATCAGTGTTATGAGTAGGGCCTCATGGGTCATGCTGGGGTCCTAAGGACTGTGTTCTCATGTGCTGATTAATATGGGAGAGACTTGGGAGGAGCTTCTTTTGCTGCTCCTCTTCTGTAAGGGCCTTACGTTCAGGGAACCATCTTGGATGCAGAATGGACTCTCAGAAGACTACAGTCAAACCAAATCTTGGGCTTCCCAGCCTCCAGAACCATAAGAAATAAAATTCGACTCTCCAACAATTACCCAGTCTGTGGTATTTGTTATCAACACAAAATGGACCCAGACAATATCCTTCCAAGGGCTCCTGTGTCATGCAATACTGTCAAAACATCCGCAGGTCATTTCCCTGTCAATCTCCCTGTGTTAGTTTAAATCTTGGGCTCAGCTGAAAACCCTGACCTGTGACTGTCAGCTGTCGGCTGGTGATAAATTATCCTCACTAAAGCAACTGGTGGATGGAGGAACTGGTTTTGGCTCGCCTTTGGCAGGAAAGTGAAGGCAGCAGAGAACAGAAGCACTGGGTTAGACTGGGTTGTTAGTCAGGGAGAAGAGTGATGAACGCTGGTGCTCAGCAGCTCTCTCTCTCTCTCTCTCTCTCTCTCTCTCTCTCTCTCTCTCTCTCTCTCTCTCTCCACAGTCTCTGACACAAACCAAGGAAAGGTGCCACACACTTTCAGGTTGACTATCCCCACCTCAACTAACCCAGTCAAGAAGTTTCCTCACAGGCAAGCCCAGAGGCTAACCTCACACCTCACAGGTCCGCCTGGAGGCTTGTCTCCTAGGTGACTCCAGATTCTGTCAAGTTGACAATTAGCATTAGCTATCACAAGAGTAGAGGTAAAATTGTGTTTCTCTAAGGCAAAAGCCAAGGCATACCGCAGATGGTCAGGATAGCGCAGAACCCAGGGAAAGGCAAGGCCTTCCTGCTGAGCATCTTCAGCAGAGAGTGTAGTCTTTCCAGTTGCTCGGTTTTGGACCCTCAGCCTCCAGTGCTAAGAGAGTAAATCTCCATTGTTAATACTACCAGTTTTCCATCATGCAACAGTGGTCCAAAGGATGCCAACACCACAAGGCAGTGTTCTGGACTCATCTGATGATTCTCAGGGGCTTGGACCCTTGAGGTGTGAACTTCAAAAGCAATTCTTGACCTTTCTTTTTCTGCTCTGTGAGACCAGGAGGCCAAAGAGCTTGGGGCTGTGGTTTTACCCTGACTCCCTTAGGAAGATAAAGCCCTAGTCAAGTATTGTCCTTTCATGGCCGGCCTTGGTTAGAAGTACAGAATGTGCTGGACTTTGAAAATTGTTACTTTTCCCGGGGCCTATTGTGAGAGGGTTCCTTTCCCCTCCCCTTGCCTGAAGCCTGTGGATTTTCTCTCGAGCCAGTCAGATCTGGTTTCTGGAGGGCCCTAGGCTTGGACCCCTGCAGGTCTTAGCTCTCAGACTAACCCATACTCTTGTCTCCAGTGACGTCCCCACGTTCCAGGTGAGAGTTCTGACCAGTTTTGCTGGCTTAGGGTGGCTTTGCCCTCCTGGTAAGTTGTAAGCATAGGTGTCTCCCATGGGCAGATCTTCTCCGTGCCTTCAGTTCTCGGAGGGAATCTGGGGAAATGTTTGGGTTTTCAGTTTGCTTCATTTCTTTCCTTTCTTCTGAATATGGAAGCAGCCAATGGCTTCCTGACAGCTCTCTGTTTTCTTGGTGGCTTTTTGTCAGTCAGAATCCTACCTGGTTTCGTAATAAGACTGTCTCCCTGCTATGCCATTCGGCTTTTGTCGGACGCAAGTTATACAGACCCAGACATGGAGTAGGAAAAATAAGAAATAGTGGAAGAGTCAGAATTTTATACAGTCTCTAGAGTGCTCATAGTTAATTTTGTGACTTTGATGTTATTCCTAGAACACCAAAGAAAAAGTTTGCTACTTTTTCTTCTTTGTCATTACTGTTATTTTGTGATAAGTGTCTGAATATGTAACCAAGGCTGGCCTCAAACCCATGACCCTCTTGCCTCAATCTTCCACAGAAATTTCTGGAATCCACAGCAACCTTTTTTGCAGCTAATCTTCCTGGCTGGGGGCTACCCCTCTTTATATTCCACTGAGCATATTTTTATCTAATCCTCAACAGTTGCTTCCCGTGTGTTTCCCTGTCTTGTTTTGACTCTGTAAACAATCTGATACTCAGGGCTCAGCTGTGACTTTGATGGTTTCCTAGAGTCGATGTAGACCCAACGCAAATCTGTGAACTGGATTCTTTCCCGTGTGGTTTGCTATCCCAGGGTTGTATTATAACAACTGAGCTTACTCACACATGAGCTCCATTCCTGTGATCTTGGCTCTCACTGCGACAGGAAACTCCCAGCAAGAGCCTCCAGAAGCTGACATCTAGGAATTTTCCCAACCCCACTTTGCTCTTTGAAAAGCAACCTGTAGATGCTCACTGTGGGCTGTGGAGGGAAGCGTGAGGAGGCAAAAACTGATCCCGGGCCTCAAATCACTGCTTCGTTGCACTCTTCTGATCTTTTAATTGTGTGCTGCTAAAACTCAGGGGGGAAAGGATGAAGAGTTTGTTAGTATTGATTAGGATTGCTGTGGTCACCATCTGTGTCTATGAAAATGATAATTCGGTGGTTTAGGAGTTTGGCTGGTCAGGAGCGTGACCTCACCTGAGTCCAATCTCGTGGTCTGTCATTCACTGGGTTACCTTGGGCAAACTGCCTTTCTGTGTTTCACTTTCCTCACCCTTAAATTGATACTGATAGCATCAACCTCAGGATCGTCGGGAGTAACTGAATGAGCTGAGGTACATGAAGTTCTTTAACCCAGTGCTAGGAACATCATATTCAATAGACAGGGCATCCGGAGAGAGACAGAAGTGGGTGGAAGAGGAGAAGTAGAGACCACGAATGTGGTGACAACTTCTGCTTCGGGAGTGGAAGGATCCTCCCCTCTGCACTATGTACAAGGCTGTATTTCCAGAAGAATCTTTGGGGCTTCAAATGTGGTTTCTAAGAGTTGAAAGCAAAGACTTGGGCTAATACATGAGGAAGGAGCAATGCATTATATTATCACAGGCTGGCTGTGACAACATATATCCATAACCCTAGCTCTGGGGTGACAGAGCCTGGAAGAGTTGGAGGCCAGTTTGGCTATATAATGAGTTCAAGGCCAGCTTAAGCTACACAGTCTTACCCCATCTAAAAAAGAAAAATCACCAGTGTTATGTCCATGATAAATTCCTGGGCCATGCTGAGTAATAATGTCATGGTTATTATATATGCAATTATTGTTATGTTATACATATATATACATGCATGCACACACACATATATATGTATATATATATATATAATTGGTAAAAAAAAGTGAATGAATGTTTGTTTGTAGGCTAAGACTGCTCTTTTCCTGACTGCTCAGATTCAAATAATCACACAGAAATGTTCTTAAAACATTTTAAATGTCATATTCTGTAAGTCTTTGAAGTGTTGAAGGTTATCTATCTAACTGAAATATATCTCTGTATATCTAGGAAACCTAACATGACTACAGTTTGATTATTATAGATGACTATCTGTTAATCTGCATTTCTTAACTATACATTACGTTTTTAAATTAGCTGCACAAACACAATATCTTAAACAAGAGTAGAAATACATATATACAATGTAGCAAAATCAACCTTAAATTTGTATCAATAGACCAAGATCCATACCTATGTAAAGTATTCATCTCTATATTATATCCTCCTTTAATTGAAAACAAACATTTATAAACAAACATTTTGGGAATTTGGGCATAGTTTTCTCCAAGCTGCTTCATGGTGTTTTTAGGCTTCATGGAGACCTTTTGGGGGGACTTGTTATATCTAACCACATTATCCAGGAAGAAATCCACAGGTTCCCATCCCATGTGAAAACAAAAGCAGAACTTCTTTTCCAAAGCAACATATCCTTAAATACAAATTTTGAAGTCATGATACCTTTATGTTGGTTTAGCTTAGAATCAACCCCAGAATCAAATGTCTCTCTGTAGTCAAAAAATTCAAAGAAAACATAATAATATACATAATCCAAAATATATTCCATCTTTATGTGGCTTCTTTTTCTTTACTCCTTTAATCTTTGTCTATACTCATTTATATTACTTTTACTGCCTCTTTAAAGACTTTGTTTTATTTTTTAAATCTATTTCTTTTTATAACTGTCTATTCTTTTTCCCTCTCTCTCTCAAGCCTGCATACATTTTTTTAAACACACTGAGATCCATTCAGAGGTTTATTTTTGTTTGAATCTATCTTAATTGTGTATCTGTAATCCTTTTCTGACAAGGAACACTTTTAAAATGGTAAGCGGCTTGGTCACAGCAGCCCTAGATGTTGGCTTCACCTCTCTTGGCCTTTCAATATGGTGGAGGCATGTTTGCCACCAGCTCTGGGACTACTGGGTGGGAGCCGTGCTCCCATCTCAACTCTGGGAAGCACCATTCTTCCCAGAAGCATGCTGGGAAGCGTGCTGCATGGCCTGGAAATGTCTCCATGCATGGTGGCAGGAATCTACTATGCTTTCTTGCCTATGCATGCCTAGCAGGCCCTATGGAGCTGCTTGCCCAAGCAGAGTTGCTGAGTGGCAGGCATGTTCTCAGGTACTTTCCTCCTAACCCTGAGCAGGCATCCAAGCACCTGGACCCAAAGTGTGTGGCTGGCCATGTGGGTCAGCCCCAAATATATGGGTGCCATTTTGTAGGCTGGCAACGAGGATGGGATTAATAGAGAGTCATCTATAATAGTCAAACTGGAGTCATGTTAGTTAGGTTTCCTAGATATACAGAGGTGTATTTCAGTTAGATAGATAATCTTCAAACACTTACAGAATATGACATTTAAAATGTTTTAGGAACTTAGACTTTCCTTGATAGTGAAACATGTCTGCTTCTGGCAGCACCAATTACTTCAGAGAGATTGATGGGCATTGAAGAAACTTGTTACAGAATTTGCCTTTAATGGGACAAGGCTAGCCATTTCGGCAAGAAACTGTTCTTGCCTGGACTGCATTATGGTATGCTATATAAACTGGACAGGCAGAACCCATAGAAAACTGACTGCTAAACTTTCCAAAAGACAGAATGGTCCTTCAGGATTCCTGATTCACAAAAACTGTCAGACATTCTACAAGACACAGAAGAAAGCAACTGATGAACTTTGCCATTACAAGGCAGAACAGATCTTCCAATTTCCTGCTTCATGGAAAAGTCTGCTGAATACTATGGGCCTATAGGCTGAAGATGGATGCCCCAACATTACAGAAGAACTTTGGGTGACTGTCCAGGCAGCAAGATGTCCCTGTCAATTCTAGAACTTTGGAAGTTTCTTACAATGCACTTCCTGTTTACTTCGGTAATAATATATCATTTTAGAGTCTTTGAAGAATTGAAGACAGATAGTTATAGCTATAGTTTTCCTTAGTTGTGATAAAAGATAAATTAGATATGAAACTTTCCAAATACAAATAGACTAAATATTGTAACTATAATTCTTGCTTGATAACTGTTTTTATATGTATTTTTACTATATTAAAGTTAAAACCTTTCTTTTTATTTAGACAGAAAAGGGGAGATGATGTTGGATGTCCTTCTGTATATGTGTTACTTTTATATATATACATATATATATATATATATATATATATATAGAGAGAGAGAGAGAGAGAGAGAGAGAGAAAGTAGAGTAAGAGAGACACCATGCATCTACCAAAGGAGAAAGATCTCAGCCATAACCTTACCCAGTAAGCCACAGCCTCGTGGCAATGTACACATTAATAGAAATGGGTTAATTCAAGATGTAATAGCTAGCTAGAAATAAGCAAGAGTCATTGACCAAACAGTGTTGTAATTAACATAGCTTCGGTGTGATTATTCAGGTCTGAGCCTTTGGGGAAACGAAGGAGCAGCCTCAGCAGACATTGTTTTTCATCTTTTCTGCAAGTTTAATATCTAAAGAAAAAAAAGAGAGAGCTTGATGCATGCCTTATCCCAGAGGCAGTCTGATTGATCTCTGTGAGTCTGAGGACAGACTGTTTTACATAGCAATTTCCAGGACAGTCAGGGCTGCATAACAGAGAGATCCTGACTCAGAAAACAAGACAAAACAAAACAAAATAAAAAAAACTCTAAAAACAAACAAACAAAAAGAATACAAAATAGTTTGAGGAAATGGCTCAGAGGCTAAGTGTACTTTCTCCTGAGACTGATCCCCAAAGTCCCCATTGTGACAGAAGAGAACTTATTCCCCAGGTTGTTTTCTGACCTCCACACCCAGTCCATGGCATACCACCCCTCTCTCTCCTCATTCTCTCTCTCTCTCTCTCTCTCTCTCTCTCTCTCTCTCTCTCTCTCTCTCTCTCTCTCTCTCTCTCTGCTTTAGTTAGGGTTTTTATTGCTGTAAAAAAGACACCATTACCATGGCAACTCTTATAAGAAAAACATTTAATTGGGGCTGACTTACAGTTTCAGAGGTTCAGTCCATTAACATCATGGCAGGGATTACAGTGGCATGCAGGCGGGCATGGTGCTGGAGCTGCGAGCCCTACATCTTGCAGGCAACAGGAAGTTTACTGACACACTGGGTGGTATCCTGAGTATAGGAAACCTTGAAACCCACCCCCATAGTGACACTCTTCCTCCAACGAGGTCACACCCACTCCAACAAAGCCATACCTCCTTATAGTGCCACTCCCTATGAGATTATGGGGGCCAATTACATTTAAACTACCACACACACATGCCAAATGAAAAATAAATTTAAAAGAATAAAAAATTGGGAGTGAAACCTTACTTTGAGATGAATGCTAGCAAAATAGTTGTCACTGGCCTTCCCCTGGGGGCTTTCTCCCTGCCTTTTAGAGAATTGGGAAGGCTCTAGTTTAAAGATGCCACTGTAGTCTTTCTTGTCATACTTTCTGTAGGACTCTACTTTATGGATATCTGGTCTACCATGGGGACGGGTAATGTTCTCTATACTTGAATTGTACTTGGTTTTACTGTGTAGTTGGAAGAACATCCCACTGCGTCAGCATTTCATAGATTCCTGAATACTGACACTGCCAACCTGCCACAATTTCACACCTGAGAATCCTCAGGTCTAGAACAGACTGAAAAGAATGTGTATCAGAAAGAGCCTGTGTTTAGGTTGTTGGAATTTCACATATGTACCGAACACGGAGTTTGTGTGAAAGTCTCTCTTTTTTTCTTTTCTAAGAACATCTGATTAACTGTCGCACCTACTCATAACGAGGCTATAAAGTGGTTGTCACATCAAGGAACCACAGAAAGCAGGAAGTCAAGACCTATCTACTGAGGCGTGTCTGAGGAAATAACCCCAAATCACTAAGAGTGTAGAGTGTTTGTGTTACCTCCCATGATCCCAATGGTGTGCGGGGAAGAATCCCTGGCCACTCAGAGTACACACAGATGACCATTTTATGGAAGGTGAAGTGAAGCAGGTTGTCTGCTCTTGATGACGGAAGAAACGACTGTCACATAATAAAGGGATACCGATATTAGGAGAAATTTAAAGATGAATTTGTCTCTAATGGCAGCTGTAATAAGAGACATTTGACCAGGCATAGTGGGTGGGACACAGCACTTAGTGGGTTGAAGCAGAAGAGATCACAAGTTGAAGCCTAAACTGGCTGTACAGTGAGCTCCAGGGTAGCTTGGGATATATAACAAGACTCAAATTTTTAAAATTTTAAAAGGGGCCATGCTTCTTTTCACCTGCGGATTCAAATTGTTTGATGGGGATTGCTTAAAAGATGGTGTGAGAAGGCTCTTCTGGCCATTTCAGAGTCATGGCAAAAGTATGCAGGAATTGAAATTTTTTTGAAAGAGTGGTGTGCTATACATACAATATTTTCCAAGTCTGAAGTTTCAAAACAAAGTATTTTTGAGAACTTGAAAAGCACTAACGTCTTTTAAAAAACATCTGTCAAGGTGGGCCTGTCAGGGTTCCCTAGAGGAACAGAACTGATAGAATGAACATATGTAGTTTGTTAAGTCAGCTTATATTGAAATAGTAACAAGAACTGCCCCACACCCAAGAGGCTGACAACTCTGTGATTGCTGGGTTGTTGAGGCTGGGCATTTTAACAATTGCAATCTGGTATTAAAAACCTGGAGGGTTTCTGGAGAATTCCTAGTCCGTGACAGAGGCTTAGAAATGCTGGTTCTGATTTCAGTGAAGTTATGTTGGCAAGAGGGAAGGCCAAGGGAACAAAGGCATTTATAATCTGCCTTCTATCTTGCCCTTTTGAATCTGAGCTGCTATCAGAAGGTGCTCCCCCACATCCCCCCACATGTGGGGTGGGTCTTGGCACATCAATGGAAGTGATCAGGACTGTTCTTTGGGTAATTCTAACCTGCGGCACGCTGACATCAGAACCAAGCAGGGAATATTTCCTAAGTGCTTCTGAATTGTAGACAGTGTTCTGTGTGTCTTTTATATATTGATTCATTGAATCCTCCCAGCAGTCCCATGATGCAAAGGTTGTTACTGTCATCTCCACGTTCTAAAAAAGGAAGGGGGGTCACTTCCTGCAGGTGTATGCTCACTTTCAGGATTTGGTTGGTTCTGGCTCTTCACTTCGGATTTCTGTTGCTCTCAGGCTTCTTTTCTTGGTTTATTATTTTTATTTTGTCCTGGGCACCTGCCACCAGCTGCCCTTCTATGACAAAAGTGGTTCCCCCAGCCCCCACCACAGTGGGTATATTTGCAACCATCTGAGAATTTCTGCTTCTCAGAAAGGAACCTAGAGCCAACAGGAGCCAGGGTTACCCACAGCTAAAACTCTGGGGTCTGAGAGTTTTTGACCTAGGAGCTGATACTATGGGGGATGTTGTCAGGACACACAAACTCCTGTGAGGCTTCTGTCAGTGACATGGAGAGGAGGGAGCTAGGGCTAAGCAGAGCACCAAGAGGGAATGGATACTGGGAGTGTTCATTGAACACTCGCAGACAATATTATTTCAGACAATAAAGTGGCTCCAGAGTTTAAACAAAGGCTTGGATGCCATTGTTGTAGTTAGAACACTGTTAGTTAGTCAGTAACCCATTAGTTAGTATTACTATTGCTGTGATGACACACCACGACCAAAAGTAGGCTAGACCCTGGTAAGGTTAAGGCTAGCGAACCTGTTCCAAAGATGCTTGCAGGTTGCCAGAAGCAGGGATATTTTTGACTGCCTAAAGCACTATTCAGGAAGGTTTCTGAGGCACATCAGGCTTGGGGCTGTATACCAGAGTCTGAAACACTTGAGTCATGGAACTTACTCCACAGCCTTCTGGTTATGATTTGGCCTCCTGGGCAGCTTGGCTTGTGTTGAGACTTCTGTCTTGGCTTCTGTCGATCAGAAGCCAGTGGGTTGGCAGCTTTGGAAGCTGAGGTTCTCAGAATGAACTCCTCTAACATGACTTGCTCCTCCAGGCCTGTGGATCATGCCCCTGGGCCTCCAGGGCTGATGACTCTCCTTTGGATTCCCCTGGGGGAGGAAGTTTCTGACGACCCTGGGAGACAAGCAGTCTCTCTACCGGGAGACAAGCAGTCTCTCTACCTGGTTTTGTGTAGACTCAAGCTCAGGGTCTTTAATCAAGCTCCTGCTGGGGCTTGCTTACAGCCACCCCTGTCTCTTAATGCTTTACCAACTGCTGAAGCCCTGGCTTGTCTTCTGATGGTCAATCGGACGCTGTCTGAATTTCCTGCCACCTATAACAGATCTCTGTACTCTTGTTGCTGTTGTTTTTAGAGACAGGATTTCTCTGGCTGTCCTGAAACTTGCTTTGTAGACCCTGCTGGCCTTGAGTTCACAGACATCCTGAGTGCTGGGGTTAAGGTGTATGCCACCACTGCCTGTCTGGTGACTGCACTTTAAAACTAAAAGTTGTACAAACTGGGGCCTGGGCCACAATTCAGAGCCTTCCACCTCTCTTTAGGAGGTAACTTCCAACTCTCTTTAGGAGCATGGGCTGAGAAGGTGGTGAGTCAGAGGAACTAGTTGTGTAAGGGGCTGGGGACAGGTCTGTGGATGCTCCCATGGAAGAGGCCAAGGGCCGTTTGGGCGGTGGAGATGCCTGCCTGTTAACCCAAAGCACATATTTCGGCAGTGTGAACTCTCTGTCTCTCTCCAGCCCCTAAACTTCAGAAATGCCTGTGATGTTTGTGGCTGCCAGTGGACCGTAGACTTGGTGAGACTCTGAGAAGGGACAGAAGGCCCATGGGGAAAGCAGAGGGCTGAACTCAAAGAAGGCTGTGGAGGGGTCAGTAGCCAGACTCTGGAGACTTGAAGAACCATCCCCAGGTCATGGGACAGTTCTCTATGGACCATTAAATGCTTAGTGTGTCAGAACCCCAGCTGGCTTCACATGTGTAGACCAGTTTGCACTTGTGTGTGTTTGAGAGTACACACACACACACACACACACACACTCATGTATGTTGTATGTGGGAGCCAGAAATTGTTGGTTATCTTCCTCAATTGCTCAAAACTGCTTTTTGAGACTCAGCTTTCACTAAACCGAGAGCTGCGCTGGCCGGCAAACTCCAGGAATCCTCCTGTCTCTACCTCCCTAAGACTGGGAATGCAGACCTTTCTCTGCCATACTCATTTGGGGATCTGAACTCAGATCCTTATATTTGCACATGGATTTAAAGGCTGAGCCGTCTCGTCAGTCTCTAGGCTGCACCTTTAAGGATCTGTATGTTATTACTGAAGGCTTGGAGAAGCCAACAGGCTGTTTCCATGTGATGGTCACCAAGTGTGCAGCTCTGGGCACCATAGCTGGTCCTACCCCAGGCCTTTCATTCCTGATGGGCCATGGCCTGCTGTCCGAATCCACAAGTCTCAAAGAGAGTTCCCCTCCTTGAGGTTTAGGAACCCAGTTTGTCCTCCAACACAGTCTTCTCTGGGCCTGATGAAAGGGAGGGGAGTTATCGTCTTCTCAGTTCTCAGGAGCCCAGGGAATGTTTATGTTCTGACTGGTACTGAGCAAGCATGCTCCTCTGTACCAAGGCCTAGGCTGTTTTGAAGGCTCTCGGTACAGGCTGTCAGATTGCCTTGTGGAAGCCACCCACAGCTTAATGCTGGCAGGCACCCACTTGATAAATCTCTGCCAACTTGATATGAAAAAGAAGTTTCGTTTCGTTTTTACTTCTTTGATTACGTGCGAGGTGTATTTAAAAAAATACCCATTCTACTTATTTTTGAATGGGGTTAGTAATCATGAAAATGATTTCAAATGTCATCCAATTTCTGTTTAGCTGTAAGAAAACAAATTGGTTCAAAGGAAGAAGGGAATGTTTTGTTATCTGTGTGGCTTTTGTTATGAGAGTGGAAAGACCCAAGGGGGAGCAAAAAGGAAAACAAGCCGATAGCTGGCAAGTGGGGAGCGAGATGGGAGAGAAACCCAAGCAAAGAGGAAAGAGCACAGTGTGGAGTTGCTGTGCACCCAGCATTTGAGAAGTGGTGATGGAGGCAGAGAGACTGGGTAAAGATTCTTCTCCATCTTCCAGAAGAGAAACCCTTGTGGTACATCAGGCGTCAGGTGTCATTGACACAGTGATTCCCCCTCAAGAAATACGTTTTAAAAACAATAGCCCCAGAGGGAAGTAAAATGATTTATAACTGGGTAATAATGGGTACCAATTACCTGGATACCTGGTGGAAGGATATATATAATATATATTATTAAGTGAAAATAGCCAGTTATAAGGTTGGATCCTTACTTACCTGCCAACTTCTCTTTGCATTCTTAAAGACTAAACCCAAAGGGAAAGTGGACTCTGTTTGATATGTGGGGTCAGGAATTATAGAAGATTGTTTTCTTGTCTTCGGGGCTTATTGTCGGTGCTTTTTTTCTTCCTCCTTCTCATTGGTGTTTTGAAACAGTCTTATGTAGCCCCAGGCTGGCCTTAACACTACTGATCCTCGTGCCTCTATTTCCCAAATGCTTGAATTACAGACATGTCCATTGTAGCTAGATAATCAATTTTTAAAAATGATTTTTCAATAACTAAAAGCATTATGAAAGGTTGTCTAGTCTGTCTTGTTTCTCTTGGGCAGTGTGTTACAGAGCAGGGTAAAGTTACATAGAGGCTTGGGGTGGGAGTCAGGGCTGGGCAGGTTGATTTTTTTTTTTTTTTTTGGTTTTTCGAGACAGGGTTTCTCTGTGGCTTTGGAGCCTGTCCTGGAGCTAGCTCTGTAAACCAGGCTGGTCTCCAACTCAGAGATCCGCCTGCCTCTGTCTCCCAAGTGCTGGGATTAAAGGCGTGCGCCACCATCACCTGGCCAGGTTGATGTTCTGATCTCTTTGCCGTTCCCTGTATTCCCTGGTGACAGGGCCAACATTTGATGAGGCACAGATATCAAGGCCAGCAGGGAGATGACGGAAGACCCTGGTGGGAAACAGAAGCTAGTGAGGGAGCTGGTGGGTGTTGGCACAGAGGGAGGCTGGGTTGAAGATGCCGTGCCTCCTGTGCTGTGCCTATTGGGTGGAATGAAGAGAATTCTTCCCTAGGCCGGCTCAGGGCTGGGTTGGCATTTCTGCAAGCTTTGCATGTAGCTTTTCCATGCTTCTTTAGAAAAGGCTTGGGGATGATAAAGCTGAAGACAGCAGCACTTTGAGCATGAGACTCAGCTTTACTGGGCAAGGGGCAGGGGAGAATAAAATGGGTTTTATTCCCCGTCCAGCTAAAAATACAAGCAAATCCCTTATGACACTTGCAGCTTGGATAGGGTCTTCTAGATTGCCAGTGCACTGCTCTTGAATTACATTCTTATCCTTGGCATGGGAGCTCCCGGTTGGCTGGCTTCAGTGCAGGAGCAGCTGACGGAGCTCCGAGGTTTGCTGCCTCAGCTAGCGGTGTTCTGCCTTTGTCTCGCCCCTGCCAAGGTCATCTGCTGTCACTGATATCGGTAATGACACCCCATTTCCTACACACTCCTAGAACAATAGGGACCCACCTCAATAAAATAGGCCCACATCACAAAATAACCATGGTTCAGGCCAAGAGGAAGTGGCCAGAAAACTGAGCTCTTTGGCCAGGTATGTGTTCTACTTGGCAGCAGGTGAAGAGATGGCAGCCACAGCTAACAGGTCCCTGGGAATGGATGTGGAAAGGTGGCGAGTGAACTTTGAGCTGCACTCAGTTCAAGTGGGAAAACCTGGGACAGGGTTGGGGGGGACCCAGATTCAGCACAAACATGTGGATATTCCTATCTACTTTGGGGTTTGTCAACAGGATACTATTAAGATTTTTCTCTCGCTTTGGAGGAGTGTCCCAAAGAGTCCCAGGAGGGTCCCAAGGAATCACAATGTGTCTACTCTGCTGGCTCTGTCCCATGGCCTCCCAAGTCTCAAGGATTTGGCAGACCAGTCTTCCTTGCTGCCATTTTAATCCCAGTTTGGCTTGGTCTAGGTGGAGGCTGCCATGGGAACTTGCCTGCCCTGTTGCGGAACCCCCTTCTTCCGTACTCTTGGCTCGGCCTCCACAGCCATCAGCTTTTGGCAGCCTTACTTCATTAGTCTCCACCGCACAACCACTCATTCATCCCTGCAGCATCTCAGCCTAGCAAGCAGGCCCACCATCGTCTCCACCCTGAGCCAGACGTGCTGTGCATTTATAGTGCGTGACAGTGTTTTGATACACGGACACACCATGA
This sequence comes from Alexandromys fortis, assembly GCF_014885135.2. Taxonomy (NCBI): domain Eukaryota; kingdom Metazoa; phylum Chordata; class Mammalia; order Rodentia; family Cricetidae; genus Alexandromys; species Alexandromys fortis. Next base: position 430,167 of record NW_026068093.1, on the reverse strand, counting down.
AACGATCAAATCAAGCTAACACTTCCATCAACTCACATGTTTATTTTTTTTTCCTTTTGAAAACATTTGCTATCCTCTCTTAGCAGTTGTCAGATCCCTAAGTTTATTGGTAACAATTGTCACCATGCAGTCGAATAAATCTCTAGAACTTTCTATTCTTATATGAAGCTTTTTGCATTTTGAACAACATGGCCCATTCCTCTCTCCCTCCTCCTCCCCCATTTCTTTTCTTTTCACTGGCTTGGTTTCTCTAACAAATGAGGTCATTCATCTCTGGGTCTCTACTTGATTTTTTTTTAGTTGTTTGTTTGTTTGTTTTCATTCAAGACAAGGGCTTGCTTTGTAGCCCAGGCTGACCCAAAAATCTTTATGCCTTTCTGCCTTAGCCTATTATGTCCTATGGTTTTAGGCATGTGCCACCTGCCTGTGTGGAGAGTCTATACATTTGGCGGGGGTTTCAAGATAGGATTTCTCGGTGTAACAGCTCTGGTGGTCCTGGAACTCGTTTTGTAGACCAGCCTGGCCTTGAACTCAGAAGTCTGCCTGCCTCTGCCTCCCGAGCACTGAGACTAAAGGTGCGCAGCTTAAGGCAGGGTAGAAAAGTCTATTGCTTTATTTTATCAATTTGAAGATTTTATTCTTTGCAATGTTAAATTTATTTATTACAATTATTTTCTATTTTTTCTATTGTTTTTCTTGAGCTATATATTTTCCCCACTCCCCTCCCTTTCTTCCCCCTCTCTGTCTACCCACTCCCATGATCCCCATGCTCCAAATTTGCTCAGGAGATCTTGTCTTTTTTTACTTCCCATGTACATTAGATCTATGTATGTCTCTCTTAGGGTCCTCATTGATGTCTAGGTTCTCTGGGGTTGTAGGCTGGTTTTTCTTTGCTTTATGGCTAAAAACCACTTAAGTGTGCATATATATTGTATTTGTATTTTTGGATCTGGGTTACCTCACTATATAATGTTTTTTAGATCCATCTGTTTGCCAGCAGATTTCAAGATGTCATTTTTTTCCCACTCTGTAGTACTCCATTGTGTAAATGTACCACACCTTCTCTATCGATTCTTTAGTCGAGGAACATTTAGGTTGTTTCCAGATTCTGGCTATGACAAATAATGCTGCTATGAACATAGTTGAGTACATGTCCTTGTGGTATGACTGAGTATCCTTTGGGTATATACCTAAAAGTGGTATTGCTGAGTCTTGAGGTAGGTTGTTTACAGATTTTCTGAGAAATCACCACACTGATTTCCAAAGTGAATGTACCAGTCTGCACTCCCACTAGTAATGGAGGAGTGTTCCCTTTACCCTACATCCTCTCCTGCATAAGCTATCAACTGATTTTTGATCTTTGCCATTCTTACAGGTACAATATGGAATCTCAGAGTTGTTTTTATTTGCATTTCTCTGATGGCTAAGAATGTTGAGCACTTCCTTAAGAGTATTTCAACTATTTTAAAGTCCTTTGTTGAGAGTTCTTTGTTTAGATCTGTACTCCATTTTTTTTATTGGATTATTTGTTCTTTTGATGACCAATTTCTCGAGTTCTTTGTATATTTGGAGATCAGTTCTCTGTCCAATATGGGGTCGGTGGAGATCTTTTCCCATTCTGTAGGCTGCCGTTTTGTCTTATTGACAGTGTCCTTTGCTTTACAGAAGTTTCTCAGTTTCAGGAGATCCTATTTATTAATTGTTTCTCTCAGTGTCTGTGCTACTGGGGTTATATTTAGGAAGTGGTCTCCTGTGCCAATGCATTCAAGTGTACTTCCCATTTTCTCTTCTTTGAAGTTCAGTGTGGTCGGTTTTATGTTGAGGTATTTGATTCATTCGGATTTGAGTTTTGTGCATGGTGATAGATATGGATCTATTTTCATTCTTCTACATGTTGATATCCAGTATGCCAGCACCATTTCTTAAATATGTTTTCTTTTTTTCCATTTTATATTTTTTGCTCCTTTGTCAAAAATTAGATGTACATAGTTGTGTGGATTGATATCCAGGTCTTCCAATCGGCTCCATAGGTCCTTCTGTCTGTTTTTATGCCAATACCAAGCTATTTTCAGTACTATAGCTCTGTAGTAGAGTTTAAAGTCAGGGATTGTGTTGCCTCCAGAAGTTCTTTTATTGTACAGGATTGTTTTTGGCTATTCTGGGTTTTTTTGTTTTTCCGTATAACATTGAGTATTATTCTTTTGAGGTCTGTGAAGAATTTTTCTGGAATTTTGATGGGTATTGCAATTAATCTGTAGATTGATTTTGGTAAGATTGCCACTTTTACTATGTTAATTCTACCTACCCAAGAGCATGAGAGATTTTTCCATTCTCTTCAATGTCCTCTTCAATGTTATCCTCTTCAATTTCTTTCTTCAAAGATTTAAAGTTCTTGTCATACAGGTCTTCCACTTGTTTGATTAGAGTTACTCCAAGATATTTTATGTTATTTGTGGCTATTGTGAAGGGTGATGTTCTCCGATTTCTTTCTCAGCCCATTTATTATCTGTATAAAGGAGGGCTACTGATTTTTTTTTTAAGTTAATCTTCTATCCTGGTACATTACTGAAGGTGTTTATGAGTGGTAGAAGTTCCTTGGTAGAATTTTTGGGGTCTCTTATGTAAACTATCATATCATCAGCAAATAGTGAGAGTTTGACTTCTTTTCTGATTTTTATCCCTTGGTCTTTTTTTTTGTTGTCTTATTGCTCTAGCTAGAACCTCAAGGACTATATAGTTATGGAGAGAGTGGACAATTTTGTCTTGTTTCTGATTTCAGTGGGCTCACTTTGAGTTTCTCTCTACTTACATTGATGTTGGCTTTCTGTATATCGCCTTTATTATGTTTAGGTATGTTCCTTGTATCCCTGCTTTCTCTAAGACCTTAATAATGAAGGAATGTTGTATTTTGTCAAAGACTTTTTCAGCATCTAATGAGATGATCTTTTTTTTCAGTTTGTTTATATGTTAGATTATATTGACAGATTTCCATATGCATCTCTGGGATAAAGCCTGTTTGATCATGGTGGATGATTTTTCTGATGTGTTCTTGGATATGGATTGCCAGTATTTTACTGAGTATTTTTGCATACATGTTCATGAGTGGGACTGGTCTGTAATTCTCTTTCTTAGTAATTTTATGTGGTTTGAGTATCAGGGTAATTGAAGTCTCATAAAAAGAGTTTAGCAATGTTCCTTCTGTTTCTATTGTGTGAAACAAATTGAGGAGTATTGGTATCAGTTCTTCTTTGAAAATCTCGTAGAATTTTGTGAAACCATCTGGTCCTGAGCTTTTTTGTTTGTTGTTTTGTATTGTTTTGTTTTTTGGTTGGGAGACTATTGATGACTGTTTCTATTTCTTCAGCAGTTACAGGTCTGTTTGATTTGCTTATCTGGTCTTGATTTAATTTTGGTAAGTGATATTTATCCAGAAAATTGTCCATTTCCTTTCAGTTTTCCAATTTTGTGGCATACAGGTTTTCAAAGTATGACCTGATGATTCTCTGGATCTCCTTTGTGTCTATTGTTATGCCCCCTTTTCATTTCTGAGTTTTGTTAATTTGGACATTCTCTTTCTGCCTTATGGTTAGTTTGGATAAAGGTTTTTCTAGTTTGTTGATTTTGTCAAAGAAGCAACACTTTGTCTCAATGATTCTTTGTATTGTTTTTTTTTAATTTCTATTTTGTTGATTTCTGCTCTCAATTTGATTATTTCCTGCCATCTAGTCCTCCTGGGTGAGTTTGCTTCTTTTTGTTCTAGAGTTTTCAGGTGTTCTGTAATTCACTAGTGTGGGATTTTCCCACCTTCTTTATGTAGGCATTTAGTTCTGTGAACTTTTCTCTTAACACTGCTTTCATTGTGTCCCATGAATTTGGGTATGCTGTGTGATCATTTTCATTGAATTTTAGGAAGTCTTTGATTTCTTCCTTGATCCGTTGATGATTTAAGTGAGCATTGTTTAATTTCCATGTGTTTGTGGGCTTTTTGAAATAAGTGTTGCTGTTGAATTCTAATTTTCAGCCAAGGTGATCTGATAAGATACATGTAGTTATTCCAATTTTTTGTATCTGTTGAGGTTTGCTTTGTTGCCTAGTATGTGGTCAGTTTTAGAGAGGGTTCCATGAGGTACTTAGAAGATATATTCCTTTATGTTTGGATAGAATGTTTTATAGATGTCTGTTAAGTCCATTTGAGTCATAACATCTGTTAGTTTCCTTATTTCTCTGTTAAGTTTCTATCTGGCAGACCTGTCCAGTGGTGAGAGTGGAGTGTTGAAGTCTCCAACTATTAGCGTGTCAGATTTAATGTGTGATTTAAGCTTTAGTAGTGTTTCCTTTACATATGACAGTGCCCTTGTACTTGGGGCATAGATGTTCAGTATTGAGATTTCCTCTTGATAGATTTTTTCCTGTGACTAATATGAAATGTCCTTCTTTGTCTCTTTTGATTGATTTTAGTTTGAATTCTATTTTGCTAGATATTAGGATAGCTACACCACCTTGTCTCTTAGGTCTATTTGATCGAAAAAATTTTCCCCTACCCTTTTCTCTAAGGCGATGTCTGTCTTTGAGGTTGAGGTGTGTTTCTTACTGTATGAAGCAGAAGGATGGATTCTGCTTTCATATCCAATCTATTAACCTGTGTCTTTTTATAGGTGAGTTGAGTCCGTTAATATTAAGGGATATTAATGACCAGTGATTACTAGTTCCTGTTATTTTAGTTTTTGTTGTTGGTGATGTTGTGTGTATTCCCCTTCTTAGGGATTTGCTGCTGTGAGATCATCTATTGTCTGTGTTTTTGTAGATGTAGCTAAGTTCCTTGGGTTGGAATTTTTCTTCTAGTACTTTGTGTAGGGGTGGGTTTGTGACTAGGTGTTGGTTAAATCTGGTTCTGCCATGGAATATCTTGTTTTCTCCGTCTATGGTGATTCAAAGTTTTTCTGAGTATAGTATCCTGGACTGGCACCATGTCTCATGATGTCTGAATAAATCTTGACCAGGACCTTCTGACTTCCATTGTTTCCATTGAGAAGTCAGGTATAATCCTCATATGTCTGATTTTATATGTTACTTGGCTTTTTCCTTTTCAGCTCTTCATTTTCTTTCTTTATTCTGTATGTTTTACAGTTTGATTATTATATGGCAAAGGACTTTTTTTTAATGGTCCAGTCTATTTGGTGTTCTGTAAACTTCTTGGGCCCTCATAGGGATATCCTTCTTTAGGTTGGGAAAGTTTTCTTGAATATATTTTCTATGCCTTTGAGTTGGACTTCTTCTTTACTCTCTATTATTCTTAAACTTGGTCTTTTCATAGTGTCCCATATTTCCTGGATATTTTGTGTTAAGTTTTTGCTAGATTTAACATTTCCTTTGACAGACGAGTTTATTTCCTCTACCATATATTTTTTGTTTGTCTTTTCCTCCATTTCTTTAAGATAATTTTTCATTTCCTCTTTTAGGGCCTCAAACATTCTCCTAAAGTTATTTTTTAGGCTATTTTCTTCTGCTTCTTCTGTATTGGGGTGTTCAAGTCTTGCTGTGGTAGGGCCACTAGTTTTTGTTGGTGTCATGTTGTTCTTTGTGGTGTTGAGTGTGTTCTTACCTTGTCTACACATCTTTTCCTCTGATTGGTGTAGTTGGTGCCATGTCTCTGGTGATCAGTCTTCCTGGTGACAGTGGATCCAAGACTCAGATGGTTTTCCTTGTTGTGGAGTCGGGGCCACGATTCCAGTCTCTCCAGAGGTTTCTCTGCATTCCTGTAGGTCGCTCTGCCATTCTGGAGGTTGTTTGGGCCTGCTCCCACAGAGTGTGCTTGCTTGGGTCTGCTCCCGTGGAGGTTGCTGGTTCAGGCTTGTTCCTGCAGAGGTGGTTGCCTTGTACCTGCTCTAGTGGAAGACACTGGCTTAGGCCTGCTCCCGCAGAGGTTGCTGGCTCAGGCCTGCTCCCGCAGAGGTTGCTGGCTCAGGCCTGCTCTGGTGGAGGTCACTGGTTTAGGACTGCTCTCGCGGATGTCCCTGGCTCAGGCCTGCTCCCGCAGATGTCCCAGGCTTAGGCCTGCTCTCGCGGATGTCCTAGGCTCAGGCTTGCTCCCCCGAGGTCACTGGCTCAGGTCTGCTTCCTCAGAGATTGCTTGCTTTGGGTCTGCTCCTGCCGAGGTCGCTGGCTCCCCGCCTGGTCCCTTGGAGGTTGCTCACTTGGGCCTGCTCTGATGGAGGTTGCTGGCTTGGGCCTGTTCCCGCAGGTGTTCCTGTTTTAATCCTGCTCCCACAGAAGTTGCTGGTCTGGGCCAGGTCCCCAGGAAGTCTATCCTTAATGCAGAGGAAGTAACCACGATCCCTCTGGCACTTGCCTCTAAACCCCCTCTCCGACTGCACCCACCTAAACCTCCTTCATTGTCTTCCCTCAAGCCACAGCAGCACGCTCACCCCCTACTATATCTGTGAACTTGGTACCCCCTCCTGACACTTGAGCTCAACCACACAGTCCTTGCCCTCCCCAGCACACTGCATATCCTGTCTAGCTGCTACATTACAACAGCTAGACACAAACCTGTCCTGGAAGGAAGGAAGGAAACACAGCCACACCGCTTGTTCCTGTCACAGGAGGCTATGGTTCGTCACCATGCATTGATGCCTGGGGTGGATTCTTGGTTCACTGTCACATCTGCAGCATCCAATGCAGGGCCTGCTCTGTCCCCTGCATGCGTGCATCAAGAAGGATTTTTGTTCATCATGGGGGCAGATGTGGGACCTTCTCTGGGATATTTGGGAGGACAGTGGTCTGGGCCCAGAGAACCCTGATGAAAAAGTTTACTCTATATCTGTGACAAGGCCTTCAAGAAACATTCAGGTCCTCTTAACACTCAGACCTTCACGACAGGACAGCAATAGAGTCTCAGTTCTGCACACATGCCTTCTTGCTTTCACTTTGACAATCTCCCGTGACGAGTCACAGTCATCGCTGCTAAGGGTGTCCCCTGCACTAACCCTTGATGCTTACTGGAATCAGAGTCCCTCTAGGTCCCCTCTGCAGGCTCTCTGTCTTCCCGGGGCTTTCTTACTGCCTGTCAACTCACAGATTCCACGTGAAGGGCAGGGCTGCTTTGCAGTTTCCGGATCCTTTTGTGTCAGGTCTTACGTAGGCAAATGTGAATGTGCCTTCCTTGTACCACAGCCTTGCCTGGCCCATACACAGCCCTAAGTGGTTCCCATCATCTTTTCTAACTCCTCCCAAGACCCAGATACACCCAGCTGCTGCTGTGACCAACGATAATGGAAAGTATCTACTCTGAGAGGCCGCTCACGTCACGACTCTCAGCCAAAGAGAACAGGAATAGCGCTGAGAAGTCGCCACACCTGGCTTATCCTTCTTGAATAGGCCTTAGAGGGAGACTTAGCAATCCAGGTCCTAGGCCAACACTGCCGTGATTCCTTCTGTTGTGACTCCACCCCACTCTGTGATGCCCAGACACTAACACAGGTGCCCATGTTCATCCCAGAAAATCCCTGAGCCCAGTTATCTCAACCTGTGGGTGGGCTGTGGGAGAGGTGAGGCTGCATCCCTCATCAGGCTCCAGAGGGCAGTCATCAACCGAACTCTCAGGGAAGTCTAAAAAGCGACCCGTCCATAATGTCTCTGGCTGAGACAGGGTCCAGTTCAGTCCAACACAGGTTGTACAGGGGCCTGATTCTGGCTCTAGACCAAGCACTGACCATGCTAGACTCCAGCAGGAGCCTTAGTGTTCACATCTCTGTAATGGGTACAGCTGTGCTGGAGACAGAATTTCTGACTTCTCTTCTCCCCTTCTCTCTTTTCCCTTCCCTTCTTTCTTTCCCCAGAGTGTGCTCCCCTCTCTCCCCACTACTTTTCTCTTGCCCCCTTTCAATGCATAACCCCTTCCTTGTAAAGCCGTAAGGGAAGAGAACCAGGGGCCCTGGCTGGCGCTCTGCCCTTTCGTCCTAGCCCTCTGCTCTGCAATCTTCCTTTGTCCTTCACTTCCTTTGGACCCTTTTCTGCTTCAGCTGCCCATGTACTTCCTCCCGTCGTCTCCCTCTCTGGGAATCTGGGCATCTCCCACCAGTGGACACTTGGGCTTCTGTATCCTGCTGGACGCTGGGGTTGGCACATGATGGCTCCTGCTATGTAGGCACGAAGGAACTCTAGGTAACCTCCTCCCCACCGTCTTCTGACCTCTGGGGGTCTGACCTGGACACTAGGTAGGTGATCTTTTTGAGTCTTGTCCATTGGCTGAAAAAAAGGGGTGCAACCTCTTTGGGGGCTATTGTTAGGTTCCTAGAAAAGTCACTAGGGTCCTCTCTTCTTCACCGCCCCTCCTCTCTTGAAGGGGCCTCTGTATCTGCTCCCTAAAACCAGCCTCCTGGAGCTTCATGGGTAATGCCCTGCTGCAGGGCACTGGGGTGGAGGCTGGGGACCCATCACCTAAGATGTCAGACTCTCTCGGCCTTAGGATACCTGACTATTTGGGATCCAGAAAACATAAGCCAGACTCCCCAGGCTGGAGACCAAAGGCCATCTTTTCGTGGTCAGCTCAATACATTTTAAGCTCACTCCCATGTTATTAAGCAAGGAAGGTGAGAGCCATTGGAGTGTGTCTCCACAGTGCAGAGACACAAGTCCCTCTCAACTGAGTTCTTGACATTTCGTATGAAGATATAGACAGGCTGTGAAGTGATTGCACGAGGCTCCTGACTTGGGCGGGGGCCAGGAAGGCCTTCTGGGGAGTGATATTCAACCTGAGACCTGCAGGACAGGGAGGGGACAGATGCATGACTCAGAGTGGGCGGGAGACTGCAACCACATCTGTCCCTGAGATTTTCCTGGTCACAGTTCAGTTCCTCTTAATGAGACATTTACCTACAGGGGAAAGCCGTGAGCTGTAAGGGTCCTAGTGCTCCCAGAGAGAGAAGGCCGAGACAGATGTGTGGGAAGCAATAGGCACACAGCTTGCCGTGGTAGAGAGCCCTGGAAACACCTGGGGATACAGGCGAGTCCAGGGTGGGTGTCTGGGGCCTGGGGAGTGGACAGGACCTTCTGATGCCAGATCTGTGTTGGCAAAAGGATTCTTGCTTTTGGGGGCTTCTGGGCACTCAGATGACAGCTGTGGCTGGTCATAACATCCAGTCACCTCCAGGTGGGGTTTCTGCTTCCTTGGCATGGTTGCAGGCTTCCCTAAGGCAGTTGCAGGAGAGAGTTCCAACCCTTGGGCCTTGGGTACTCCCAGAAGGTACATCCAAGGTCTACAGGTCTCAGTGCTTCCTAGGACAGAAGCAGAGGAAGACAACTAGCCAGAGAACCCCATTTCTGCTGTTCTGTTGGCCAGCAGGGCCACACACCTCAAATTCGTCACCCTGCAAAGGTGAACCCTGGGAGTCCTGGCTGACCTTTCAGAACTTGTCCACAGGCATAGGGTGCTGCTACTTTGTGAGTCTCGGCTGTGTATGGGTTACATCCTGACCCCAGCCTGCTGGGTGTCAGAGTCCACATTTGCTGCCTTTCAGCTCCTGTACACGTCTACATCCCAGTCTTGAAAGTCACCTGTTCAAGGGTCAAGAGTCATGGCCCAGAAGACGGAGCCAAACATTTTGGTTCTTCCTCAGCACTCAGAATCTGCAGCTAAAGAACTTTGATCCCACTGACTGACAGCCTTGAGTTTGCTGGTGTTTCTGAAGTGAGTGCAGTTTATCAGGAAATACTAGCCATGCATGTGCACGTGTGTTTGTGTGTGGGCATGTAAGCATGCCTGTGCATATGTGCATGCTTGTGTCTGTATGTGTGTTCACAGTCTGCATGGGTGTGTGCATGCATGTGGAGACCAGTGACTGATCCTGGCTGTCTTCCTCAATGGCTTTCACCTTATTTTTTTAAGTCAGGGTCCCTTGTTGAACTTGGACTTCATCCATTCAATGAACCTGGCTGGTCAGGAAGCACCAGGGACCTGTTTGTCTCTGCCTCCCCAGTTCTAGATGCATGGTTTTTAACCTGGGTGGGTGGGGATCTGAAGTCAGAGCCTCATGTTAGCATGACAAGCTTTTACTGATCAGATCATATCCCTAAACTCAAACTCTGAGTCTTAATGCCAAGGGTGGATGCAAAGGGGGGGGGTATTGCAGAATGTAAGAGCCTCTCCCTACTGCCAACAAGACCACCCCTATGACTGGTTAGCACCATCTTCTCTTTCTTCCTCCTGGCTACTGGCCCTTGTCTGGGTACAGTCCAAGGAGTCAGCCTTTGGGAGCTTGCATCTCCCCCAGGTCGTTGACACCTATCTTTCACCCTGTGACATCACAGGATTTAAGTTGGGATCATCATCCACTCAGAGAATTGGATCTTTCCAGAGTCTACGAAGATACGTTGGCTCTGGACTGCTTGGATACAGCTGTGTGTGTCACTGGGGGTGGGAAAGCAAAAGCCCCTCCTCACCTCTCTGCCCCACCCACGGGTGGGATAGCCTTTGAGTAAAAGAGCATTGTGTACGGCTCAGCCTGGGAGCTGCTGGGTATAGGGCGACGGTGGCAGGGTGTGTCATTTCACAGCAAGGACCTCCTCGTGGTACCCGCCATGCCAGGAGTGAGGTGGTCTGGGGGTACCGTGTTCTGTTTGCACATGTTTATCTCATCTGGTCTCATTCCTTCTGGAACAAAGCCATGTCTCTACCCCGGTCTCTCTTCTCTCTGGGCTAAGTAGACATGTTTGGCTTTCTTTATTTTGGGGTGTATATCAGTTGCTTTTCTCATTGCTATGACAAAGCAACCTAAGGAAGGATGGGTTTGCTTCGACTCACACTTTGAGGATGCGGTCAACAGTGGCAGGGGACGGTGGTGGCTGAAGCTGGGGCCACACTGCCACCAGTCAGGAAGCAGAGAAGGATGAATGCTGGAGCTCAGCTCACTTTCTGATTTTTTTTTTTGTCCAGAACTCTAGCCTAAGTGCTATTCACGGTCTGGGTACATTTTTCCACTTCAATTAACACAGGCTGGAAACTCCCTCATAGACATCAAAGATAAACTGCCACTCAGAGCCCACCCCTCACTCCTGGACTGGGGACAAAGGGAATCCCGGGGTTCCCTGGAGTTCAGGGAACTCCAAGGGCTGTAGGGATAATAGAGAAGTGTACATCGGGGGTGGGGGTTGCTTGTTGTCACCTAGTCAGGCCTGTTGCTCTCCATCTCAAAACCGTGGTGTCTTAGTGGAGCCCACTGGAGGGAAAGCAGGAATAAAATTGTGTGAGTCTTCTCAAAGGGAACTTTAAAATGTGTGTATGTATGTGTGTGTGCACGTGCGTGTATGTTGAGGCCAGAGGTTATTAATTTGGCCGGCTTGGATACTCAGTGAGCTCCAGTATAGTGGGAGACTGCTTGTTTGTTTCTTGCCCACCCAGACCTGAATAATCACACAGAAACTATATTAACTACAGCACTGCCTGGCCAATGACTCAGGTGTATTTCTAGCTAGCTCTTATATCTTGAAGTAACCCGTTTCTATTAATCTGTGTATCACCATAAGGCTGTGACCCACCGGTGAAAGTTCTGGGCGTCTTTCTCCTTCAGCAGCTAAATGGCATCTCTTTGATGCTCTCTCTCTCTCTCTCTCTCTCTCTCTCTCTGTTCTGATTTCTTGTCTGGCTTTACTCTGCTAAGTCATTGACCAAAACAGCTTCTTTATTAACCAATGGTAATAAAACATATTCACAGCACACAGAGAAGAATCCCACATCATTCCAGAAATGCTCTTGTCTCATCCCTCAGGGCTAGGATTATAGACACTACTGATATACACTCTACCATGCATGTTTTTGTGGGAGTGCTAGGGGTTCAAACTCAGGTCCTCAGACTCATGTAGCAATCCCTTTACTGAGTGAACCCACCTTCCAAACCCGGAAACAGTGTTTAAAGAACTCTGGAGGAAGCCCTGGCTCTCCTGGAGTTTTCTACTAAGACCCCAGAGTGATTGGCTGGAATCAGGCACTTGGGAACAAATCATGTGACTGAGAGTTTTGTTTTCTTTCATCCCTAAGTGGCATCCTCCCAAAGTCCCAGGAGAACAGGAGGAAGTGCCGGGCATTGCCAAACAACTCGTTGGTACCCAGTGTACAACTGTGGCTGGATGGGAAGCCCTGGATTCCTTGAGCCTCCTAGGAGTTCTGGAGTCACCTCTTTTCTAGAACCTTCCAAGGAGGACCCAGAACCTCTAACTTCTTGCTTCTATTCCTCGGGCACTGGAATGACCAGTGTGCACCTCTGTGCCCAGTTTATCTTGTATTCCTGGCAAGCCCTCTCCCACTGGAGCCTCATCCCAAGCCCCTACATAATCCTAATGCATAATATTATATATGTAATTTATGTGTATGTGTGTGTGCCTGAGTGTGTATATGTGCACCATGGGTGTGCAGGGCCATCAGAGGTCAGAGTGGGTAGCGGATTCTTTGGAACTGGAGTTAATATGTGGTTGTGAGTCACATGTGGGTGCTGGGAACTAAAGCTGGGTCTTCTGCAAGAGCAATAAGAGCTCTTGGCTGCTGAGCCATCTCTCCAGTCCCACTATATAGTCTTCTAAAGAAAACTTGTTCCAGCTGGGCGGCAGTGGTGCATGCTTTTAATCCTAGCACTTGGGAGGCGGAAGCAGATGGATCTCTGTGAGTTTAAGGCCAGCCTGGTCTACAGAGAGAGTGCCAGGCTCCAAAGCTACACAGAGAAACCCTATCTCAATAAAAAAGAAAAGAGAAAATTTTTCCATAGCAGCAAAAAAGAGGTCCTAGCCTGGTCAAGTTCTTTTTTTGTGATGTTTTACATAGTCCCCAGCTATTAGTACAAGAGTGAGTTTAACCAAATTTTAAAGGAAGTAGCTCTGTCATCCTACTGAGTCAAATTTCCCCATTTTCTTTGGTGGTTTTGGTGAAACCTGTTTTCGTAGTTGACAGAATTCAGGAAATTCATATTGCTGTTTTTCTTAGAGGCGATAAGGCCATTGCCAGCGTGTGATAGTGTTCTGAATGCCTGAAACGTGGCTCAAATGTTTGCCCAGTATCAAACAAAACAGTCATCCCAATTTATTATGGGGCACACTTTACTATTCTCAGTCATAAGACCCGACTTAAATATAGGATCTTTTTATTTAAGGAAACTAGCTGCATTTTCAAAAGTGTTAATATGCTTCTTAGAAGACTAAAAAGGGACAAGGAAGGCTGGGCAAACAATATTTGACTTAGGAAATCTGAATCAGTTTAGAGCGAAAGAGTCAGTTCAGTTGTTAGCAGCAGCAGCAGCAGCAGCAGCAGCAGCAGCAGCAGCAGCAGCAGCAGCAGCAGCATTCCGAGTATTGCTCACTTCCTACCTCATGGCCCACATAGCATTTTAGCAGTTTTGGAGGGCATGAGCGACGACCAAATGAAGCTCTGGCAACTCAGTTCTGAATAGTAACTTAACAAACACTTCTGGGGAACATCCTGGACTCAAGCCCTCTTGAAGACAATGAAATTTGGTGGGCTGACACCCACATATTTGCTGCTCTCCTTGGTTTTGGACCACTCCTGAATCCTGAACCCAGGGGTACAGTGCTGCCATCTGACAAGACGCTGCCCCTCCCCCTCCCAGGTGCAGTATGTCCATTCGCTCACCTTCAAGTCTGTTCCTCATATTAGACGGTCCTGGCTCCCTCTCTCACCTGCCAGCCCCCTCATCTGGAATCTCCCTGTGGCCTTTGTGGTTTATAGTTCTGTGTCTGACCCACAGCTTTCCACTGTCATGGGTCTAACCTCTCTGCTAATCTCTTTAGTGTTGTTCTTCCCTGGAGTTCATTATCTGCTTTTCACTAGCAATGGAACACGAGGTCTAGGGCATGTCGGTCAGCAACCACAGTCTCAGCACCGAGACCTTTGCTGCTTAGAAAGCTAAGGCTTTTATTTCTTTACGGTGTATGTTCACAGCACAGTGGGCATGCAGCGGTAAGAGGCTACCATGTGGGATCTGGTCCTTTCTGTCCACCATGTGGGCTCTGGTGATCTAGCTCAGGTGGGCAGGCTTAGCAGCAAACCCTTTACCCACTAAGCCATCTCGCCTGCCCCAGAGTTTGCTTCACAGTCATTTACCACACATATTCCATGGGCCTATTCTCTTCTCTCTACATGGTGACTTCCCAGCCCTTCTGCATCCCACAGTCTCAATGTATGGATGGGGCATCTTCTTCAGGGACCTTAGTCCCTAGTCTAAACTGTGGTTGCTCTCCTGGGCTGCATGCCTCTTCTCCTGATTGCCCACACAGCCCGTCTTGCCCTTGCAACAGAATATCCCAACATTTCTGGTCCTACCATGCCTAAGTTGGTTGCTTGGTCCTCAGTTCTCCTAATCATTCCTGGAATCCACACTCCCTTCTCCTCCACACTGAGTCCAGTGACATCTTTCTAAGAAGGCTCAGTGTGAACGCTGAAACATTTGTCTTTGAGTCCCAGACACTGGGCACAGAGTAGGGCCACAAGATGCTGGGCACAGAGTAGGGCCTCAAGATGCTGAGCACAGAGTAGGGCCTCAAGATGCTGGGCACAAAGTAGGGGCTCAAGATACTGAGCACAGAGTAGGGCCACAAGATTCTGGGCACAAAGTAGAGACTCAAGATGTTGGGCACAGAATAGGGCCCCAGTACACATGTTGGTTGTTTATTTTCACTCTTTTTAGTGCTAGAAATGGAACCTGGAATCTTGTGTGTGATAAGCACTCAAAATCCCACTGAGTTAAGTACATCTCTGGCCTTTCTTTTTCTTTCCTTTTTATCAGAACTGAAACCTAAAACTGAAGGTTGACTTTAGTAAAATGGCAGATTAGAGAGAAAATGTCCTGGTGTCAAATTCAGTCAGCCTGGCTCCTTTTGCTCCCACTAAATTCCATTATTTTTCTATGAAGATATTCAGTGTGAGAAGTGGGAACTTCATCTTTTGTTCCTAGGTAGATTTCTGTGGCATCGTGCTATTTTCTTGCTTTATAGAAATATGGGGAAAGATTATTACCACAATTTGCTCTTCCTACTGCTAGTATTTTCCGTTGTGAATTTTCCATTAACCTAGCAATACTTAGATCTGCCGAATATTATTTATTTGCGCAGTTGCAATCATAATAAGAATTCAACTTAAATATATTTTAAGATTACAGTATAGTTTATACATTATTACATATAGCTAAAAGCAAAATAAAATCGTTATGGACAAGATCCATTCAAATTAACCCAAATGGGATTTTTGCTCCTCATAGACTATTCTCTGTAGGGTTCACTTCTTAGCTGCTTTGATCAGGTCTGTGGTTCTTTGGCAGCTTTAGAGGTTAAAGACTTTCCAAGTGCACTTGGGAAAAACATCTTCAGCTTGTGCAGCTGCATCCTGAAGTGGTCCCCAGGTCTGGGGTTGCACCATACCATTGTCTCATCTGAGTGTCCTTGTGCCACATCGTAGCAAGGTCCTCGCCGCTGGCTCAGGTCAGGATGCCGGACTCTGACTCCATTCCTCTGTACTGAACAACCCCCTCTTGAACAACTCACCCCGTTTATCCTATGAAGTGCCTTGGTGAGGAGGGACTGGGAGGCCGGGACCAGGGTGTTGAGAAGGCCAAGGGGCTCAGCAACCAGCTAGGTCCTGGTAAGTTGCATGGGGCTCATGAGTGGGTGAGTGCGTTCAGAGGTGTGTCTTGCAGGGTGTACATAGCTTTCTGACTTTCTCTCTCCCTTAGTGACTTCTGTAGCTTGTTCAGGTCCTGTGTGCTTGCATCCGTGGGGGTGCCTGTGGGAACACAAATACATCTGCATATGAGTGCATGTGCCTTTGTATGTGTTTCTTTGTACATGACATGTATATTTTTAGGTTTGTGTGTGTGTGTGTGTTTGAATATTTCCAGTCTAGAGCATGTTTGACTATGTCTATGTGTATGTCTGGGTCAATTGGGCCAGGGTGTGTGTCAATGTGTGTGTGTTTATGATTGTGTGTCTCTGGGTGTGCACATCTGAGTACGAATGTGTGGTTCTGGCTGTGGCCTGTGAAGGCTGAGAGATGACTGTACTGCATGGCACAGCTATTCTGGATGCAGGGGTGGAACAAACTAGGCAAACTATCTTGAGGATCAGAACAGGTGACCTAGTGGAGACCTCACAATCCAGTTGCTAGTGTGTGCCCTCCCACTGTGGATCCTGAGCAGACCCAGGAGTCTCTCTGGGCCTGCCGTCACGTGGACCTAGGCTGCGATGGGGTGGACACCAGGCTCAGGACTCCCCACTCTGGTTTCCCGTGTGGGCCTACCTCTGTGTAACACAAGGCCTCTTCTCTGATGTGTTCCAGACATGGCTGCATACTGGCAGCAAGCCTAGCCTGAAGTCACATAGGCGGCTTCTTTGTCTGATAATGACACCAGGAACGTTTTCTTGGGTAGTTATGTAGACGAGGTGGTGCTGAAATTGGAGTACCTGGCAGCCATCTCTGAGGAAGAGAGGGAAAGGATCCCCCGCCCCAGGTTCCAGAGACCCACATGGGTTTGGCACAAAGGTGTCCAGGACGCTTGTTTGTCGAGGTGATGAGAAGCTGTGTCCTGTGCTTCCTGGAAGCCATGACCATCTGGGCTCAGTCACCTTGGAGCCAAAACCCTTGGGAATCTTGAAAGTAGGATCGGGATGAGAAATTCTCAAACCAAAGCGAGGGACCAGTCCTCAAGCTCCCTCAATGACTTACAATGACTATACAATGACTATCAGCTGGTCAGAGACTGTCCTGTTCAACACTGCAAGCTTAGGATCTTTGCAGGGTCCCCTCAGCCTCGAGTCACCCAGAATTATGGTCACCCTGTCCCTACTCTAGGTAGCACATGGGGACTACACTAAGGAGCCTCAGCACTAAACCGTCCTGAGGGGAAGTGAGCAGAGATTGCGTGTGTTGTGGGACTTGGTACAGGGCCAGGGGGGTCGGGGAATTTCCCTGATAATCCTGTGTCATACTGCTTCCATGAATCTTAGGGCTACACCCACCTTTTTCTGGCACGAATCACTCGGAATTTGGGCTTTCATCATATATTCTGGGTGTCAATAGTCCTGTGTCCCCTCTCTGGTGCCGGTGGGGCCGCTGGAGGGGCTGGGGACCTCTCCATGGAATGTGAGGCTCTTCCCAATAGCTTTGGTGTGCATGTAATGTAGAGGGGCTGGCAGATTGGGTCCAGAGACAGAGTTGGGCTGGAGATCGCAACCCTGTCGTCCAAGGAGGGGGCGATGAGGGGGGAGCTGCAGCCAGTACAGTGAGGAGGCCGGGAGACAGATAAACAACCTACCAAGGCCAGGTCCTCTGAAGGCCATCTAGTCTATGAAAGGAGAGGCGAGGATCGTTACAGCAGAGGGTGGGGACATAGGTACAAGTAGGGGCGGAAGTAAGGTGACCAGATGGAGCAATGTGAGCCTGAGCAGCTCTGCTGTGGTTTGGGGTTGACTGTAGATGTAACCTTAGAAAGCAGGGTCACCAACTTCATGCTGCTCTCTGATGTGGAAGGCCTGGAAGGGCCTCTAAGGAACTTAAATCCCCAGTCCACCATCTCGATCCACTATCCGCTGTACTTTTACCTTTTAAAGAGACCGCCGTCTTCTACCGAGGAGAACGGTCTGAGGTGCAGGTGTACACAGACATGGGGCGCTGCTTCTTCTTGGCCCGGAGACGCGCATGGGGTGAGGGTGGGGGTGGAGCAGTGGAGACTATCCTCATGCTTCACCCTTTCTCTAGTTCAGTGTTCTGGGGGTGTTCAGTCAAGGGTTTCTCTGCGTTCATCTTAAGGGTTGAATGGTTTGAGTAGTTGAACGGTTTGGGGCCTGGTCCTGTGAGGGAAAGGTGCTGCAAAGAAAGAGGCTCAGAGGCCCAGAGTATGTCGTAGCTTGGCTTCTTATAGTCAGCCAGGACTGAGGAGCCTATGGAAGGACGCAAAAAGGAGTTTGTTCTATGTTCTTTGGTTTGGTATTTGCAGTGACGAGATCAGACCCCCATGGCCTAGGACGAACTGTGAACTCGCTGTGAACTGCGGGCTTCCCAGAGCCTCCATGACTTCACCAGGCTACACAGAAACTGCCCACCATAGGCTGTATCCTGTGCCCAGCAGGCTGTTGACTTCTATGGCTTCCAGAGTCCCAAGTACCACCATCGTGGGCCCCTGGGCTTGCTGACAGGAAGCCCCGGGGAGGGAGCAAGAGGAGGCAAGTGGTCAGGAGAAGGTGGGGGACTGGAGGTCAGAGAAGGGCCAGAGGGAGGAGAGAGGCAAGAGAAGAGCAGAGAGGAGACAGGAGGGAGGCATTGAAGAGCCTGTGAGCTACAACAAGGGAGGGACTGGCTGGTGGGAGATGGGATGCTAGCTGAATGAGGTGGGCTATCAGGATGAGGGAGTACAAAAGCAATGAGGGGGTGGTGTGGAAGCCGGACCCCGGGACACTCAACCCCACAGGACTCAACATGGGGTGAGGGTGGGCCTGGGGCAGTGGAGATTGTCCTCAGCCTTTCACCCCTTCTTTAGTTCAGCACTCTGGGGGGTGTTTAGTCAAGAGGCTTCTGAGCTGCCATCTTATAAATATTCATGCCCATGCTCTCTTCCTTTAGAAGTGTAGATCCAATTATTTTAATGAACACGGAAGACTTTCTCTTCATATAATGGTGTGTGCGTTATGTAACACACTCGGGGGTTCCTTTGCAGGTGTCTCTGAAATGTAAGAATTACATAACCTAGAAATCAAGACTTCCAGTCACCCTAAATCCTAGAGCACGGAAGGCATGCTTCATAGGAAGCCCTTGGCACTCTGGTGACAGCTCTCATATTCCCTCTGCTCTATGGCTCGCCCTGGGAATAGCACCAGCTTCCTGATAGAGAGGTGCCCCAGGGAAGTGGATGGAGGGGTTTCTTCAAGCAGTGCATGTCCTGGCCAAGGGCTAGCTCGATGCAGACTCTGGCTGGGTACAGGACAAAGGGCTAGAGCCCCTCACCCTGGGACCCAGGCTTGCCTAGGGATCCAGAGACTAAAGGTGAAGGTGTCTGTGGGTGGTCCTAGGCTGGGATGGGGCCCGACTACCCCACGAAAGGGGTGCTGGAACCACAACTCTCATTTCAAGAGGTTTCATTTGTCCTGGGGTGTTTCCGGGAGCCTGTTGGTCTATGGGTCTAGGGGTGGGGTCGAGGAGAGCTGGGGCAGTGACCCAGATCGAGGATGACCTGCGCAGTGAGCGGGATGACTCATTCCCAGGCATGGAGGCTCCTTGAAGCAGAGAGACCCTGTGGGGTTCTGGATGGGATGGTGAACCAAATTGCAGGACTGAGGTGTCCTAGCTGGTTTTCTCTGTCAGTTTGACACAAGCTAGAGTCATCAGAGAGGAAGGAGCCTCAGTTGAGGAAATGCCTCCGTGAGATCCCGTTGTGAGGCATTTTCTCAACTAGTGATCAATGGGGAAGGGCCCAGCCCATTGTGGGTGCCATCCCTGGGCTGGTGACCTTTGGTTCTGTAAGAAAGCAGGCTAAGCAAGCCATTGGAAGTAAGCCAGTAAGCAGCACCCCTCCATGACCTCTGCATCAGCTCCTGCCTCCAGGTTCCTGCTCTGCTTGAGTTCCTGTTCTGACTTCCTCCAATGACAGACTGTGATATGGAAGTACAAGTCACAGAAACCATTTCTTCCCCTCCCTTCCCTTCCCCTCATGGTGTTTCGTTGCAGCAACAGAAACCCTAAGACATGAGGGTAGGTTTCATTATAAGGCCAGGATGTGGAGGGCAGGGACTTCACAGTCTTAGAAAAGCCGATTCAATCAGAGTTTTGACAACATGAGGACAAGGTTTGGCCCGCAGCTCATCTTCAATAGTTTGCAGTCAGCAAACCCTGATTGTGCAGGTTTGTGGTGTTATGTGTGAGGCCAGTACAAGTTCATAACAACCAAGTCTTGTTCTTTTCAAATACTGATTCTTTGTGATAAAACATTGAAAAGATCCTTTTCACTGCCTAGATATATAGAGTAGGCTGAGAATGTAGTTTGGTGATGGATCTGCTTTATATGAAAGATGCCGAGGGTTCCATGCCAGTGCTAGGGTGGAAATGGGGGGAACCAAACACAAAAACAGGATCATGATGGACTGGGCACAGTAGCACACACCTTTAATCCAAGAACTTGGGAGACAGAGGCAGTGGCAGCAAGATTTCTATGGTTCCAAACCATCCTGGTCTATGTAGTGAGTTCCAGGCCAGCCAGGGCTGCATAGTGAACCCCTTAGTCAATCAATGTTCTATTGATGTGAAGAGATACCATTACCGTGGCAACTCCTATAAAGGAAAACATTTAATTGGGGATGACTTAGAGTTTCGGAAGTTTCGTCCATTATGTGGTGGGAAGCATGGTGGCACACAGACAGACATGATGCTGGAGAGATAGCTGAGAGTTCTACACCCGGATCAGCTGGCAGCAGGAAGAGAGAGACTCTGGGTCTGGCCTGAGAGACCCTAAAATCCTCCCCCCAGTGACACACTTCCTCCAACAAGGCCACACCTATTCCAACAAAGCCACATCCACAACAACAAGGCCACACCTCCTTACAGTGTCAGTCCCTGGTGACTAAGCATTCAAATTTATGACCTTATGGGGTTCTTATTCAAACCACCACAGACCCTGGCATAATCTCTACTCATCAACCAACCCCTCCCATCCCTGCTCCCCATTCTCCCCAGCCTCTGGTAACGCCCTTTTCTCTGCTCCTAGGACTTAGCCCGTTCAGATTCCACCTGTGAGTATGATCATGTGACATTTGTCTCCATGCCCATTTGTTGTTGTTTTTTACCTACCAGAATGTTCTCCAATTCCACTCACGGTGATGTAAGCCCCAAGGTTCTCTCCCTCCCTCCTTGCTGTGCCAGTGTGTCTACATGTTTGTGTTCATATGCTCCTGTGTGTACGTCCATACGAAGGTCAGAGCACACTCAGGTGTCATCCTTAGTCACTCTCCACCTTAGTTTTGGAGACAGGGTCTCTCGCTGAAGCTGGAGCTCACTGATTTGGGACTAGACTGGCCCACCACAAACCCCAGGCATCCTTCTCTCTCTCCATCCCCAGTGCCTGGTATGACTTCTGGGGCATCTAACTCCGGCCTTCCTGTTTGTATGGCTAGCACTTTATTGACTAAACCATCTCTCCAGTCTCCTCTCTTTCTCCTCTCCTCTCTTCTTGCTTCTCCCCTCCTCATGATCCCTTCTTTCTGTCAGGGTCTCATGTAGCCCAGGCTAGTCTCATATTTGTTAGGAGCCAAGCATAATCTTGAACTCAATCTTTTTCCCTCTACCTCCAAAGTGCTAGGATTACAGGCTTGTACCCCATACTTGGCAGGATTCTGGCCTTTGTCAAGGCTCAGTAGTTCTCCATTGCATTATGTATCATATTTTCTTATCTACTCCTCTGTTGCTGGACATTTGGGTGGATTGTATGTCCACACTGTGACTAGTGCACACGCACACACACATGCACGCACACACACACACATGCACACCCCTTTGTTGCGGGCCACACTGTGTCTAGTGCACACACATGCACGCGTGCACACACACACACACTTTTGTTGCTGTCCAGACTGTGACTAGTGCACACACACACATATATACACACACACACACACACACACACACACACACACACACACACCTTTGGCTTACCAGTCAACAGAGTGCTTGGCTTCTTAAGTGTATATCATAGGCAAGTAGTTGAACCCCAGGGTGTGCATTGCCACATCTACAGAGTAGGGAAGCTCATCAGCTCTGCCTCCTGGGGCTTGGGAAGGATTCAGTACAGGGTGTCCTTAGCGCTAAGCCTGACGGATAGATTTCTAGATTCTGAGGTGCCGTTACCCGAGAAGGTCCAAACCTCAGCTCTGCATCGCACGCATGACACGCATCTAGGCCTGTTACTCGAGCTACCTACCTCAGTTTCCTTCTCTGAAAATGAGGCCATGGTAGTGTTCATCCCCTAGATGGTGTGGAGAATTACCTGCCTTTTTAAAAAAAGCATATCCCATTGGCTGATCCCCAGGACATGTAAAATGGTGAGGGACCTGTCACCCTCAATGGCATGTCCTTGAGGAGTCAAGGTGACAATGGGTGCAGGTGAGGTTAAATGAAGTGTTGGAATGAGGTGTGACTGGGAAGGTGACAGCATCAGAGAGAGAAGAGGTGGCTACATCTGGAACAGGGAGCAAGCGCTGGCACACTGCTCCCCGGGCAGTGGCAAAGAACAACCCCTGCAACCCTGACTGTCAGGCTCTTGGGATTGATTTCTACCCTCCACCCCAGGATTAAAAAAAACAAAAGTCACGATTATATCAAAAATATCCAGAAAGGAAATGA
This sequence comes from Alexandromys fortis, assembly GCF_014885135.2. Classification (NCBI taxonomy): domain Eukaryota; kingdom Metazoa; phylum Chordata; class Mammalia; order Rodentia; family Cricetidae; genus Alexandromys; species Alexandromys fortis. The sequence goes on along the minus strand of NW_026068093.1, from coordinate 407,792 downwards.
GTACAGTGAGCCCTAGATCTGTGAAGGATTTACTAGAGTTTTGTGGGGCACACTTGGTCCCCAGATGGCGGCACTATTTTGAAAGGCAGAGCTTAGGCAGAGGAAGTAGCCCCTGTGTATGGGGACCTAGGTCCCTTCCTCTCTCTGCTTCCTGTTCATGGTGAGATGAAAAGCCCATGCCAGACAGTCCCACTGCCGTGATGTTCTGCCTCATGGTCTGGAAACATGGAGACAAGTGATTATGGACTGAACCCCCCAAAACTGTGAGCCCAAGTCAACCATTTTTCACCGAAGATACTTTTCTCAGTGTTTGATCACAGTAGAGCTAAGATGGAAGCTGTTCTTGTTAGTAAAGAGCCCAAGGGGGGACCTTTATGAGGGCAAAAGTACAAGTTACTCTAACACAATTAGTGCTTTCTGTGCAGCAAAACCAAAGTAATATGTAGCTATGGAGAGGAGGGGTGGGAAGGGATGGAGAGAGAAGAGAATGCTCACAGTAACCCAGGGTGGGAATTTAACAGCTGAAGCATGAAGAGACATGGCTCTGATGGACATGCAGGGGAGAGGACTTGGTCCACTTTAGGCAACAGAAGCACAAAGAGAAATTATTTTGAAGAGGCTCACTACCTGCTCCCTCCTCCATGTTCATAAAAAAATAAACAAGAATGAGTTAGCTAGCTGGGCATAGAGACGCACACCTTTAATCCCAGCACTCAGGAGGCAGAGGCAGGTAGGTCTCTGTGAGATTGAGGGCAGCCTGGTCTACATAGCCAGTTACAGGACAGCCAGGGCAAGATGCAAATAAACTTCCTTTAAAAAAGTGGGGGCTGGAGAGATGACTCGGTGCTAAGAGCACTGGCTGCTCCTCTAGAGGCCCAGAGTTCAATTCCCCGCAACCACATGGCCGCTCACAGCTGTCTGTAATTCCAGTTCCAGGGGATCATTTGCACCAGGCATTCATGCGGTGCACATACCTGTGTGTGCAGGCAAAATACCCATACACATATAATAAAATAAATAATCTTTAAAAAGTGACTTGGTAGCTGTAACTTTGGGCAATGTCAAGGAGATCAGAGGTGGCATCAGAGATGAGAAAATGTGCTAGATTTATATAGAGGCAGAGTCACTGGTTCAACCGTCGACTCTTCCACAACAAGTCAGGCCTCCCTCGGCTCCAGGAGAAGCTGAAAGAGATGAATCCAGGGGTGTTATGCAGGAGCACTGTATCGGTACGGTGCTTGAAGGCTTCATGCAGCCGGTGGAGTGGAGGTACCTAAGGGCCTGGTAGGCTTCCCTCCCACCATGGAGACCTTGATAATGCTCAAAACACAGGACTCTCTCCTACCCTGAATTCAGCAGTGGGACAGTCTTAGAGTCTATGTTTTCCAGAACCTTCATAGTGAAAGGCCCTTCTAGATATCATGGACTCTGAGCACCAGGACAACCAGCAGATCTGATGAATACTTTTGTCAGCATATGCAAGTCAGGAGCAGCGCTAGGCCTCTGAGAAAGCTGGCCACCACCACGAAGGTAAGAGCAAGACGGGTCACCCAGTGCTGTGAACTAGAGCACCTAGAACTTCCTCCTCTGCGCTCACAGTCAACTTTCCAGGAAGGAAGAGGAGGGGGAGGGGCATTCTAAGTGGCTGCCTGCCTTGACATGACGTATGACACCTTGCTCCCTGTAAGCTGCACACGTGAGCACTCTCAAGGAGGCTGGACATCTTCAACCTCGGCTGGTGGCTAATGAGGTCCATGTGGAGGACAGGAAAGGGGACTTCCCTCAGGGAGTCGGCCAAGACTCCAAAGCTGGGGACTCATTTGCCATTTGTCAACTGTCTGGCCACTTATGGGAATCATCTGGGCTTAGGGACAGAAGTGTGACCAAACGTGGGCTTTGGAGCAGGTGAGACAAACAGCAACTGTGTGGATGCAAAGGGTTCTCAACGCATCTTCCCTCTCCTTGCTTCTCCTTCCTCAGTTTATCCCGCCTTCTGCTTTCTGTCGAGGCTTCCTTTTAGGGTTGAGGTCCTGCAGCTGGCTTTCATCGGGATGGTACTATTATCAGCGCCCACTCCTTTTCCTCTCCTCACACCCTTCCATGGGGACCCAGAGTCTGGGTGTTGCGTCGAGTTCCTGGATGCTCTTTGCCCCCTCACTCCGTGCACACGTCGCTGGTTTTGAGCCTGTATTACTGTCTCTCTTGGACAGGCTGTGTGTGTACAGGCTACGCGAGAGGGAGTCAGCAAGTGCTTGTTGATTGAACTTGTGACCCCAGCTCGAAGATGAGGAAGTCATCGGCTGGGAGAAGTCACAAAGCTGAGGCTCTTCAAGGGGGCGTGGCCACTCTTGGCTGGCTGGGCTCGCTTAGGAATCAGCTGCCTCTGCTGACCCTGTGACCTTCTCTCAGACACCCCATTCCTACTTCCTGTCCCAATTCCTTCTCAGTGTGGCCATTTCCTTTACTCTCATCTTCCTCCTGGACCCTAAAGGGCAGGACTTGTACCAGTCTCTGAGCTGCCCTATGCACCGAGCAGAAAGTCAGAGAAGAGCCGGAGGTTCTTCATCCAAGGTTTCCTTTTTATTGTTCAGCTTCCAATATGATGTTCCTGCTCTGTGTGTTTGTTCAAGGAGACATTTGAGCAGCTCTTACTTCTGGATGACTGACTGGCTTCTAGCCTATCTTCTCACTCCCAGTCATCCTTGGATCTCAGCTACAGAGACACCTCCACACCTGTCCTCAGAGACTGCCCACCCCAGTCCACAGAGACACCTCCACCCCAGTCCGCAGAGACAGCCCCCACCCCTGCCCTCAGAGGCACCCCTACCCCTGGCCTTTCTGAATGCCGAACAACCCCAGTGTGTAAGCTGACCACTTGAGCTGTTCTCTGGGCTTCTGGCCTCACCCCAACATGGCCTAGTCCTGCTCCCTGTCTCCCCTCCTGGCCCAACTGAAGCCTCTGCATGGGCAAGTCTGTCTCTCAGAGTGGGTGCTGGGCCTCTGATGACTGACGGGGTGAATGGACCAGCTTCAGGAGAGGATGTGGTACGTGGAGTAGATAGCTTACTGGCAAGCAGTCAAAAGGGCCTGCTCTCCGCCCTAGAAGGAGCTGCTTCCTGGAGCTCTCTCGATGTCTGATGCACTTGACGAAGCTGGAGGTATGTGAGGCAGAATCAACCCTTTGGAGCCAGCCCACTCCAGGTGTCAAAGCCTTTAGCTTGCTCCTAGGGACGAGAGGGTAGGGTGGATCAAAGTAGGGATAACAGGTTTAGGAAACCCCTGAGAACATTCTTTATTTATGCTTTTCGAGGTCTTACAGAGATGGGGGGAGCTGGAGAGAGAGTTCTGAACAGGTTTCTGCCTGGTTGCTACTGAGACATTCCATCTTTCCAGGCTTTATAGAGCCCTGAGGGGAGGGGGGATGGTGATAGTTCATATAACTTTACAAATGTCTTCATGTCTCTATTTGGCTCCTGGCTGTGCATGCAATCATTTACATAGCAAGCAACAGCAAGATATATTCCTTTTTAAAAAGAATGTATGAAAGAGGTTGGTACACACCCATAATCCCAGCTGTGTGGCAAGGAGAGTCTGAGTCCAGTCCTGGGGTACGTGAGATCTTGGCCCCCATCACCAACACACACATAAAGAAAGTAGCAAAAGCAGGAGGTGGGCGAGCCCTGCTTTGAGGAAGAGCAGAGCTGTGTGAACCCCTTGCTGGGTCTCCAGACCCAGACTCTGGCAACGCGGTGGGGATTAGACATCTACGTGTTTCCTGCCTGTCAAGCTCCCGGCTCCCTGTTCTTGCTGCCCTGGTCTAGATGCTCTGCCTTGCCCTGTAGCCAGGCTCTGGCGAGGGTGTGGCTGGGGACATTGAAAGTGCCTCACTTAAAGAAGGTCTGCTCAGGGTCTTGTCTTGGCTCCTACTGTTGTATAGTCCTCATGTTCCGGCACAGAGAGCTCACTTGGTGTTACCATTGGGTGATCGATTTAGTGACAGCAAGGGCTGGAATCTGTCAACGATTTCACTGAACAATGGGAGCCAGAGCTCCGGAGGACCCCTGCTTCCCACAGAAGCTGATATTATGCAGGGAGCACCCGTGTACTGGTATGAATCACCCGGACCCACCTTGGGGAGTTTCTATTCCTGTAGACACATGAAAGTCACAGCCTGCATGATCTGTAAAAATAGCCTTGCCTTGACACTCCAAGGGGCCCCCGGCTCCTCCTGGCACCAGAGCTGCCTTGCCAGGCTGCACATCAGCCAGACTCTCCTAATTGCCTGGAACGTGTGAGAGCTCCCTGCTGAGCATCCTGCGGAGGCTGGCTCAGCTTTCCTTTGAAGAAGGGCCCCAGGGAATTATCTGCTGACTCTCCTTGCAGACACCTGTGTGGGTCTGACGTAAGCCCAGGCTGGATCATGAGGACTTGATCAAATTTATGGTCTAAATAGAAAGCCGTCCACTACCACTCTCCTCCGCTCAGCGTTTCCCTGTCCTAAACCAAAAGTGCCGGATGTCCTGGGGACCCTCCTCAACTGCTCTCTGCTCCCGAGTGATGCTCTTGTGGGAATGTCAGCTGTGAGAAGCTTCCTTCTCAGAAAACATCCTAGGTCTACCTCCTCCTCCTCCACCCTCACATCCATGCCCCCGCTTGGCTTTTGAAAGCTGGGTGAGTGTACATCTAATGGGACAGAAGAGAGTGGACCTACTTTGTGGAAATTCGCTCTGCTTGCCACAGCATTCTAGTTCTGCCCAGAGGGGTGTGGACCTTGCCGAACCCCTGTTCTAAGCCCCAGAGGAAGAGCCCCTAAGCCAAACAGGTTAACTTGGAAGCTGCTTGGAAGTCTCTGGCCCCACCCCTGCACCCCCACCTCCACCCCCCCCCACCCAAGGAAGTTCAGGCCCAAAGAGGGGAAGTGGCTTTGCCCAGAGCTTGCAGGTGGCTGGGTCCTGGAGAAGCTATGACACCTCCAAGCTCAATCAGCTGCACTGGACCGTCTACAGGTAACAGTCTCTGGGCCGTTTAGAGAAACTGAGGCCCAGTGCCTCTGACCTGATCTTGCTTCCTTGAAGGGCTGGGTTCTGTCCACACCTGTGCTAGCTCAGTGGGCTTCCCCAGGTAGCAGACCAGCAGCTGTCCCTGGACTTCGTGACAGCGGCAGCCTACAGCAGGCAGACCCGGTTTGTCCCTGATAAAGGGTGACATTTTTCTACAAGCCCTCAACTTCCTCCTGATCTGAGTCAAGGCTGCAGGTCGGGGTGGGGGAAGCTCCCCATAGGCAGGACAGGAGCCCTCCCCAGCCAGCTCGGCTTGGCTTGCGTGCCATCAACCTCCCCTGGCCCACAGTCCACTCCCCCGAAGTCTTGCTGGGAAATCACCAAGCACTAGAGATTACATATTCTCAGGAATCGTCCTACAACCCCTGGGCAAGAGGCTCCCGAGAAGACACGGGTGGGCGTGGGAGCCAAGACCCAGCTGTTTGTCACGCGTGTCATTTGCTTAGCCTCAGTTTACCTTTCTGGAGATGGAGGGGTATTAGTCCCCTCTTTACTGGCTCTTGAGGGCAGTAAACGAGGGGACCCGCTTGTGCCCTGGCAAGCAAGTGGTCAGTTTAGACTGCTATCCTATAACGGGATTGTTTTCCAACTCCAGCCAAGCATCTTGTGGAGAGACTGGCAGAGAAAACACACACGGGCATTTAGAACCCTGAAAAATCTGAATTCTTCCTTGACAGTGAGGACAGGTCAGGAAATGTTGTTCTGACCTGGACTGGGCTTTCTTTGTGCTGCTCAACGTGGGGGTGGGGCAGGGGTGTGCGCAGCATCCAGGCAATCCTCCTGGAAGGTTCTTCTCAGCTCTGTTTTGCTCCCCTGAGGGATCACTAGTCATTGCAATAGATCAGCCCGTCCCCCCTCCCCCCTTTCATTCTTTCATTTAGTAAGACCCTCTTAAGGACGAGTTTTTATGGAGGTGGTGTTATACAGACAAAGAAGACATGCTTCTTCTTATCAGGGTGCCATTCCTGGACAGCAGGGACACCCGCCCTGTTGCCCCCAGGTGATTCCCTAGTAGTCCCCACTTAGCCAACAGAGGGCAAACCCTGTGGGATGACCAGGAAGGTGGGTGTTTGATGTGAGTCCCCGTGGGTCCCCCTCTGCCTGCCTGAGCTTTTCCTCTACGCTTAGCACTCACCCCAGACTGAGCTAGAACACCACGTTGCCCAGGCTGGCATTAGACTCATGGCGACTTTCTTGCTTCGGCCTGCCAGGTGTTGAGATTACAGGCCTGAGCCACCGTGTTCAGTCGACCTTGGGCAGACTCTCTGAGTCTTACTTTCCTTATTTGTAAAACGTGCACAATGCTCCTAACCTCCAGGACGTATTCCACCCCCTCTGCGGAGTGCTGAACACATAGCCAGGCAGATCTCACATCTCTGAGCTACCCCTCCACTCTTCCAGCCCCACTCTTTCTTCCTGGTATCAAGGAGATTCACATTGTTTTGTGTGTGCGTGCATGCGTGTGTGTGTGTGTGTGTGTGTGTGTGTGTGTGTGTGTGTGTAGGCCAGAAGTCAATGTTTTCTGTCTTCCTAATTACTTTCCTTCTTACTTTTTTTTGGGGGGGGGATTTCGAGACAGGGTTTCTCTGTGGCTTTGGAGCCTGTGCTGGCACTAGCTCTGTAGACCAGGCTGGTCTCGAACTCACAGAGATCCGCCTGCCTCTGCCTCCCGAGTGCTGGGATTAAAAGCGTGCGCCACCATCACCCGGCTTCTTTCTTACTTTTTAAGTCAGGGTCCCCCACTGAATTTGAAGCTCACTGATTTGGCTAAACCTGGTCAGCAACCCCCAGGAGCTTTCTCGTCTCTGTCTTTTCAGAGCTGCGGTAATAGGGATACACCTGTTTTTTTTTTTTTTTTTTTTTTTTAATGTGGGTGCTGAGGATCAAACTTAAGACCTCTTACTTGTAAGTTGGGCGTTTTACTGGCTGAGCTATCTCAGGTCCCCACCTTGTGTCCTTGCACTCTGGTTTGCAGAAACCCAGCTCAGGGGCCATCATTTCTGCTGCTTTGGGGCTGGCATCTGCTGCTTTGGGGTTGGTATTTGCATTCTAACTTGGTAATCTCCAGAACACTAGGGCTTCAAGCAAGGAAACTGGATGGTCGGCACTGGTCCAGAGAATGCTTGTCCCTCCTCCAAATGAATTCCTGAAGCCACACTAGCTGGGCTTCCCCATGGTCGGGGTGCCATCTCAGTCTTGACCCCTGGAGGTCCGTCTCGAGTAGTGGCTGGGCACTGATGAGCTTGCTGCTATCTAGGGGAGTGGACACCCTCTTGGCCTGCAAACATTCCTGTCTACTGTGCTCTTCCTGTCACCCGGGAGGACTGGAAAATGCAGGCCACTGTGGGAAAAGGAGGACTTGATGGTGCTGAGTCTTACAACTTTGGATTCTCAGTCTCAACTGTGAAGACACAGCTTTGGCATGCCCAGTGTGGCAGATGGGGCAGCCTGGGCACAGGGGCTACCATTACCACCATTCATATTGCTGCATGAAGGAGCTGGCAACAAGAGCTGTGGTGAGGCTGACTCCAGACTCCTGGGACTAAGCAAGGTTTTATGGTTTATGGTATTTTGGGTTTTTTTTTTTGTTTGTTTGTTTGTTTGGTTTTGTTTTTTGAGACAGGGTTTCTCTGTAGCTTTGGAGCCTGTCCTGGAACTAGCTCTTGTAGACCAAGCTGGCCTCGAATGCAAGGTTTTATTGACAGGCAAGCAAAGCAAAAGCTGCGTCTCCTGACAGAGCCGGAGGTGAAGTAGAGCCCAGGGCCAGTGCCTTCCATGCTGTGGGTACTTTTTCTCTTTATTAAACTTTAGAAAACGACATTGGGTTGAGAAAAGATTCAATTTCAGGGCTAAAGACAAGCAAAAACACCCCGCAGCAGGAGTACAGGAGCATTCTCTCTAGTGTTCTGGATGAACTGGCCTCCTGCTTTTGCTTGCTTGCCTCTGATGTCAGGGAACTCACTCACTTACAATGAAGCCTCTTTGTTCTCAGAAGCACTTATAGCAAAACAGGCCTCCCTAAAGAACCTGGGACTGCTCTTCCTACGCCCCCCCTGTGACGTCACACTGTGGACCGTGTCCTGCACCCTGGAGATGGGGTCTCCTCTTCAACCTATCTGCTTCTTCCGTGTCTGCAGTTTTTCACCTGGAGTCCCTGCACCAGCAGGCCTTGGGGTTTAGGGTGACCAGAGCCAAGAAAGGTGACTGGGGCCCTGTTCCTCTTCCAGATTGCGCAGGGTAGTCTCCTCGCTTCTTACTCTCCTGTATACGGGAAAGAATACCTGGAAATTCTCATCTGTTGCCGTTCTGTGTTTTCGTGGGTCTCTTTATTTGTTCCTTTCCAGTACCTCAGCAAAACTCTTCCACTTTTATCTCTGATTCCCATTATTTAAGAGACTACGCTAGAAAATCTTAGAAGCGAGCAAGAACGTGTAGAAAGGCCACTTCCGTGTTAGTCAAGGGTCTGTGGATGTGGGGGTTCAGATGCTCTGTCACCGTTTGTGGCCCAAGAGGAGCGATGCTCCTCAGTACTGCCTGGACTCAAGAGTGGGATAAACGTAGCGTGAGACCCTCCTGCCTCACAGGGACACTCCCTATTCAAATTTTGCTCCCTTGTCTGTGCTGCTAGCTGTCCTGTGAACCCGGCTGGCCAGAGCTCTCCCGTCTCTACTTGATTAATGATATTTTTAGGGTCCCTAAACACGATTTTCCCTTTCTCTTACTTTGCTTTGCGTATTTGGCACAGTCCCAACATGTATTTCTCCACTGTGCAAACGGGGACATAAATTGAGTGTTTCAAATTTCATTATTCGTCATAGCTATTATCAATATAGGGTCTCCGCCACCCCTCAGATCTTTTGACCAGAAAAAAAAGATTTTCCCATTTCTTTCCTTTTTAGCATACTGCAAGCCCGATGAACTGAGGTGAAGCCGTTCACTTTAGCACGCCGAACCGTTTAGTTTTCTGTTTCTTATCAATCAAAGATGCTTGGATTTTTAAATGGATGCAGTTTTTCATAGAGGGTATTAATGTGAAAATTCTTTATTGTGTTTGTGCTAACTTCAACAGAGTTGCCCCCTTCCGTACTGAGGCTGTTGTTTCTGTTTCAGTTCCATCAGAACATTTCTCTTCTTTTGTCTTTTCAAAGTAGGTAAGATCTTTTTAACATAAATATGAAATCGGAAAATATTAAAACTCTGATGTCTGCATTTATAGCTTTTAATAGCTCCCCAAACTTGGAGAGAATTTTATTTTAGATATCTTTTCTTTTGCTCACTTTATTTATTTATTTTTATTTATTTTGAGAGTGAAGTCTCAAATAATTCAAGCTGGCCTCAATTGAGATCCTCCTAACTCAGCTACTGAGTGTTGCTGGGATTAGAAATATGTACCCAAGAAAAAATTTAAAATAATGAAATACGTTTGGATAAATTTGGAACTTTGCGAGTCTGAGGATAGCTTGGTCTACGTAGTGAGCTCCAGGAGAGCCAGAGCTACATAGAGAGGCCCTGCCACCAAAAACCAAACAACAACAAACAGAGTCTCCCTGACCTGGGAAGATAATGTCCGCTCAGCTGAGCGCTGGGCAGTTCAGCGCGTCTCTTCGTCTCTTCATTTTTTGTGACCCTCACCCCCTGCCACACCTCGAGTTAATAATCCAGACCACACTCTGTTTCAAAAGCTATTTTTATCATTGTCCTTCCGTTCCTGGTGCTTGATAGAGTTTTTTTTTTAAAGAATCTTATGTTGTTTCCATGTTTTTCTGTATTATTATGTTAAGAATATATGTAAAAAATTAATAAAGAAAAAGGCTGATTTTAAAAATCACCTATCATCCAGCTGCCAGAGTACAGCGTTGTCTGGTGTACGGAAATTGTTTTCTAGTTGTTTTTTTCTCTGTGTGTGGGTTTTTTAAAATCAGAGTTGCAATCATCCTGAATGTATAATTTTATAGTCTGTGGGTTTTTATGTAACCTAGTCAGCATAAACATAGCATCAAAAAAATTTCCACGGAGTGGATTTACTGTAGTGAAATTAACTATTGCTTCATATTTTAATTGTGAAATTTTTATTAGAAAAAAATGCCACAAAGAACACATTTCTCTACATAATTTTCTTCTTTCACATGGTTTGTTTAAAGTCTAAGAGTTACTAGATAGAAACCTAATATGATTTTTGTGGCTTATGATTAATCAGATATTCTGAGTTGTGTGCCATGTACTGGCTTGCACACTCATTTGAGTATTGGTGAGATCTTGCTCAGCTTCTCAAACTTGATAGATATTTTCTCTCCGGGTGAATCCTTTCCTGTGTCCTTGGCCTGTTTGCTGAGCATCTCCTCATAGAGAAAGGATATTGTTTTCTAAAACTCTTTGTTGTACTTTGTTTTATTCGGTATATTATTTTATTTTAATGTGTTAAAGAAATTTTCTTTCCTGCGAAGCTGTGCTGTTTTTCTTTCTCTTTAAAATTTTTAAAAGTTTATTTATTTTATGTGCATGAGTCTCCATGCGTATTGGTACAGTGTGTGTCATGCTCACAGTGTTCAGAAGAGTGCGGGGGGGGGGGTCCCTGGGGCTAGAGCTACAGATGGTCTGTGGGGGCTGGGAATTGAACGTGGGTCTTTTGTAAGAGCAGCAAGTGTTCTGAACCGTTGAGTCGGTTCTCCAGTGTTGTCTGGTGTTGTTTCTCTCTCTCTCTCTCTCTCTCTCTCTCTCTCTCTCTCTCTCTCTCTCTCTCCCTCCCTCCCTCCCTCCCTCCCTCCCTCCCTCCCTCTTCCTCTCCCTCCCCCCTTCCCCCTCTCTCTCTTTCTTTCTTTCTTTCTTTCTTTCTTTCTTTCTTTCTTTCTTTCTTTCTTTCTTTCTTTCTTTCTTTCTATTGTACCTCAGGCCTTGTCTTCCACTTTTTAATGATCCTCAGTCGGCAGAGTTCCCCTCTAGTGACTTTTATAAGCAAGCAGTCTGTTAAATTTTCATCTAGCCTTTTCCCTCTGGTTTGATTTTTGTCAAGTGCAGCTTCTTAACGAGCCTGAGTGTCTTTAGCTGCTTACCTTCAGATGAAGACTTAAGTTACTTCTTACCAACATGATCTAATAGTCTCAACTCACTGAGACTATTAGTACCTTTATTGTTGATTTTTTTTGCAGGGGTGGGGGATGTCTCATTTTATCTGCCAAATATCATAGTGTATTATCTGGGATGCCTGAGTGCTGGTGTCTGATTTCAGTAAGAATGCTTTTATTATTTTACCGTTAAACACAAACTTGCTGTGGTATCAGCAAACTACTCCTTATCATTCTAAGAAGCACTTTCTATCTCTTCATTTAATTCTCACGAAAAACGGTGTATATAAGCAGATGGCTTTTTGTTTTCACTTTAATGATGTGACCCACAACGCTAGTTAGTAGTTGTCCCAGTTGAAACTTGTTTATATTTCTGACTTATTTACAGGGTTTATAATGATAATATTCTGAATTCCACCTGGTGGCCTCTCAATTAGGATGGCTGCATATATAAGCCGAGATCTGGTCTTTCTCTTTCGTGCTTCATATATCAAGTTTGGTCCTGGGGCGTGCTTCGACGGAAGTCACTCGTTACCTTGTATTCTGACATAGTTCATAGCACATGGGAATCACCAGTGGCTTAACACACTGAAGTAAGCGCCTGCTTGATTCGTGAAATTCATGAGCAGTCTTCAATGGCGCACGGTTGCTTTCATGATTACTACTCTAATGGATGCTTCTCCTGCTTGTTCGGTTCTGGTAACCGGGGCTTCATGTCGTCAGCTGTGCGAAGGTTTCGTGTGGTTACACACAGGGGACAGACAGTGTTTCTTGCTGAAGTTATCTCCTTCCTCTCCGAGCTTAATGCCTCCTACATCTAGATAAGCACTTCAGTTTGCTTTCTTGATCATAGCTGAGGATTGCCTTAGACATACGTCCATAGCCTAATGTACTGTCTGCCCCTAGCCCACCCGTTACACTTCTGGATTCTGGTATTTTGTTTTTATCTGTATCCTCCACCATTTTCCTGGGACTCTTTCCCCTATCTTTCTAATGCTCAAGTGGTTACTTTTTCATTTATTTCGTTTCCCCCCACCCTTTTTCCTCTTAAAAGAAAAAAATGATGTAAATTATAGCAACCAGGGCAGAATATTTGTCTCCAAATGATTTGGGCTGCATCATGTGAATTAATTTTGTTTGGTTTGGTTTTGATTTTGTTTTTTGAGACAGGGTCTCTCTGTATAACAGCCCTGGCTGTCCTGGAACTCACTCTGTAGACCAGGCTGACCTAGAACTCACAGAGATCTGCCTGCCTCTCCCTCCCAAGTGCTGGGATTAAAACTGTGCACCATCACCACCCAGCTGTGAATGAATTTTTTAAACAACACACCAAAAACGTTTAAAATCTCAAGCATTTTGATTCCTGTTTTTTCACTTTAGTTTTAAACAGCCAATTATTTTTCTTCTACAGTTTTTCTATGTGGTCAAAGAATATAGACAATATTATTTCTGCCTTGGGTTTTTGTTTTGTTTTGTTGAGACAGGCTCTCACTATGTAGCTTGGCTGACCTGGAAATCTCTATGTAGACCAGAGAATGTATGTATGTATGTATGTATGTATGCATGCATGCATGCATGTATGTATGTATGTATGTATGTCTCTGTATATATCTTCAACTTCAAAGATATCCACCTGGGCTGGAGAGATGGCTCAGCGGTTAAGAGCACTGCCCGCTCTTCCAAAGGTCCTGAGTTCAATTCCCAGCAACCACATGGTGGCTCACAACCATCTGTAAGGAGGTCTGGTGCCCTCTTCTGGCCTACAGGCATACACGTATAAATTGTATACATAATAAATAAATAAATATTTAAAAAAAAAAAAAGATATCCACCTGCTTCCCAAATGCTGGCATTAAAGGCACACATACACCACTTAACTACATACACCTGACCTACCCTGGTGTTTTGATGGGTGTTTTATTCTTGCTAGATAGATAGATAGTCCATTTTGGCCAATGTTTCTTGTGAATATAAGGATAAAAATAGGTAACTTATTTGCTTAAAACCAAACTTGAGAACTGTTGAGTAGCATAATTTACTGTTTGCTTAATTCTATTCTGATTTATGTTTTTTCAGTTTGACCTGCTTGAATCTGTTAAAGTCTGACACCGTTCGCTTTTGTTAGCCCGTCTCTAAATCCTGTCTTATACGCTTCTCTTCTGTGCAGTTTGTGCACGAGATGGCAGCTCTGGCCCTCATGGCTTTATCTTCCTTTCCTTCTTTGATTTTGTTTTGAGGAGCTGGAGTTTCGACCTAGGGCCTGGGCATACCAGACAAATAAATGCTTTACCACCGAGCTACACTCCCAGTGAGTATTTTCCCTTTACTAACAGAAAACAGTCCTTTCCCCACTTTTCGCTTATGTGTATATCTTATTTTGTTTATATAAATTTTTTATTATCATGTATCTGTTTTATTATCGTGTATCTATTGCAAAGTAGTTGGTTTCATTGTGCCAGAATCACACATGAGTAGAGCATCTTTTAGTCCCATCACACCCCCTCCCCACTTCCCTCTCATGCCCATTTCTCCCCCAGAAAACAACCTTCCCAGGACTGGAGTGACTTTATTCCCGAGGCCCTGCTGGTTCTGCCATTTGCCCTCAGAGCTTGCTTCTGTTTGTTTCCTTTGTTGTCCTGGGACTGTCACACTGAACCCCGTGTCACTTGTGTGCCCTTGATAAGAGCAGGGTTGAATAATATTTCTGGTTTGTTGTTGTTTGTTTGTTTTATAGGATTTCATTTTGAAGCCCTTGCTGGCTTAGAACTCACTCTGTAGACCAAGTTGGCCTTGAACTCATAGAGATCTGCCTGCCTCTGCCTCCCGAGTGCCGGGATTAAAGAGGTACTTCACTACACCTGGCTTGAATAATATATTTTTTCACTGAACTGAGAATGTTGAGAGAGAACAGTTAGGATGTTTCATGTTTACTCTCATTTCTACACCGAGCCTCTTTCCCGGTTATATTTGCTCTGTGCTGAATAGTCTGATGTTTTTGTTCTTTCTCCTTATCTTCCTTGGTGACTTTGAAGACAGAGGTTCTGTTTTAACCGCAGAATTCAACAAACATCAGTCATATAGAATAGGTTTCACTATGACATTTTCCTGTATATTCGTGCATTTTGGTCATACTCAGCCATGTTATCTCATAGATCCTGCTGAGTCCCCTTTCTCCTCTTCACTAGTTCCCCTCTGCTCTCACAGATACCTATTTTTAGTAGTCCGTGGTTACTTTAAGGCTCTTTAAAAAACATCCTACATTTGGCCTGGTGAAATGGCTCAGTGAGTGAAGGCCCTTGCAGGCAAGGCTGACAGCCTGAGCCAATCCCAGGGGACCCACGTGGTGGGAGAAGAGAACCCGCTTGCATAAGCTGCCCTCTGACTTGCACACACTTGCTGTGGCACATGTACACACACACACACACACTAATAAAAATTAAAGTCTTGCACTTTCTGCTTTGTTCGCCATCAGTTTCTTGGGTGTCTAGCGCTGTCTTAGCATCTGCTTCTGACATGGAGGGACTCGGTCACCTACAGTGTGGTCTGTCAATTGCTGCAGGCCTGGGTTGGCTGGAGCAGAAGGTGCCATAGCTCCAGGCCTTACACTGAGTATGAACTGGACTTTATAAGTTCTTGTCTTCTCTGAGGATGGCTGTTTCATCTCTTTCTCAGAGTACATTTATGTCGTTTTATATTCCTGTGAAGACTCCATTTTTTTAAATTTATTTATTTCTTTATTAATTAATTAAAGATTTCTGTCTCTTCCCCACCGCCGCCTCCCCTTTTCCTCCCCCTCCCCCAATCAATCCCCCCTCCCTCGTCAGCCCAAAGAGCAATCAGGGTTCCCTGCCCTGTGGGAAGTCCAAGGACCTCCCACCTCCATCCAGGTCTAGTAAGGTGAGCATCCAAACTGCCTAGGCTCCCACAAAACCAATAGGTGCAGTAGGATCAAAAACCCATAGCCATTGTTCTCGGGGTCTCAGTAGTCCTCCTTGTCCGCTATGTTCACTGACTGAAATCTCAAGGTCCAAATCAGGAGCACCAGGAGAGAGAGCACGAGCAAGGAACTCAGGACCGCGAGGGGTGCACCCACACACTGAGACAATGGGGATGTTCTATTGGGAACTCACCAAGGCCAGCTGGCCTGGGTCTGAAAAAGTCTGGGTTAAAACCAGTCTCGCTGAACATAGCGGACAAGGAGGACTACTGAAGACTCCATTTTTTAAAGATTCTTTTTATTTAAAAAAAAAAGATTTTTTTTGTTTTCATCTTATGTGTTTGAGAGATTGCTGCTTGTATATGTGTACCACGGGCCAGAAGAGGGTGTCCAATCCCCAGAGGAGTTACAAACCATCACCACTCCATGTGGGTTCTGGGAAATGAACTCAAGTCCTCTGTAGGAGCAGTAAGTGCTCTTAACCACTGAGCCATCACCTCAGCCCCCCACTCTTGAAGAGCCTTTAAAAGATGAATTCTCCTCAACCCTCAGAGGGAATTGAGAGGATTAATATCTCAGACCCCCCAATAACCCGGCCATTGCTGGACATGACTGTCTTCAGCCCAGTCCCTTTACATCTGTTGTAGCTTCAGAGATAATCTTCTGAGAAGGACCCATGTGAAGTCTTTCAGAAATTAAAATGGGACCTTTAGGGCAGTTCTACTGGGCATGGCAACAGGTGAATCTTGTCTAACACACACAGAGAGCAGTGTCAATGTGGACACATCCCAGCAGCCTTAGATCATAACTTTGTTTGTTTATTTATTGAGACAAGGTTTTTCTGTGTAACAGCTCTAGCTGTCCTGGAACTCACTCTGTAGAGGAGGCTGGCTTTGAACTCACAGAGATTAAAGACATACACCACCATCGTCCTGCTTAGATCATAGCTTTAGACCAGACCAATTTTTTTCCTTCTGCTATCTGCTGCTTCTCTCTCCTCTCCCTCTCTCGTTCCCTTCCAACCTTCTTTGCCTTTTGCAGGTGGTCTGTAATGTGCACGTACAGTCCAGTCTTGAACCCTGAGCTCAAGTGACCCTCCTACTTCTGCTCCCAAGTGCTGAGATCACAAGTGTGCCCCACCACATCCAGCTGTTTTGTGGGTAAGTGTGGGAGCTGGTGCACACGTGTGTAGGCCCAAGGCCATTGTCAGGTGTCTTTTCTCGATCTTTCTCCACCTTCATGTTTTAGACAAGGTCTCTCACTGGAACTGAGGATCAGGCTGGCTGGCTATGAGCACCAGGGATCCACCTGTCTCCACCCTTCACCAAAGCTGGGGTTACAGGCACACACCGCTATGCTGGGGCTTTCTTGATGGGTTCTGGGGTTCTAAACTCAGGTCCTTGTGCTTGGATGGCAGGCACTTTACCAATGGGCCATCTTCCCAAGTCCCAAATGTTTCTTTCTTCCTAGTTTGGTGGCGTTTTCCTGGGCATGATCTTGTCCCAGACACATACGTGTGCCCAGAGGTTTTTTTGTTTTTCTTCTTTTTGCTTATCTTTGCAGTCCTTGGTTTTCTGCTGTTAGTGATCTCAGTAGTAACTGTTGTAAGTTTATCGTCTCTGCTATCGTGACATTGTTCCTTCAGTATTACCATGGACACAGGCCTGCTTTTGTCATGACTTCAAAGTCTACCTTGCAGCTTCCAAGTCAGGCTAGCTACTTTTGAGACTGGCCTATGGCACTCTGAGCGTTTTGTCCGGAGGAAGCAACCTGCCGTTTTGCATTACTTTTAAGCCCCCTCCAGCAGGACTTTTCTACCATTCTGCCCTTAGCAGAGTTACATGGGAGACCTGAGCTTGAGGACCCTTGCCCGAGGTTCCCCTGCACAACCCTAGGAGGCACTTACGACATCACAGTGGTCCTGCCTAAGTTGGGGCTACTATTGCTGTTATGAAACACCATCGGGGGGGAAAGCAACTTGGGGAGGAAAAGGTTTATATTACTCACAGTTCCCTATAACGTGTGGTTCATCATCAAAAGCAGGGAGGGCAGGAACTCAAACAGGGAAGGAACCTGAATGGAGGCAGGAGCTGGTGCAGAGGCCATGGAGGGGGTGCTGCATAGTGGTTTGCTTCTCTAGCTTATTCAGACGACTTTCTTATAGAACCCAGGACAACCAACCCAGTGACGGCCCCACCCACAATGGGCTGGGGCCCTCCCCCTTCAACCATTAATTAAGGAAATACTGGCTTGCCTACAGCCCGATCTCGTGGAGGCATTTTCTCAATTAAGGTTCCCTCCTCTCTGATGATTTTAACTTGTGTCAAGTGGACACAAAACCAGCCAGCACAGGTCTAAAGCACTCGTCACGGGCTAGGTGCCTTCTTGGGTCTCCGTGGCATGAGCCTAAGAAAAGTCCAACACAAGAAAGCACAAAGCTCATAGGAAACCACCTGAGTCAAGCGGTGTACCTTAAACTTTTATTGAAATAGCCCTGTCTGTCTATAAAAATGTCTGCGTGTCTATATGTATAATTTTTTTCTCTTAAATGGGAGTTACGAAGAGTTTGAGAATGGTATTTTACTTAGAATCTTTAAAATACCCAAATTTGGGTCTAGGGCAGGATGGGGTAGGAACAATGGGTAATGACCTGGCTGTGCAAGTGTGCAGATCTGAGTTCAGATCCCCAGCACCCACATAAAAGCTCGGCACGGTGGAGTGCATCTGTAACCCCTGGGGAGTTCTAGGTTCAGCGAGAGATTCTGTCTCAAAAGACAAACGAAGAGGGGGAAAAAGAGGTGGAGAGTGATAGAGAAAGATCCTCAACACCAACAGGCCTCCTCTGCCTTTGCATGCACACATGTACACACGTGCACACACATGTACACAATACATGCACACACGTTCACACATGCACACACATGTTCACATGTGCATGCACATGTACGCACATGCATACACCACCACTTCCCACCCACAAATGTCCGCATCTTTTATTCTCACAGGCTCCCTAGAAAGCTGTAGTAATGAGAAAAAGCCAAGGAATGGGAATTCTTTTGGCAGTGACGATGTAGCAAAGAAATAAGCCACAAGGATGCGTGATGTGGAGTTCTTTGTTACTCAGGAAGACACTTGGAGGCCTAAGTGTTTGCTAATAGGCTTCTGGTTGAATGAGTGATGTTCGGGCTACACAATGACTTCAGGGAGGCTATTAGAGAGAATAAGAGAACTGAGTCATATATACATTGTTCACTGGAAAAGCAAGGGACAGAACTATAGGTATAGTGGTTACTTTTTTTTTATTTCAAAGACACCATACTTATGTATATGTATAAAAACATGATTGTAACTAGAAACTCCTGGGGAAAACTTCCAAGCAGCTGTTGCACATGGTTACCTCTGGAAAGCACTACTGAGACCTCGGGGCACAATGCAGACATGCACTTTTGTATTCTTTAGATATTTTATTGATTTATTTTTCTCAGCTATAAATGCATTCTAGTATAATAGCATAAGCTAAAAGCAACATCCTGACCACGGGTGCAGGGTCCTCTCTGGCAGCCGATTTTGCTGACGTCCCCTCTTATCTTGGGATCTCTCTCCTGGTAGCCAGGACCTCTGGGAGAGTGAAGGAGGGACGATAGAGTTGGAGCAGACCTCAGCTGCACTTGTCCCCGAGGTGCCCGCTGTTGAGGCGGTTAGAGAAGAGCTGGGAGGAGACCATCTTTCCATGCAGTGCCCTGTAGACCCGTGAACTCCGCCACCCAATGTCCAGGGCCTGGGGCATCAGCAGTTTGGCCTCGCTTGAGGAAGGCAGAAGAGGGGATGAGAGAAAGTGAGGGGAAAGGTGGGCAGAGGTGGATGAGTGAAGGAAGTGGGCCTTAGGCCCTATTCCATCATTTCTCTAGAAGTCTAGTTCTAGAGCCTGGGTTGATTATCTGTTTTTAATCCATTCCAGGGATACCTTTTTTAATACTGAATCCCACAATGACAATCTTACCCTCCTATGGTGACAGACTCGTGGCAAGACCTGGTCAGAGCCTGCCCAGGCCATGTCCCTGGGAAAGCACACCTCAGCCTCGGCTCTCTTGTCCTTAGCTTCCACTTGTCGAAAGTGCTTTCGCTGTCCTAGGCAGACCTCGGGCTCACACTGCATTCCCTGTGGGAACTGGGAATGTCCCTTCTTCCATGAAAGTCATTTTCTGCCTGGACTTCTCTTCAGCACAGCAGAAGCTAGAGTCGCTCCAGGCTTTTCATCTCAAGTCCCCCAGAAAGGGCCCAGGCTTGAATCTTGTCACGGCCACCCTCTTCCCGCAAGGATGACGCGACCACTGGAGCTCTTCTCTCTGCAGTTTATTCCAGGACTTTATTCACAGCAATCTCTCTCCTTCTCCTTCTCTTTCTCTTTCTCTCTCCTCTCTCTCCTTTCTCTCTCTCTCTCTCTCTCTCTCTCTCTCTCTCTCTCTCTCTCTCTCTCTCTCNTCTCTCTCTTTTCCCCTCTCTCCCTCTCCTTCCTCTCCTCTCTCCGGGCAAACCTCTCCCAGCCCTTAAGTAGGCATGGGCTGCCAATCCCGGATTGCCAAGTGGGCACTGCCCATAGGTCCACGCATATGCAGGCAGCTGATAATCATTGAGTGATCATAGCACAGGTCAGGTCTTAGCCACCTCAGGAGTTGATTATACATCTCCATCAGGTGTGACACCACGCAGCTCACTACAGAATCTGACTGTTTTTTCATTGCTTCTGAATGGGTCATAGGCCTTGCCTTGAACCAGTGGACAAATCAAGTCCTGTGTCCAGCGGGGATGTGATGTGTTGATTGGGGTCATCCCTGCAGTCAGAGGTGGAGTTAGCTGTCCAATCAAGAAAGTGGGTGAAGGAAAGTGAAGGAAGTGAAGGGGAGCTGGGGTCTGGAAATAGCACTCCAGTACTTCCCCTTTCCTTCCTTCTTCCTCTTTTCTCTCCTCCCCTCCCCAGTCTGTATTACTGGAGACTGACCCAGAGATGCCGTATATGCTAGGCAGATGCTCCCTTCCTGAGCTAGATCCCCAGGCTTCTTTCTACTTCTAAATTTTGAGTCAAGGCCTCACTCAGCTGCAGAGCTAGTCTTCAGCATGTGATCCTCTTGTCCCACCTCCACCCTCTTGCCGGTTTCTGGGTTACAGGTTCACACCACAGATGCCCACCACCCCAGGTCCAGCAGTTTTCAACGATGCGGGATTCTCTCTTTGCTTAAACCAGCTTGATTCAGAGTCTGCGTTGTTTCTTGTTTCAATAGGAGTTCTGATGGAAAAAAAAGGAGAGGCTCATATACAGAAGAGTCCATTTTGTAGGTGTGTGTGTGTGTGTGTGTGTGCGTGTGCGTGTGAATGTGTGAGTATAATAAGAAAATGAGTGGAATGCCGTGCAAATGGTCCCGATGGTTTTGTTTTATGATGGGTGAGAACACGGTCTTTGAGCCATCCTACTCAGTGAGTCTAATGGTCAATAAATCACATTAGCTCTTCAACACTTCATTACAGAACAGGCTTTGTGTGAAGTGTTCTGCTCAACCACAGGCTACTACAAGAGTCTAAACATGTTAAGACATGCTAGGCTAAGCTATCGTGTTTGATTAGATCTAGTAACATGTATTTGTTTTGACGGACAATATGTTCAGCTTAGAATGGGTTTAGCGGACACAAACCCATAGTAAATCAAGAGACATCTGTGAAAGGGAGTAACTGGATATTGGGGCAGTAGGATTAAAAGTAATTTTTCTGTTATTCATTTAGATTTATATTTATGTGCATGAGCCCTTTTCCTCTATGTATGTAAGTGCACCATGCACATGCTTGATGCCTGTAGAGGTTAGATGAGGGCATTGGACCCTCTAGAACTGGAGTTACAGAGGGTTGTGAGCCTCCATGTGGGTCCTGGGAATCAAACTCAGGTCCTCTGCATGAGCAGCCAATGTTCTAAACCATGGAGCCACCTCTCTAGCCCAAGTTTTCGTTTATTAACTGAAATTTAATTTTTTGAGATGGTTTTAGTATGTATTTCTGGCTGGCCCTCCTCAAACTCATCTCTGTGCCTGCCCCTGCCTCCTGCATGCTTGGATTAAAGGTGTGCGTCACCACAGCTAGCTTAAAATGTGCAGCCCTGGCTGGCACTCACTCTCAATTTACTTAGGCCCCTTCAGAATATCCTAACAGTATGTGCTGCTCCAATGGACTTCTTTCTTTTTCTTTTTTCATGTATTTGTGATTATGAGTATGCATGTGTATTATGCGTGCATGTATTTATGTGTGTGCATATGTGTGCATGTGTGTGTGCTGCTCAGAGGTTGATAGCGGGTGTTTCTTTCACTCACCCTTCACTTTATATACTGAGGCAGACTCTCTCTCCTTGAACTCAGAGCTCACCAATTTACCAGTTTGGCTACTCTAGTTAACCAGCTTGTTCTAAGATTCTTGGTCCCCCACTTCCATGCAACACTATGCCCATCCAGTGTTTTAGGGATTCTGGGGACCTAAACTCCATCTTCATACTTGTATGGCAAGTGCTTTACCCCCAAGCCATCTCCCCAACCCCTTGCTCAGT
The DNA here is from genome assembly GCF_014885135.2 of Alexandromys fortis. NCBI lineage: Eukaryota > Metazoa > Chordata > Mammalia > Rodentia > Cricetidae > Alexandromys > Alexandromys fortis. The sequence goes on along the minus strand of NW_026068093.1, from coordinate 386,150 downwards.
ATTTATTACTTGCAGTGCATCAAGCATGGGTTGCTAAGGGCTCATCATTCTCTGCCAGGTTTTCTTAGTTGTTCATCAGTTCAAGGGGGTGAGAGGAACTCTCTTTTCTGCTGTTGGTGTTGCAGGCAAGAACATGAGCCGCCTAAACACAAGCGACAGCTGCTCGTTTGTTGACGTGGATACGATGATGCGTACCTTGCAGCTGGCAGTCCACATCCCCACCTTCCTCCTGGGCCTGGTCCTCAATCTCTTGGCTATCCGAGGCTTCAGTACCTTTCTGAGGAAGAGGCAGCCAGAATACATTGCCACTTCCATCTACATGATTAACTTGGCCGTCTTCGACTTACTGCTCGTGCTCTCCCTCCCATTCAAGATGGTCCTGCCGCAAGTGGAGTCCCCTTCCCGAGGCTTCTGCACGCTGGTGGAGTGCCTCTACTTCATCAGCATGTACGGCAGTATTTTCACCATCTGCTTCATCAGCCTGGACAGGTTCCTGGCCATGCAGTACCCGCTCCTGGTCAGCTACTTCCGGTCCCCCAGGAAGACCTTTGGGATCTGCTGCATCCTCTGGATCCTGGTATGGATAGGAAGCATCCCTATCTACACTTTCCACAGGGAAGTGGAGAAATACAAGTGCTTCCACAACATGTCCGACGGCACCTGGAGTGCCAGGGTCTTCTTCCCGCTGGAGATCTTTGGCTTCCTCCTTCCCATGAGCATCATGGGCTTTTGTTCCTATAGGAGCATCCGCATCCTGATGGGCCGTAGGGAGTACACTCAGGACTGGGTCCGGCAGAGAGCCTGCATCTGGACCATCGCTATCAACCTTGTCATCTTCGTGGTCTCCTTTCTGCCGGTGCACTTGGGCTTCTTCCTGCAGTTCCTGGTGAGGAACAGCTTTATCTCCGAGTGCAGAGTCAAGCAGAGCATCAGCTTGTTCCTGCAGCTGTCCCTGTGTTTCTCCAACATCAACTGCTGCCTCGATGTTTTCTGCTATTACTTTGTCATCAAAGAATTTCGCATGGGCATCAAAGCCCACCGGCCTTCCAGAGTCCAGCTGGTCCACCAGGACACCACAATCTCCAGGGGTTAAGGGAAGGTACCCCAAGGGAGGGAAATCCCAGTCCCAAATTCTCATAAGAAACATCCTGTGCCTCTTTGACATTCTCTGGCTACCATCTTTGTTCTTTATACCCATCCCTAAGACCTTTCCACAGCATCTGGACGGCTGACGTATGTCACCCTTGGTTTGCGTTTGCTAAAGAACCAGGTGGCTTCTTCATTTCTAAGTCCAAAATGTAGAAAGCAGAAGAATCAAAAAAAAAAAAGAAAAGAAAAGAAAATGTAATTTTACTTTAGAAGCCTGTTTCTCAGCTTTCCCATCTTTCCATTCTGTTGGAAGAGTCGAGAAAGGGAGAGACGGAGAAAGGGGTAGGGCCGGGATTCGAGAGCATTTTGGTAGAGATACAGGGAGAGGGAAGAAACATGCCTTCAAGATGGAGCAAGCTTGCACTTTTCCCCAGACCCTTCTGAAGCTCTGTTGGCAATGACTCTACAGAAATGATGACAAAGAGGGCTTTTAAGAGCTGAAAAGATTTCCTTCCAGCCCTAGAAAGGTGCAAGAGGAGAGGCCATCCAAACCTTCTCATACCCTTGAGACGGACTAGATGGAGGGAGGGGGCTGTGTGAGGCAGGCCATGGGGAAGCAGGAGACACTATGGGGGCAATGGGGACAGGCTGGAAAGAGGAAATGGAAAAGGTCTAGAATATACTTAGGGAAGGAAAGAGACACACCCGAGCTGGAACCAGATGCCTGCTCTCCTAACACCATCAGTAGTAGTGCTGTCTCAGGACTCAGACAACCTAAAAAAGATAACTCTCTCGAAGGTGACCATCCTTCTCTCTTGGACAGCCTAGAAACAGATCATTGGACCAGTAGGAAGGAAGCAAGATTCAGTCATCCCAGAATGAAGGAAGAGTCCTTATTGGGTCCTTTCACTGGTTACAGGTCTAGGGAGCTGGCCAGGAACTGGAGGGAGGAGAGGGGGGGTGGCTTTCTTCACTAGGCGGCAGGAAGACCTGGGTTGAAAGAAGGCGGTGAGGTGCTCGTCGGTTCCTGGAAGGAAACTCCAGACAGCTGAATCAGTGTTGGAGCCTTGATGGGCTCTTCTCGCTCTGGTGGAGGTGCTGACAGTGACAGCTGCAAGCCTCACTTGCCATGACTCAGCCGTTCCAGAGAGTGAAACGATTAGAAGGATAAATTGTGGGGTGCTTTTGCAAGACGGAAGGAGTGGGATGAGAAGAAATGCATGAGACTTCACACGAATAAGACACAAGGTCTTTAGGAAAAGGAGCAGCTACAGCCCTGACTCACTGGATCCCAGGGATGAGACTGGGGGAGGGGTGAGAGAAGATGGAGATGTGTCTCTCATCTGGGACCTGCCCACAGAGCAGAAGCTGGAGGTGAGGCAAGGTGTGAGAGACAGGAGGAGCAGGAAGGAGAGGAAGATGAGGGAGGGAGGGAGGGAGGGAGGGAGGGAGGGAGGGAGGGAAGAGGAGAGGAAAGAAAAGGAGGCGAGGAGGAGGAAGGCAGATGGATGGGCAGGGAGGGCTGAGGCAGGGAGAGACTAGGAAGGGTCCTTAGGGAAGGTAAAGGCAGAGCAGCTTCCTCTTGAGAGTGTCATTGTCCTTGGATTGGAAGCCAAGGAAGGGCTGGTACTTCCAGGTCATGGTGGCTGAGGCAGTGTTTAGGTGGCACTGTGGAACCACCTGTGGGCCACTGAAGGAAAATGTAAGGAAGAGCGTCAAGGGCCTTGGCCGTGGCTGTAGAGGATGAGTCTCAGATCCAGAGCCCGCCTCAGAGCTGGGCCTCCAGGAGCCTGTCAGTGGAGATGCGGGGCCATGCAGACCCGAAAGGAGGGCGCCTGTTTTGTCTCACAGTTGTCCTGGGCAGAGATGCCATCTGTGACTCCGAGACAGCCTGACTGTCATATCCAGCAGAACATTCGGGTAGGTCTTGGGACCACCTCCACTGAGTTCTCTCTGTGTATGGAGCCCTTAGCCCATCCAGCAGAGTCAAATAGTCCCCTCCATGTGCAAGTGTGTCTGCCAGGTAGGCGTCCCCAGAGGAAAGGCTTAGCAGGCCTTGACTACCCACCATCCCCATTGATGGCCAATGCTAAAACTGACCTGATGGTGGAAAGGGCTTTGTGTCCCCAAGAGGACCATTGTCTAAGGCAGGGAATCTAGAGCCTTAAACTGCGGAGAGGTTCCTGGAGGGGTACAGCAGTGTCCAATCGGTGTGATGACCCTGGATCTGGAGATGGGGGACAGGCTCGAGAACCCCCTGATTCGTCCCCAAAGAGTGAGTGGAAGGAAAGTCTTGTCTTTTCCCAGGGAGACTTACCTGTGTGTGTCCAAACTCTGGGTCCAACGTCACCAGTCCTATGGGTCCGTAACTGGCAGTTGGCCCAGCGGTACAGAAAATAGGGACGGTTAGAGTCAGAGCACAGCCGATGGCCGTCGGCGAGTCGGGTACACCCAGGACTTAGTTGTGGAAAAAGCCCAGATTCCTGTTACTAAAGTCGATGGGGCTAGAAGCTATTGTTTAAGCATAAACAAAACTCATTTGTACCCAGGCTAAAAAATCTGACATATCAGCTGTGTGTACAGTTGTGAAATCGAGCAAAAATTAACTGGAAAACCAATGTGATTAGCATGATTTACCAAATAAATAAATTCATTCAATGCACCATGACTTTGTCTTGGGCTTCCATTTCTGATTCCAGAGAAGAACTGATCACTAAGAGCCCCTCAGATTCAACAACTGTGGACCCTCAGATTCACCAGCCACCAGGACACCGAGTATGGCGTATCTCAGGTGTGCAGCTGGTCTTCCCAGTCAGTTAGGAGCTAAATCCTGAGGAAGTCTAGTGGCAGTCACATGGGTGCTCAGTTATCTGCAGTAGCTACTGAGTCTCATGGACCCCACAACCCGGCCCCAGTCCTTTTCAGCCATCTTGTTCCACCACAACATGGCTCTGCATCCATTAAGGGGCCCAGCCTGAGAGGCCTGCCGACCATGCATCCTCCGGTGGTAAAGCTCCTCACCTACCCGAGTCCCTGACAGGCATGGCCCAATAGGCTTAGGCCTATGATACTCCTTTTTCCTAAGTACCTCAAGTTCCAAGACATGACCCGGATGTGGAAGCAGGGACGTCCTCATTCCTCAGCAGTCATTTTTCTGTTAACCCTAGCTACCTCACGGCTGGGTCCTATGCCCTTGGATCCCAGAGGATGTCACTGGAGAATGTCTGTTCATCAGCTGCCTTTGCCAGCTTTGTTGCTTACGTGCCTGCTTCCCACGGACCTTTGGAAGGTGACATCATTACAGTCATACAGTGGAGATGCCCTGGGTTTCTGAGAACGCCCATGGGGAAGATTCTACCCTCTAGAAAGTTACCATGAATCACCAGTAATTTCAAAGATGCTTGAAATGACTGTAGGCTCAGTAGCAGTTGCAGAGACTCGTGAGGATTAGAAAGGACTGGTTTAATGGATCAGCGAGGGAAATACAGGGTGGGCTTTCTGGCCAGCCAAGCAGGACCCATGTGGAGAGGCCACCTGCAAGATCCTCCCTGGTCCTCAGAGGGCCAACTACACTGTGGACAGCATCCTTTGGGGGCCACAGAGAAGCTGGCTGAGGCCGCTGTGAGAATCCCATTCTGAGGACAGGGGACTCAAAGATTTATGAAGTTGATTTTGGGGTGCACACCCCTGAAACTACCACCGTAGTACCTCTCACTTCTCGGCAGTGCCTCTTGGGTAAGGCCAGGGCAGAGCTACCCCAGGTACTGAAGGAATGTGGAACACAGGAGAGAGGAGCAAAGTGCATGCCTGTCCCCTCTTCCCTCTGTGAACAGTGCTGGGGGAGGGACCGTCACTGTGAGCTACAGCACGAGTGAGGCCCTCTGCCCTTTGGTGTCTGCAAAGCAAAGACTTCAAAGGAATGCTTGTGGGAGCGACCCCGAGCTCACCTTTGAGGCCCCAGGCGGTGCCTTTGCTCCAAAGCAGTCACCTGAGAAACTATAACCAAAACTCGTCTGCACAAGGTGCATTGCAGTCATGGGGGTGGGAGGAGGTGGGAGAGTGTGGGAGAGGTATTGCACAGCACAGTTGGGAAAAAAAAAAAGGCCGTTTAATCTGCAAAGTGGGGCTCTGTGGAGCACCCCTCTTTTCTAAGGTTAGCTTTGGATGTCCAAACACACTCCTAATGCTTCCCATTCAAGTCACATAGTGAGGAGGGCAAGGCACTTAGGGCCGTTGTTCAGGGATAAGCCAGCCATGACTAAACCCAAGGACGGCAAGAGCTGATTCTCAGAGGCAGCGTCTCTCACACAAGCTGGGCCTGAGGCAAGGGACTCAGTGCTGGTGGCCAAGGTCCAGGGAGGAGACTGGGGCCTAGAGACCAGGATCCATAGGATGGTTAAGGAAGGCTCTAGATAGTCTTCGGGTAGGGAATATTTTTGGAATGAGACTTCAGTAGCATCTGGTAGATGAGGAGAAGCCCCCATAAACACACAAGATAGGCTGATGCGCCTGGGCACTGAGAAGGCCCATTCCAGCTGCAGAAAGCCTCTGCTCACACCCACACCTCCCTCACATTCTTCCCCCCTCAAGGGGCAGCTGGGACTTTGCTTTTACTGAAGGCCCTCAGGGACAATCGCTATAGAGTGTGGTAGGGGAAGGTACCAAAGCCCAGGTGCTTGGTAGACTTGCCTGCACCCGCAGGCAGATGGGCTCTGGCATTCATGGAGGATGGCATCAGGCCAGCATCCCTTGAGTGTTCGAGACAATTTAACTCCAGGGACTGGGGAAAGCGGGTGGGTTAAGTCATCGGGGCAAACACAGACGAAGGCTGGTGGTTAATAGAGCTGCGCTGTTGGTATTTCCTCCCTGGGATTTCACTCCGCAGAGCACGCAGATATCACAGATACAGCCAGGGGCTGGCGGCGCATAGGAGGTGCCGCTAAAGCTGCAGAAAGGCATCTATCTCTCCCCATCGTGGAGGATGAACGCACAAGGTCTGGCCCGGCTCTGTGTCCCATGAGAGCGCTCTTCTTGACTGCAAATGTTTGCTTCTGTGTCTGCACGTGGCAGAGAGAGAACAAGCTTTCTGGAACCTTCGGATAAGGATACTGATCTGTTTGGGTCAGGCTTGGCTGTTGGGGTTTCAGTTTACCTTCGTTGCCCTCCTAAAAGTCCAGAGTTGGGCTTCGATACCTGAATTTAGGTGGAAGCATTCAGGCGGTCCCCACGACTTCTACTGAGTACACCCAGCTCTGAGCTCCATGACATTTTACAAAGACATGCCTGCCACCTCTGTCGTCACTGGGATTCCCTCTTGCTCCGGGACCTGTATGAATTCTAACGACCTGCAGAGATGGCGCAGTGGTTAAGAATGCTTGTTGCTCTTGCAGAGGTACTGAGTTCAGTTCCCAGCACCTACATAGGGTGGCTCACAACACACACAAATAAAAGGGAAAATAAATATTTAAAACTAAGTGGGGTTAGCTGGAGAGATGGCCCAGCAGTTAAGAATACTTCTTCCAGGAGACTAGGGTTTGTTTCCCAGGGACTGTGACACAGCGGTCTGAAAGTCTAGTCCCAGGTGATTCGGTGCCCTCTTCTGGCCTTCTCAAGAACTGCATCCACATGATGCAAAGCACCCAGATATGTAAAAAATAATAAATGAATAAAAGAGGGTCCTTATTTGAGAAATAGCAGGGAAGTGGTCACAGATCCAGGGTCCCAGGACAAGGCCTGTGAATGAAGGCTTTCACGTTACACAGTCACAAGGCTTTCTCCTACAGTTCCCACGGGGTTGCAAGCTGCTCTTCCCCCCAGATCAAATGTCCACATCAAAAACATGCCTTGGAGACTGGCCACCTTCCCTGGACCACTGTCATGCCTTCTCCCCACAGATCCTATGGCACTTTCTCCATCTAGATCCGGGGCTCCAAAGTCTGGCCACCTTGAAGACAGGAGAAGCTTGGAGACGTCCAAAGCAGATGGTTTTTGGCACCCATCCTTGTAATCAGGATACTGCTGGAGAAAATGGAACTGTGGTGTTGGGACAGCATGAGGTAGCTCCAGCATCTCCAGCAGAAATAGCTGGCATTTGTGTTTCCTGGGTAAAGGCCACATCTACTCCTGAATGGAGCAAGAAGGACGGAACAGAGGACTGGCGGCTCTCTGTGGTGCCAGCCGTTCCTGAAGAGGAACTGGGAACTGGGAGCCCACTCCTGCCATAGGCTTTGCTCGAGATGCCTGCAATAGTGCCCACCACCTTCCCATAGGTGAGTGCTCAGCAGTTTAAGTGGAAGGGCTATCAGTCTGGTACTTAAAGAGATGGCAGAAGAACCGCCCCACTCAACTGCTGGTCACACTTGCTAGCTAAGTGGGTACCCACGGGCATCCTGGGATCAGGGTTGTGAGCAATAGGATTATGGGGTTCTGGTCCAAAGCCTGCTGGCTGGCTGTGGTACACACTACTGTGTACATCACCTCTCCCCTGAAGAGGTCCTGCCTGGAGCCTCAAGGGTGACACCTTCTGACTGCATGGAGAAGCCATAGCCCATCCTTCTCCAGGGCTCAGCAAGCAAAACTGAGCTTCCCTGTGGACTCTTTGACCTAAGGAGGATCCTGGGAATCACTAGAGACAATCTTCCTGTCTGAAGAACACATACGGACTAAAGTAATGAATTTCAGCAATACGATTAATGCAAGGGTTTTTGTGATCTAAGGCACTGCGCAGGTCACATAGCCATGCTGTCATTTTATACAATATGTTTATTAATCTTTATCCCTTCCTAGGAGTTGATGTCATCAAAAAGTCCACCCTCCAGGGATGTCCTTACTTGACCTGCTGCAAAATTGTCATCCTCCAGAGTACCTCCAAGGCCCACCCACTCCCCACAAAGGCTGCCTTTGGCACAGCTGTGGATTCAGAGTCGCTGCCTTCTGAGCACTTCCTTCAGTCTTTCCTACTCCACTGTCATCTGAGGAACGGGAGAGGACTGCAAAGCTCTCATTCAAAGGCAGCACTAAGAGAGAAACACCTATGGAAATAGCCCCCCATTCTCCCACCCCCGCATTCCTCAGAAGTTTAACGAAGCCGGCTGTACTGAGCTATTGTGTCCTCCCCAAACTAGGCTGCAGCTGAAATAATCAAACTCAGAAGGAGGGCAGTACGGGGGAGGTTTGGGGGGAGGGGGTCCCCAGCAGCTGGTGCAACCAGGATGCATTTTATAGTGTAAAGCATCAGAGCTTTTCCCCATGGCCCGCCTTCAGTAAGTTCAAGCTGTAGCCTTGTGAGCTGTCCTTCAGGTGAGAAAGAATCTGGAATGCCCAGAAAACAGGACCCCAAAGATCAATGCTCTGAGAGGTTGGGGGGACTTAGTCTCTCCCACTCTCCTAAAGGTTAGGTCCCTCTGACCTTGCATTTCCATTAAATCTGCTCATATGGCAGAAAAGCCTTGTCACACACCATGTCCTCTTGCTGTCCCATAGAGAATCATTTACAAACCACTGTCTGTTTTACGGCTCATGGATGGGGCTTTGTCCTGGGCTTTTGTGTATGTTCAAAGCTCATTAGATACCCCCCTAAAAGCGGTGTATGAGTCATCTCAAAGTTGTCTACAGTCTCGCCTCCCCAGCAGGAGTCGGGTTTGCCTTTTTTTGTGCCCCGCTGAGCTGGTGGGTGGCCACACACTTGTGACTTTCCATGCTCTGGTTTTTCCACATTTGCGAGTGTGTAGGCTTTCATTCTCTCTGGTTTCGTGTGTCTGTCAGCTTGCTCCGGAGAGCGTCCGGATGATAGAGGGAAACGTCCCTTTGCCACACAAGGTCAGACACAGGGGAGGGGAGGCAGATTGCTTTGACTTTGAGAAGCATCATTGGCCAGCTTTCCGCTTAGGACTGTGGGGGATGCTGAATGTGGAGTGTTATCACAAGTCCTTCTGCGTGACCTGGCAACGGCAAGGGAGCGACTCCATAGCTGGGGGAGTTCGGGCTGGAAGCTGGTGCACAGCAGGACCTTGGCTCACGACACTCGAGCGCCACCAGCTTCCCCCAAATACTGTGAAATGCGCCAGTGCTCTTCAGCCTGATTCCTGGCAGATAATTCCTAAAATCCTCAGACTCGCCATGGTGGTGAGCAGCACTTGCATACTATTAAGATGGCTGATGGTGGCAGCTCCTGGTGGCTCCCGGGGTGGAGCTGGTCATTGGGAAGCCAGAGCGGGAGAGAGCTGGGACTCTCAGAATCTGTCCTTCGACCTTCTAGGAAGCAAGGAGGACTGAGGGTCGAGTTAATCGCTAGCAGTCAACGATTTAATCAATCCAGCTGTTGTAAGGATACCTTCATAGCTCCCCCCTCTCCTTCCCAAAGGGCAGGGCTTGGGCCTTCCTGATAGCCTAGAACATGCAGGTCCCCAGAGCACAAGGTGCCCAGGAAGGGTATGGCGGTCCTGCACCCCTTCCTTCCAACTTCATCATGCAGCTCCCTTCATTAGTGTCCACTGGCACCTTTTGGAGTGTTCTTTATGTGAAATTTGAAAACATGGGCTGGAGAGATGGCTCGGTGGTTAAGAGCACTGCCTACTCCTTCAGAGGTCCTGAGTTCAATTCCCAGCAACCACATGGTGGCTCACATCCATCTACAATGGGGATCTGATGCCCTCTTCTGTCTGATGCGCTTTTCTGTCACGCTGACATGCGTGCAGATAGAGCACTCATATGCATAAATAAATAAGTATAAAAATCTGAAAACATGTTTTTCTGAGCCTTGGGAGTGTCTCTAGCAAATTATTTGAATCCCAAGGAGTTGGAAGAACCCCAATGTGTAGAGTACCAAGGTCAGAAGCTCAGGTAAGACAACTGGGGCTTGTGGCTGATGTCTGAAGTGGGAGGACAGTTTGGGGGACCAAGTTCTCAATCTATGGCATCGGATGCTACCTCTGAGTAGACAGTGTTGGAACTGAAGTGAGTCAGAGGCCACCCAGCTGATGCCACTGAGGGGCAGGTGTACACACACACACACACACACACACACACACACACACACATACACACACACACGGGGAGGGAGAGAGAGAGAGGTCTGTGTTGATTGCTGAGTGAATGTAGGAGAAACTGGGGGCGTCTGGGGGATGTTTCCCCTATATTCTGCATATAGTCTTTCCACCACACCCTGTGGATCCCTACTGGGTCTGTGTGCCCCGGTCCAATGACTCTACTGCAAGATACTCTTGCCCCCCCCCCCCAAAGCCATGAGCTACCTGAGGTAGCTACTCCACACCGCAAACAGAGGTCAACACATCCTAACCAGTGCCTGGCTGGGATGCAAGACTGAGGCTGAGACACATTTATCTGAAGCAATCATACTTTGTATACACTTGTCATAAAAAGATAGAATGGTGGTTTTGCAAGCTTGGCAGGGTATACAAGATTAGTGTCTAATGTTAAATGTTCGGCCAAGTTCTGCATGCTTCACCAGTCTCCGAGGAACACAGAGACACACAGGCGGCCTGTGTGCTGCACCGCCTGAGGGAGTACCTCGGGTTCTCAGTGGCTGGAAGGCACACAAAGTGCCGCCGAAGCCGGCAGCTCAAACCTGAAAAGCACCATGATTCATGCCTCTTGAAGTGGCTGAGACGAAGCAAACCCCACGATTCCCCGCACAGAGAGGTGCTCTCTCCCCATCCCTCCCCAGGCCTCACAGGCACCCCTCTGCTGTGCATGACTGGTGCAGGTTGACTGCCAAGCAACAGCCTCGGGTCTCACTTCAAACCAGAAGGCAAGGGAGGCCCAGCTCCTGGAGTCTGGCAATAGTACCTACTGATGCCAGCAGGGAATGGGTCTTGTCCCAAGTCCCTCATTTCTGCGTGTGGGCAGCCTTCACAGTAGGAGTGGTGACAGGCCCACAGTCACCAGTTACCAAGATGATCACATTTTTCTTAAGATGAAAATAACATCTCCAGAGCCCTCCAACAGTATCAGAAGGAGCTCTCTGGCTGATAGAGCCATCGCTAAGGAGGGATTCAAAGGGGGCCGAATCTCTCTCCCTGAGCTGGGAAGGAGGCAGGGGAACCACTTTTGACTCAAACAGTGCCTCGGAATAACAAAGAGACAAATGTCACATTGCCAGTAGCAAGTTAAGATTTGGCATATATTATATATAAGTTAAGATTATATAATATATAATATATACATGTATGCATGTATATTCTGGTGCTGGAGAGATGGCTCAGCAATTAAGAGCACTGGCTGCTTTTCCAGAGGTTCAGAGTTCAACTCCCAGCAACCACATGGTGGCTCACAATAATCTATAACGAGATCTGGGGCCCTCTTCTGTCATGCAGGCAATCATGAAAATAGAGCCCTTACATACATAAAGTGCACAAATGAATACATCTTTTTTAAAAATTCCACGAGGGCTGGAGAGACGGCTGGATCAGTCAAGTGCTTGCCTTGCAAGCGTGAGGTCCTGAGTTTGGGACCTCAGAACCTGTGTAAAAAACTGGGCATGTAGTGTCCACCTGCCATCCTGGCAGCAGAGACATGGGAAGTGGGGACAGACAGATCCCTGGAAGCTTGCTGCCCAGATAGCTTGCTACTTAACAAAGCTCTGGGCCAATGAGATCCTATCTCAAACAAAATGTGTAAGGCACCTTAGGACCAACACCCAAGGTTGTCCTCCGATCTTCATGTGTGCCCTGTGTATATGTGCACACCTGCACACACACGTGCTCTCAAACACACAGACAAACAAAAAGGGATTGGAGTATAGACTAATCAGAATTTCATCACTGGGAGCAGCCTGACAGAAACCCAAGGTAGGGAGGAAGGATTTCCTCTGGCTCAGTTTCAGTGGGTTCTGTTCAGGGTTGCTTGACCCTATGCAGAACATCATGGCAGCGGGACAGGTACGGAGGATGCTACTTCCCTCTTGGCAGACAGGAAGTAAAGTTGGAGCCGGAGGCTGGGAATTTGGTGTGGTCTTCAAATGCTTGCCTCCGGTGACCTGTTTCCTCTGACTAGGGTCTACCTCCTGAAGTTTCCAGAACCCTCCCGTAATAGCTTCGCCGGCTGGGGGCTGAGTGTTCCCGGGATGTTGTAAGGAAATTTTATTTATTTTTTTTTTTTTATTTTCGAGACAGCGTTTCTCTGTAGCTTTTGGTTCCTTTCCTGGAACTAGCTCTTGTAGACCAGGCAGGCCTCGAACTCACAGAGATCCGCCTGCCTCTGCCTCCCGAGTGCTGGGATTAAAGGCATGCGCCACCACCGCCCGGCTGTAAGGAAATTTTATATTCAAGCCACAACAGTGTGGCATCATCCGGAGATGGCCTGGGTTAACGTCCCTCTTTCCTGTCTGTGCAGGACGTAAAAGCCCAAGGCTAGGGACCCTCACACCACACTGTGCCATTGCATGCTCTCTGCCGGGAAAGAGGCTGAAGGGGGCCTAAGGCTGTGGAAATCACCCCAGGAAGAGGCAGCAGTATTGGTTGCCCAGCAACCGCAAGCTGCTCCAGGTCTCTGTGAGGAGCCCCTATTTACTTGATTTAGCTCCGACTGGATCCTCTTGCAGGCAACAAAGAATGCTACTGTTAATTAAAAGTGAAATGAAGTTTCCACAGTGAAAAGAGAGGAGGGAGCTGGGGCACGGGACGTGGACGAGACTGGAAGATTTTCCTCCTAGTGCGGGAACAGAGAAGAAGAGAAGCCAGCAGTAGGGCTAGACCTCTCCCGCAAACCTCAGAATGACAGGTATCAGGCATACTGAGACATTTTCATCCCAATTCCTTGGAAACCCTGGGATAGGAGTCTACCTGGATGGTAACTCTGAGGTGATACTGGCTGCTGACTGCCTTGGGGATGAGTATAGACCCATCCCCTTTCTGTGGTGGGGACTTGAGACACCAATGGATTTGGAGGTGCTGTACACAGACAGCAAAAGCAGGCCAATGGTCGTAAGTGGGGTGGGGTGGAGGACAGGGATGTTGCTGTCTGTAGGCAGGAGCTGGTGGGTAGCCCTGAAGGAAGGTTTCAACCACACCACATCTGCTACAGGGGGTGCCTGGCCCAGATGTGGGCACCTGGTCGCTGTCACTTAAGGGCCAAAGAGATGAAGGAGATGTTTTTCCCACAGTTTCCCACAGTTCCTTGGGTAGCTCAAGGGAAGACTTCCCCAAGGGCCAGCTGAGGGCCCATCCTGTGTGCTCCTGGAACACAGAAACATCTTCCCTCGGGGTATTGGGATGGTCGAGGGGTTTTGGTGTCAGGAAACCCTCACCCATATTTCTTCAATAATAGAAGGTTTTTGACAGAGACTAGTGGTTGCATAACTTAACATGTTTACTAAAAATGATTGTATTAAACAAGCAAGAAAGGAAGCATTTTCCCTGTGAGGTTGCGCAGTTGCCCCTCACATCCACAGAGGTCCCAGTCTCTCACAGGGACTAATGTGGTATTACATAGGACCTGTCTTCAAGTCCCACATACTCTAAGGGTTGTTTAATTTTTTTTTGTTTTGTTTTTTATTTTGTTTTTTCGAGACAGGGTTTCTCTGTGTAACAGTTCTGACTGTCCTGGAACTTGCTCTGTTGACCAGGTTGGCCTTGAACTCACAGAGATCTACCTGCCTCTGTCTCCCGAGTCCTGGGATTAAAGGCATGCACCACCACCACCCAGCTAGAGTTATTTAATTAATAATAGTAGTCATTATTATTATTGTTTGTGTATGACGTGAATGTGTTGGGAACCTATGCTACCACACATGTGTGGAGGTCAGAGGACAACTTTGTGGAGTCAGCTTTTCTCCTACCTTTACATGGGTTCTGAGACTCAAACTCACGTCACCCAACTTGTGTAGCAAGCACTGTTACCTGCTGAGCCTTCCTGCCACACCCCCACATAATCTAAATCATCTCTGTGTTACTTAAGATACAAAATACAATATAAACCCTAATAAACAGCTCATGTTATGCCGTATTGTTTAGAAAACATTGGCATGTTCCTTACAAATACATTTTCCCCAAATAGTCCTCTGTTGATTGGCTTCTTGGATATGGAAACTGTAAATACAGAATACACACTATATATGGGAAGAGAGAAAGCCAGACACCCAGCTCCAAGGCATGGCTGTCTGGGGCCAAAGCCAGACCTCCCAGGGCTGGGCTTCATGGGACCTGGAAAGTGGCTCAGGGTTTGGAAGGCTGGGAAGCTCCCGAGCAGCTCACGCTGGTCTAGACCCTTCCAGCCATTCAGACTGTCTCCTACCACCGTTGTTCCAACCAGCTCTCATTGTCTCTGCTGGTCTGTCCACCAACGTCGATTGCTGGGTCAGTTAACTGCCACATGTCAGGGAAGATGGGGCCCATATAAAATCTCACAGGGCCACCTGTGAAGCTCCCTGGAGCAGCTGCGTTCAGCAGGGGCCTGACAGGTGTTCTGAGGTCTTGTATGTGTGCTTCCAACTCTGCTCCAGGAAGTCTTCTTGGCACATGGCCAAACATTTCCATGCTGTCTGTGGCTGTTTGGGGGCAACAACTGATTCAGGTTTTAAGGCACTGTAAACTTTACAACATCTCAAATGATTACGATCTGGTTCTTTGCAAGAACCTTCTGATGTAAAAGCTTTTTAGGGCAGAGACTGGGTCTCATACATCTCTGGAGGTCCAAAACTTCACAGAACACTTGACACACAGTAGGAGCTCAATAATCCATATTTCTTGGATATGCAAACAAACTTGGGCTGAATCTGTACAATCTGTGCCTTCGCTTTGGAAGGGGAGTCCTCCACGGACTCATAACCCTGACCACTGAAAGGCATGGCCAACCTATTGCTTTTCTGGTTGCTGAGACACAAGCAATTTAGGGAGGAGGAATTTCCTGTGGCTTGTGGTCTAAGGGGATACAATCCATTATGGTGGGAAAGGCATAGTGGTGGAATCAGCTCCTGTCTGTGGCCAGGGGAGCATGAAGCAGCCAGCTTCTTTATAATCCCATGGGTCAAGATGGAGGAAGCTAAGCTTGGCACATGCATTATTTAATCCCAGCCCTCGGGAGAGAAAAGCAGGCAGATCTCTGAGTTCAAGGCCAGCGTGGTCTACATAGTAAGTTCCAGGACAGCTGGGCCTATATAATGAGACCCTGTATCAAACAAAAAATGAAAACAAATAGAAGGAGGAGGAGGAGGAGGAGGAAGAGGCAGAGGAGGAGGAAGAGGAAGAAGAAGAGGAGGAAGAGGAGAAGGAGGTAAGGAAGGAGGAGGAGGAGGAGGAGAAGCAGAAGCAGAAGCAGAAGCAGAAGCAGAAGCAGAAGCAGAAGCAGAAGCAGAAGCAGAAGAAGAAGAAGAAGAAGAAGAAGAAGAAGAAGAAGAAGAAGAAGACTGGGCTATAGCCCTCAAAGCCTGCCACCCCGCCCCCACATGGCCTCATCAGCCATCTGAGTCCTATATGCTATAGGTTTTTATAACTTCTCATAATGACACCACCAGCTGGGAGCCAAATGTTCAAAAAGCCACATGAGCCTGCCGGGGGTATTTCACACTCAGGTCGTAAAGCCAATTGCCACAGTCATTTGGAGCAGCGAGGGTCCTCTGTAAGCAGAGCATGGGATGCCAGAGCTTAGGCAGTCATAAGCAAACAGGGACAGTGCGGTCACCTCAGGGTGGACTCTGGCCTCTCTCTGGGTAGGAATACCTGTCTGCCCCAGTTGGCCAATTGATCCACCCTGGGTTACCAGGCAGAGCAGATACACCAGTAACTGGCTACATGATAGTGGCCTCCTCCTTCAGCTGCGTGAGAGTGGGGCTGTGCCTGGAAGGCCGCTGTTCCGGGAAGTCTGGATTTTGTTAAGTGCATTGGTTACTTCTCTTGTTGCTATAACAAAATACCTGCAACACACCTGGGAAACACAACTTGAGGATTATTTTGCCTCACGGATCGAGGGTAGAGCTCACATGGAGGGCAGGCTTGGCGCCAGTGGTCAGGGAATGGAGGGTGACGAACACACTGCTCAGCTTGGTTCCTCCTTTTCTTTCAGTCCAGGACCTCATCCCCCAAAATGGTGCTGTCCACTTCCAGGGTAAGCCCTGTCACCTTAATTAACCAGTCTAGAAACTCCCTCTTGGACAGGCCCAAAGTTTGCCTCCTAAGTGATTGTAGATCAGCGGAGTTTTTTTTTTTTTTTTTTTTTTTTTTTTTTTTTTTTTTTTTTTTTTTT
>NW_026068093.1:340325-369805 GCF_014885135.2 Alexandromys fortis | reverse complement strand
TTTTTTTTTTTTTTTTTTTTTTTTGGTGTTTGTTTTTGGTTTTCTGAGACAGGGTTTCTCTGTGTAGCTTTGGAGTCTGTCCTGGAACTTGCTCTGTAGGCCAGGCTGGGCTTGAACTCACAGAGATCCGCCTGCCTCTGCTTCCTGAATGCTGGGATTAAAGGCGTGCGCCACCACCGCCTGGCTTTAGGTCAGTGATTCTCAACCTGTGGGTCGAGACCCCTGTGGGAGTCGAACGACCCTTCACAGGCGTCCGCTAAGACCACTGGAAAACACAGATCTTTACATTACGATACAGATATTTACGATCCATAACAGCAGCAAAATTACAGTTATGAAGTAGCAGTGAAAATAATTTTATGGTCGGAGCATTAAATGCAGATGCCCAGCTTAGCTTTCTATTTCCTGATCCACGGGACAATCAAAAAGCTGGCTGCTTCATGCTCCCCTGGCCCCAGACTGGTCCCACCACTATGCTTTCCCCACCATAATGGACTGTGTGTCCCCTTAGACCATGAGCCTCAGTAAATCCCTCCTCCCTGAATAGCTGCTATCTCAGCAATAGGAAAACAATAGGTTAGCCGTGCTGTTCAGTGGGCAGGGCTATGAGGTAGGTAGGAGGAGCCCCCTTCCAAAGTGAAGTGAAAATAATTTTGTGACAAGGTGGTGGCAGCGCACGCCTTTAATCCCAACACTTTGGAAGCAGAGGCAGGTGGATCTCTGAGAGCATGAGGCCAACCTGGTCTAACAAAGTGAGTTCCAGGTCTGACTCCATAGCTACTGGGAAACTCTGTCTCAAATAATCTAAACAAACTAACTAACTAACTAACTAACTTTGTGTTTTCAGCACACGAGGGACTGAATTAGAGGCTTGCAGCGTTGGGAAGGTTGAGAACCACTGCTCTAGATCCTGTCAACTTGACCATCAATATTTACTATCAAATTAAGAAGAGAGGCTAAGATCTCTCTGAACTGAGATGATGAAAAAAGGTATTAAGAAACAGAGGTCAAGCTAGCTCCTGCTTAGATGTGGATGAACCTGTCCAGACAGGGGAGGGAGGTACACAGGCCCCCAGTGTCCATAGGTTAATTCCCAGCAGCTCTAAGATTGTTTGTATAATGTTCCCGAACCATAGTCTGTAAGCAGAGGACCCGAGGACCAAGCAGGCTGAGCCATGTGCTCATCTCAGAGGAGACCGGGGATTGCGACTCTGGCACCAACAAGATCCTGTGGAAGGGGAGAGGAGCCCTGGAAGGGCTTGGGTTCCTTGGAAAGAAGAATGTCAAGACAAGATACTGTTCCCCTATCCCAGAAGGGTTAGTCTAAGTCACTCAGAAGGAACAGGGGAACCCAGATAGGAAGGAGATAGAGCCCCTTCCAGAGTGTGTTAGGGAACTGGCTATGGTTTCTCAGGATGGGACTGTCCTCTGGCAGATTACTGAGGGGTGTCTCAGTCCAGTCCTTCAGGAGAAGAGAAGAAAAACTGCCATGGCTTCCATCTCACCTTGGCTCTCCATTCCCTGGACTGGGTGGCGGCGCATGACTGGATGCAGTGTGCTAGTCTCAGACATCCAGTGAAGCCCCAGAGGTAGGGGCTACACGACTGGGAACTAAAGCCAGTGGAGGCTTGTGTGGTGAGTGACACCGTCTCCGTATCCACAAAGGTATGGTCTCACCAGTGGCCTCTCTCTGCGAGCGAGGGGTCTGAAAGGGTTGGAAGAGGGGACAGGGAGCACGGATCAGACAAAACAAGCTCTAGCGTCCTCCTCAAGAAAGCTTAGCTTTTCTCTATGGAACTAGGGAAGGGTCTATAAACATGATTCAGAAAACAGTCCATTTGTGTTCTGGGCAGGTGTCAGCCTTCCTGTAGCATTTGGGAAGTTCTGCAACCCAAGGAGCTCCAATTCACGCATAGCCTCAAGGGCAGGGAGAGATGGTGGGCATCAGTGACTGCCTGGGACGTTCATTTCTTCTGTAGTATGATGGGAACGTTGTCCAATGCGCTATCCATGGTGCCACAAAGCCCGCCTTGATGGGAACAACGTCATCATCACCGAGGAACCCAATAAGAATCACACAAGTGTATCATGTGACCGTGTGACCCTGATGACAAGGGATGGCCTCTAACACAGGTCCCTGTTTATTGTTTCATTGATCCAGGCATGACCTCTCTCATAATGCCCTGGACTTTTCCCATGGCAGCACTTGGCACACTGCCTAACCATTGCCAGCTTGTTCCTCCACTCTAGAGACCGGCGGTCTGTGCACCTGTGTTTTACACCTTGGTCTCCATCCAGATCTGTCAGACAAAGAGGTTACACAGTCCACACAATCAGCGGGTCACCACTGTGAGCTCCCAGAGGGCATCTTGTTCCCAGCCCACAGGAGTGCTAAGGAACAGGTGTGACAATACTGACAGACCTCCGCTCCTTCCTTTTTGTGTTCCATCTGGATCTGCAGTCTTGCAGCCCAGGAGCTGAATGCCTGGGAAAGGAATTTCTCACAACAGCTTAGAAGCTGTGGCAACACTCTCTCCATGCAGAATAAGAGTTAGGCATTGGGATGTCTTCTTGGCGTCCTACCTCCCTTTCCATGAAGGCTCATGGCGTGGGATGTGTTTACCTGCTGGTCACCGATACTCCCAGGAGGGACAGCAGCATTTCTGTAAGTGCCCACCATGCATGCACACAGAACCAGGGGAACACAACCCTCCTGAGCAAAGACATCAGATTCCTAGTCTCTAGCTGCCAGCATGGGGCCACCAAACCCCAGGGACTTGGCTGGAACCACTGAAATGCTTTTCTTTCCACTCTGTGTTTGGCCCCATTCTGGTAAATGTGAGTTTTATTACCAACAACAACAGCAACAAGACCAAGTCGGATATGGTCCAACTGAAAATCTTCCTGGCTTCCGATGCATAGTCTCTGCCCGGCACAGTTCAGCCCTGGAGCCTGGGGGACAGTGGTTTCCTTGGTAACAGTGGACTGGCCTCAGGAGCTCCAGCCCTGCTAGGAGATTTCTGGAGTCAGCTGGGTAGCCTCCATGGGGCCGTACTGCCTGCACGGACAGGGGTTACCTAAGGAGGAAAAGTCTTGGTGGGCCTGAGAAGTGGGTGCCAGTATGGGGTGGCAAGGGGCCAGGATGCCCTCTTCTTTTCATGGCCTGCCCTGTCCCCCATACACTGGACACCAAGAACAGATAGACAATTATGTTTTCCATCTCTTCTTGAAATAGGAAGAAGGAACGTTTGCTTCCCAGACAGGTTAGAAGCCCCCGCCCCCCGTTTCCCAAGCCACACAGAACCCCAATAGATTGCTGGAGCCACCACCAACTACCTCACTCTTGTGGGCCCTAAAGATGTCCCTAGCACTACTCAGTTCCCCCCACCCTGCTTCCGGCTTTGTAGGCCTGAGCTGGGCAGCCTGCAAAATGGGCCCTAGGCCTGCGCATGCGCAGCAATGCATACTAAGCCAGGGTGGACGCAGCAGTGGGGGTGGGGTGGCATCTATACCACTTCTTTCTCTTCTGCTTTCCTGCCCAGTTAGTTTTCCTAGGAAGTGAAGCCCTTGGAGTCACCGCAGAAGTCAACAGTAGATTTACGACAATAAACGGCCCACACGTAGGAGAGCCAGTGGGAAAGATACAGCCACGCATGGTGTGGCGAGAGCGTAACCAAGGTTGGGGAACTGATGGACCCCAGCACCACTTTAGAAGTCAAGGCTGGAGTCATGGATGACTTTGTGCAGAATGAATCACAAAAGAAGACAGGCGTAGAGATGTTGAGGTTTATTAGTCATGAGGAGGAGACCAATCAGAGGACACGACAGAGGCAGGTGCCCCAAGGAATGATGCTGAGCTAAATTTTCCACCACCTTCTGGATTAGACTGCGGTACTGATGCTAAATTCTTCACAGCAGGGGATGGGACTTAACAATACATTTTTGCAACTGTCATGACCCCAGCTGAGAATTCTAATCCCATTGGTAGCCAAGTGAGGTACATGCAGGGCCCCCAGGTCTCGAGGGGGATTGATTCCAGGAGCCCTGGGATACCAAAATCTGCAGATGCTCCAGTCCCTTGTACAACATGGTACGGTGTTGTGTGTAAACTGTAAGTCGTAAAGGCAACAGAAAGGGGGGGGAGAGAATAAGGGTTTAGGGAGGGAAGAGTTTGAAAAAACAGAATGTCATTTTAGCTGTTGGGAGCTGCTCGGAGCTTATTGTAGGTTGGCTGACCAGCTTTGGGACCATCTCAGAAAAGCCAGGAACCTTTGGCAAATCAGCTCACAGACTTCTTGGTTCAGAGGCTCATGCCAATCTAGGTTTTTCTCTTTGAGGTTCCTGTCTGGTGACCACTTCCCATAATCCCAGTGAGAAAGACAAAATGACTTGAGGGTGCGTGCCTAGGAGCAGAGGACTGCGAAGCACTGTCGAAGAAAGGCTCAATCAAGTTGGTGAAAGCCTATGGTGGTAGCCGTCTAATGTTCTCTCTCCCTTTAAGAAAGCTAAGATATCGGGGAGGGAGGAGCAGCCAGGTGGTGGTGACACACTGCTGGGCAGTGGTGGCACACGCCTTTAATCCCAGCACTTGGGAGGCAGAGGCAGGTGGATCTCTGTGAGTTCGAGGCCAGCCTGGTCTATAGAGTAAGTTCCAGGACAGCCAGGGTTACACAGAGAAACCCTGTCTCGGAAAAAAAAAAAGTATTCCCCCCCTCCAAAATAAAGAGCAACCCATTGACAATCTCCTGTGTACTTTAACTCTAGGTTACTTACAGCACCCAATACATTGCAGATATTTTATAAATCTCTGTTCAAATGTGTTATTTGCAGAATAATGGCAAGAAGTCTGTGTGTTCAGTACCGATGCATCCATTGATCATGCTATGTCAGAATGTTTGTGCCTTTACAATGTCAGAAGTTATTAAATGACAATAAATTCACAAACTAGGATGGGATCAGTGGCAGCGATTTGCCAGGTAGTCCTGCTTTCCTTGACAGCACTGGCTGAGGCACACACAGATTCTTTTATTCCCATCTTAATTACTAATATGAATTCTCAGGTCACACATCACAACACACACTATAAATCTATCTATCTATCTATCTATCTATCTATCTATCTATCTATCCATCTTCAGAATGGCTAGAAGGGGTTAAAGAAGCAAGGAGTCTCGGAGTCTCAAAGAGGCATGAGTAAGCAGAGCTTGGAAATGGATAAGAATGTAAGAGTCTGTGCGAGTGAAAAACACCAACCAGCTTGTCTCTGGAGAAGCCCTATGGAGCAGCAGCTGTTGCTGTTATTGCTGCTGCTGTTGCTGCTGTTGTTGTTGCTGCTGCTGCTGCTGCCAGGTCATACATAGGTTGGAGCTCAGCTGCAGAGTTGAGCCAAGCACAGAGGTGGCGAAAGGGCAGAACTGAGTCCAGACTAACATGGGGAGATGAGTGGACAGACTGGTCCAGGTGGACAAATGGAGGAGGAGGAGGAGGATAGGTGGGTGGTTGTCTGAGTAGATGGTGTTACCGGCAGGGACCTAAATGAGCTGAAGTTGAAGCCCCCAAGGGCAGAGAGATGACAGGTGACTGGGGATCATTTTGGTGTTGAGTGCCCAAATCTTTGCAGGAGTCTGGGTGAGGGGCTCACACCTTTTTGTTTGTCTGGTGTGCCCCATGAGTTCCTGGACTTGGCTTTTTAAAAATATGGTTTTAATAGGCCCATGTGCTCCTAAAGTTCCAGTTCACCCCAAAATATGTATAGGGAGGCTCTTTCCAATCCCAAGAATAAGTTATTTATTAGTTTGTGCTACAAAGGCGGTGCCGGACAGGTGACCAGGTGCAACCATCTTCATCTCCAAATGGAAGCAGATGCTACTGCTTGTAAAATGGGCAAGGCAGTCTGAAAACTTCCTGTCTTGTTAGGGTTCCTATGGCTGTGATAAACCCTACAACCAAAAGCATTTTGGGAAGGAAAGGGCTTCTCTGTTTACAGCTGTAGTCTATTCCGTCACGAAGGGAAGTCAGGGAAGGATTCAAGGCATGTCTCAGTCAGTGTTCAATTACCATGAAAAGACACCAGGACCATGGCAACTCTTATAAAGGAAAGCATTTAATTGGGGCTGGCTTACAGTTTCAGAGATTCAGTCCATAAACATGGCAGGGAGCGTCACGGCACACAGGCAGACATAGTACTGGAGAAGGAGCTGAGAGTTCCACACCCAGCTCTGCAGGCAGCAGGAGAGAGAGAGAGACTGTGGGCTTGGAATGGGGCCTTTTGAAACCTCAAAGCCCACGGCCAGTGACACACTTCCTCCAACAAGGCCACACCTTCTAATCCTTTCAAATAGTATCATTCCCTAGTAACCAAGTATCAAATCTATGAGCCTATGAAGGCCGTTCCCATTCAAATCACCACGAGGCAGGAACCTGGAGGCAGGGCCTGAAGCAGAGGCCACAGAGAAACAAAACCTGCGCTTCCTGGCTTGCTCCCCATGACTTGCACAGTTTGCTGTCATATACAACCCAGGACCACCAACCCCGGGGTGGCACTGCCCACACTAAGCTGGGCCCTCCCACATCAGTCTTAAGTATTGCCTACAGACTGTCCTATGGAAGCATTTTCTTAGTTAAGATTCCCTCTTTCCATAAATGTCTAGGTTAGCATCCAGTTGACAGAAATCAACCATCACAGCCACTGTAGCCTACTGTATGGAACTGCTTAGGACAGGCCCAGCCTGCTTTTACACGGTCCTAACTACATCACACATAAAGGAAATACAAGGCAAATAGTGCTCAGACAGGTGCTGAAGAGAGTCCAAGGGCTGGGGCAGGGCCTCCAGCAGAATGTACCCCCACATCCCTTCAGTCATAAGGACTCAGCATAGAGCTTTATGTATGGCAAATTTAACTTGGGCTTTTTGGACCTCTTTAGATATTTTTGGTCCGAGGTTGGTTGAAACCCTAGATGTGGACAGCTGTTTTACTATTTCTGCTTAATACAAAGGTAAACTGAGACTTGGAGCAAGCACACGAGTTGTCCAAGATTACCTGGTATAGCAAGTATCTAAAGATGGATCCGGATGTTTTGCCCCTGGCAATACACGCATGTCCCTCCCTCCCCTTAAAAACCGGAGATCATGTCCCACCTCCTTGAACCTGGACTGGGTCCCAAACTGCTTGACCCAACAGATATAAGAGAAGTAATGGGAGGGTCTTAGAGTTCACACATCAGGAAGGTTCGGCTTACTGGGCACAGAGGTCCACACTTATTATCCGAGCACTTGGAAGGCTGAAGAAAAAGGAAGGCACCAAGTTTCAGGCCTGGGCTACTGAGTGAGAGGCCCAAACTATAGAAGAAGGAAGGAAGGAAGGAAGGAAGGAAGGAAGGAAGGAAGGAAGGAAGGAAGGAAGGAAGGAAGGAAGGAAGGAAGGAAGGTAGGTGGAGAAGATGAAGGAGACAAACAGGAAGAAAATTTGATGGCCTCTGCTTCTTCATTTTGGAAAACTCCATGTTGGAGGGAAGCCCACCTAGAGGAAGGCTGAGGCCCTCAGCTGGCAGACCCAGCGGACTCCAAACTCACACACAGCTTTCCGAAGGTCCTTGTGCTACCACAAAGGTGACTGGGCCAATAACATACAAGGCAAAGACTCATTTCCACTCAGCTGTGCAAACTGTAAGGTCCTGAGCATCATGGCCACAGCTTGCACAGCTTTGTGTTCCTCACTTCATGTGTCATGCCTGGGGTGAGTGTGAATGGCATGGCCAGAAACACAGGTGTGTAGGAAAGCAGGCGTGGTGCTGAGAAACTGTGGACAAGGATGCAGGCTGGAGCCATCGCTTCCCTGCCCCCAGCGTCACTGCCACTTCCTTCCCCTTCTCTCTGTCTTCTGCTAGGTACAGTGTCCTGGCCCCCAAGGCTCGAGATAGGACAGTTTAGCTTCTGGTGACAGGCTGCATCCTTTGTCTCCTAGGTGGGAAGCTGGTACTGCCACTATCACCTGGGCTCTTATCCCTGGACTCAATCAATCCCCCTTTCAATCCCCAAGCCCCATCCTCAGGAACATCTGCTTCTGAGGGTCCTAGTCTCTAGCACGCTGCTCTGCCCGTAGTGTCTGGCCTATGGAGGGCGGTTAACTCCTCTTTTCTTGTACATTTCCCTATACCCACCTGGGCTTTCCTCCCCAAACCTTCAGAGCTCAGAGGAACCCCAGGATGTCTGTTGTTTGTTGTTTGATCTCTCCCTCTGGGGGAGTCCAGGCCACACGCAAATAATGTTATTAAGGCTGGAAATGACCTTCAGAATAATTTAGTCCGAAGCCTCCATTTTATAGAAGGGTAAAATGAGCCCAGAGAGAGTGTTAGCCCAGATACACACAGGGTCTACGCTGGCCTCTGGTCCCTGGTCTTCCAGACATGGATCCTCTTCTTGCCCTAGGAACAGCACAAACACTGACTTGGGTGGTCTCTTGTTATTGTTTGCGAGGGTGTGTAGGGCCCCTTGGTACCCCACAGCAGGCAGTGTTTGGGTAGCCAGGAACTATTTCATCATCCTTTCCTAAGAATTTATCAAGGATCTGAGGTCTCTGATATGTAAGACTCCAGCACCAGTGGGTGGTAACTCCTTCAGGCGAAAGGCTGAGAATGGTTTCCATGGAGACCACCCAGGCGCTGGTTTCCAAGGAAACACTTACAGGAGGTTGCAGCAGCCTCCTATTTATGTCAACTTAACATTTCCAACAGCTCTATTCTTTTGCCCAAGCCCAAGCTGAATGCAAGGCTTCCTTCCTGGGACAGTGACAGAATTCACGGGCCAGAAGGGAATTTAGTGAGGTTTGCAGTTCGCTGAAAGGGAGGGCATCTCTGCCAACAGGCTTCCTCCAGCCCAGGGGCAGGTGCAGAGACAAGGTGAAATTCTGACAAGACATGGGAGGACAGGAGTCCTGCAAGGAAGGCAGGGGTCACTGATGTGTTTTGAGGCTTAGAGCATCTGTTCAGAAATAGCAGAGGCAATAGCAGTTGCCCATCTGTGTGGTTAGCTTTTTAAAAACTTCCCAAATGGGGGAAATGCACACCTACACACACACACACACACACACACACACACACACACACACACACACACACCTGCCACCACTTCACCCTAATTGTGGATTTCAGAGAAATCAGCACAGATAAACCTACCTCACTGTAACAGGAACAAAACATTGCCCCCTTTGTGAAACTCCGTCCCAAACAGAGGGCCGCTTCCAATCTCTTGGCATTACCACAACACGTATTCTTCTTAGACGTATATTTTCACATGCTTATTGGTTATATCTACAGGATATAAAGAAATTTCAAAAAAAATCAAAAAAAATTTTCACAGAAATTTC
Source organism: Alexandromys fortis (assembly GCF_014885135.2). Classification (NCBI taxonomy): domain Eukaryota; kingdom Metazoa; phylum Chordata; class Mammalia; order Rodentia; family Cricetidae; genus Alexandromys; species Alexandromys fortis. The sequence continues at coordinate 360,439 of NW_026068093.1, read as the reverse complement.
CGGGTCAAACCAAGGCATCACGTTTTAGAATTTTATACTGTCAAACCACTTGAGTGCTGGCGCTGGCTGAGGAGGGTTTATACAGATGTGAGGAGACAGGTTGTTATTAAGCTTTGTTTGTTTGGAAAAAAAAATCACAAAACCAATTTCCCCAACTCAATCTATGAGACCAGTCAATCTCTGACATGAAACCCCAATAAGGACCCTACGAGAGGAGAAAAATCCTATCTGACAATCAACGCATATCTACAACTCAGGAAAGCACTGGAAATGCAGTACAGAAGAATCTAGAATGCACAGTGGCCAAATCAATGATTTACATGAGCGTCAAGAGAGTAAGTCAATGGATTAATAGAAAAATTTGATAAAATAGCTTATTGCTAATCTGACATAAAACAAAACAAAAAAACACTTTGAAATGAGAACACTTTCCTCACATCTGAAAAACTATAACCAAGGTGAACTCCTTCTAAAGTCAAGAGCCACGTTCTTGGGGCTGTTACCACGATCCCTGAATGTCTTGTCGGTGTGGTAGACCTAGAAAGAAGTAAGTCTTAGGGCTGAGGTTGTGTCTTACTCTTGTAAGTTTGATAGGTGCTTGCCTATCAAACACAAGAGTGTGATCTCCAAGTCCATGATAAAATAAAATAAATTAGGCAGAGGGAAATGAAAAATTGCGTTATTTGAAAGAACAAAATGGATTCATAATCAGGAGAATGAAATAAATTTCTTAGCATAATAAGAAACACAACCAGGCTGTGGTTGCGCATGCCTTTAATCCCAGCACTCAGGAGGCAAGGCAAAGGCAGGTGGATCTCTCTGAGCTTGAGGCCAGCCTGGTCTACAGAGCGAGTTCCAGATCATCCAGGACTACACGAGAAATTCTGCCTCCAAGAAAACAAACAAGAAAAAGAAAAAAAGAAAACACTTAAGTTTGGTGGCTCAATATTATAATGCAGATTGTGTTTTTATAAAATGGAACCATAATTTATATGTATTAATAGTAATAAATCTAAAGAACTTAGGAAAAAAGCTAATTCATAAAAGTTTTGCCGGAATTTCACTCAGGAATGGAAACTGTTTTGGAAAACATAAAAAGCCAAAATTTAAAATTTTTAAATATCCTGTTGATAATAAATCATAATTTCATCTCCCCCTCAGTAGAGCTACAGCTTTAATACAAGCCCATTAGAGAAATAGAGAGTTCATGAAATTGGATTTCTGCTTTTAAGTGTGTAGGAAGAACAAAGGGTCACAAAAAGACACGATGGCGCTGGAGAAATCAATACAGGAAGCTCACCCTAGCCAACAGCCGGACTTGTTTTCAGTATGGCTCATAGCTCAAATGATAGACCCAGAGTAGAAAGCGCTGAAATGGATCTTATGCATATGGAAATGTGTAAGACACTGCATCGATCCATGAAGACCTGCACTGTAGCTCTGTGAGGAAAGGAAAGAAACCAAACAGAGAGAAACCCAGAATACATGTTATCTCTACATACCATACCAAAGAATAAATTCCAGGGAATACATCTTTTAACTTTTTAAAGATTTATCCTTATTCACATGGAGGTTTCTGTGTATTGTACGTGTAAGCCTGCAGAGGCTAGAAGAGGCTTAAGGTTCCCCTGGGGCTGCAGGTGTAGGCAGTGCGAGTCAGCTAATGTAGCTACTGGGATCTGAATGCAGATCCTCTAGAAGAGCAGCAAGTGCTCGTTTTGTTTGCATGTTATTTATTTTGTATCTATGCATGTGCTGTTGCATATGTATAGAGGTCAGATGACAGCTTTTGAGAGATGGTTATCTCTTTCTACTTTGTAGATCCTGAGTACTGAACTCAGGCCATCAGTGACTTTAATTGCTGAGTGTGTCTTCACCACTTTCTTTCCTTTTTTTTAAAATTGATTTTATTGAGCTCTACATTTTTCTCTGCTTCCTTCCCTGCCTCTCCCTTCCCCTTCAACCCTCTCCCATGGTCCCCATGCTCTCAATTTACTCAGGAGATCTTGTCTTTTTCTACATTCCACGTAGATTAGATCCATGTATGTCTCTCTTAGGGTCTTCATTGTTGTCTAGGTTCTCTGGGATTATGATTTATGGGATGGTTGTCTTTGCTTTATGTATAAAAACCATTTAGGAGTGAGTACATGTGATAATTGTCTTTTTGGGTCTGGGTTACCTCATTCAATATGATGTTTTCTAGCTCCATCCATTTGCCTGCAAAATTCAAGATGCCTTTATTTATTTATTTTCTACTATGTAGTGTTCCATTGTGTAAATGTACCACATTTTCTTTATCTATTCTTCAGTCAAGGGGCATTTAGGTTGTTTCCAGGTTCTGGCTATGACAAACAATGCTGCTATAAATATAGTTGAGCCCATGTCCTTGTGGCATGATTGAGCATCCTTTGGATATATACCCAAGAGTGGCATTGCTGGGTCTTGAGAAGGTTGTTTCCCAATTTTCTGAGAAATTGGTACACTGACAGCCAAAGGGGCTGTACCAGCTTGCATTCCTACCAGCCATGCAGAAGTGTTCTCTTTTCCCCACAACCTCTCCAGCATAAGTTGTCATCAGTGTTTTTGATGTTGGCCATTCTTACAGGTGTAAGATGGAATCTCAGAGTTGTTTTGATTTGCATTTCTCTGATAACTAAGGATGTTGAGCATTTCCTTAAGTATCTTTCAGTCATTTTAGATCCCTCTGTTGAGAGTTCTCTGTTTAGGTCTGAGTACAGACCTTTCTTATTGGATTTTCTTATTGTACATTTTCCTACTGGATTATTTGTTCTTTTGATGACCAATTTCTTGAGTTCTTTGTATATTTTGGAGATCAGACCTCTGTCTGATGTGGGGTTAGGGAAGATCTTTTCCCATTCTGTAGGCTGTAGTTTTGTCTTGTTGACATTGTCCTTTGCTTTACAGAAGCTTTTCAGTTTCATGAGGTCCCATTTATTAATTGTTGCTCTCAGTGTCTGTGCTACTGGGGTTATATTTAGAAAGTGGTATCCTGTTCCAATGTGTTCAAGTGTACTTCCCACTTTCTCTTCTATGAGGTTCAGTGTGGCTGGCTTTATGTTGGGGTCTTTGATCCATTTGGACTTGAGTTTGCAGCAAGTGCTCTTAACAGCTGAGCCATCTCTCCAGCCCATCCAGAGGGTTAGAAATAGATTTAAAAAGAAGTGGGGTTGAGGAGATGGCAGAGTCAGTGAAAGGACTAAATGATCAAAAGAACCTGAGTTCAAGCCCAGCATCCACATAAAAGGCTGGGCACAGTGGTACTTGCCTGTAATTCCAGTGCTAGGGACACAGAGACAGGAGGATCTCTAGGGTTCACTAGCCAGCCAGTCTATCTGAATGGGCAAGTTTCGGGGTTAATGAGAGATCCTATCTTAAAAAGCATGTGGAGGTCTGAGGATGTAGCTCATTTGTAGCTCATCTAGTCTGCACAGAGCCCCGGGTTCAATCTCCAGCACTGTGTAAACCAGGCCTGGTGACTCATGTCTATAATCCTAGTGCTCAGCAGATGGAGGCAGGAGGCTCCAAAGCCCAAGGTCATCCTCAGCTATGCTGAAAACTGGAGAGCAGCGCTACATCATCATCATCATCATCATCATCATCATCATCATCATCATCATCACAAAAACATGGAAAATGATTGAAGAAGACACTTGACATTGATCTCTGGCTTCCCTGTGTACATGCAAAGTACACAAACACATGCACATACATTTACACAGAAAAAAAATACAATTCAAAACTCAAAGGATCAGAAGAACACTGTAGGATAATGTCTGTCTAATCTTTGGACAGGATTTCCAAAACAAGGCGCAACAAGTTTATGCAGAATATGGATTAACTCAGACTACAGTGAGGTGAATCATTGCTGTTCATAGATGAGACCACAAGGGAGGAGAGACAAACCACAAACTGGGGTATGAGATTAGTCGCCCATTGAGGACGGAATACAAAATGACACAAACTACATTAAGGATGCCCGCAAACTAATGAGAAAGTAAAAAGCCCATAAAATAGGCGGAAGACCACGAATGGTCACAGGGAAAGGGAAATCTGAGATCCGATAGGTACACCAAACTTTCTCCAGTTTCCTGGTCATCAGAGAGGTGAAATTAAATTCGTAATGAAAAACCGTTTTGCTCCCAAACCATTGGCAAAATGTCTCAAGGATGCTCAGTGTTACGTGTTGGCAAGGATGTGGAATAAGAAGTATGTCTCTGGAGCAGCCGAGAGTGCACAGTGGCCAACGCCTACACACAACATTCCAGGCTGAATTCGTGTGAGATGAACATTTGCTTGCTGTGTGAGCCACTGACTCTCCTTCCTTACATAAAAGAGAAGCCCTTGTCCACACACTCCAGAGGCCCCATCAAAAATGTTCCCCAGGAAGTTGGTGAGGTGACTCATTGCTTAGTATGCTTACTGCTTTTCTAGGGCCCATGTTGGGCAGTTCACATCCACTTGTAACTCCAGCTAAAGGGACGCTGATACCTTCTTCTGGACTGTCAGGCACCTGCACTTACATGTACACACACAATTTTCTTTTTTTTTCTTTTAATTTTATGTGTATTGGTGTCCTGGAGAGTACCTGGAACTGGAGTTACAAACAGTTGCGAGCTGCCATGCGGGTGCTAGGAATTGAACCAGGGTCCTCTGGAAGAACAGCCAGGGTTCTTAACTGCTGAGTCATCTCTCCAGCTCCTGACATGCACATTTTTTTTTAAAAAAATAAGATTCATCTATTTATTATGTATACAGTGTTCTACCTGCATGTATTCCTACATGCCAGAAGAAGGCACCAGATCTCATTACAGATGGTTGTGAGCCACCATGCAGTTGCTGAGAATGAACTCAGGATCTCTGGAAGAGTAGCAGTGCTCTTAACTACTGAGCCATCTCTCCAGCCCCCAACATGCACATTCTTAATGATAAAAATAAAATCTTTAAAAGATATTTATGAAGGCACTCACTCTAGTTGTAAGAACTCAGAATTCAAAAAGTCATCATTAAATGCTAAGTTTCATATTCATACATTGGACTGATTATAACGGACTGTAAATATGAACTGAAGACTACAGACGTCACACGGGTGAATCTGGGAAATGTATTAGGGGCACAAGTGAGTCAGAAAATAAAACAAAATATTTTGCGGCCACTTGTATAATTTAAAGCAAAACCTAAAGCAAGTTGGGAGGAAAGGGTTTATTTAGCTTACACTTCCAGATCATAGTCCAACACTGGAAGAAATCAAAACAGGAGCTCAAGCAGGGCTGGAACTTGGAAGAGGAACTGATGCAGAGGCCATGGAGGGGGTTGCTTATTGGCTTGCTCAACCTTCTTTCTTATAGAACCCAATGACCAACCCAGGGATAGCACCACCCACAATGGGCGGGGCCTTTCCCCATCATTCACTAATTAAGAAAATGTCTTACAGGCCTTTCTACAGCCCAATCTTATGGAGGCATTTTCTTAACTCTTAACTGAGGTTTCCTCCTCGTAGATAACTTTAGCTGGTGTCAAATTGACATAAAATGAGCCAATGCTCATGCTTTGGTATTCATTTTTTTTTTTTGGCAGACTGGATGTGAGATTTATTACTGAACATGATTTGGTAGGCTACAGAAGAGCACTGTGAAAGCCCTCAGGAGTGTAGGGCTCGCCACTTGTCCAGGGGACCACGATTAGGAATATATTTGACCCCACAGCCATCAGGAATGAGTCGCTTCTCAGCAACCATGTCTTCAAATTCATCTGCATTAAACTTAGTAAAGCCCCATTTCTTTGAGATGTGGATCTTCTGGTGGCCAGGGAACTTGAACTTGGCTCTACGAAGAGCCTCAATCACATGTTCCTTATTCTGCAGCTTAGTGCGGATGGACATGATGACCTGGCCAATGTGAACCCTGGCCACTGTGCCCTGGGGCTTCCCAAAGACACTATGCATGCCTGTCTGGAGCCTACACTGGAGACAGCATTGAGATCAGAGACTTGAATAAGTGCCAGAAAATTGTCTCCAAGGTCCCTTGGGGCAACCCATACAGGTAACAGGCTGCATACGCTACCAAGGAGGCTGCTGTTTGCAACCATTGCACACCAGGACCCCAAGGGGAAAGGGACCAGTTCATGTCTTAAATATGGAGGACAGAGGCTGAGCATGATCGTAGAGTCTCCTAACAGACTGCCATAATTCCCTGCCTCTGGCTCTGGGCCTGGATGCCTTCCCAACCTCCAGAGATGACTCACTTCCACTCCCCTCGAAACTGATCATGTTTTATGACTTGCCTTTATCAACAAAATACTGCCCAGTAATACGCTGGAACTCCCAATCCCAGGCCTCAAGGACTGGTGGCTTATGTATCCTTTCCCTTATAACTCAGCTGATGAACTTTCAGGTACCAGGGAAGACTACTGAAGATCAGTGGCCCTTGGAGGCTGAGTCCATCTTGTATGTCCAGCTCCAGTCAAGCTTCCCCAGCTGAACACAAAGCGGGCGTAATTAGTTACTGCTGTCAAGCTATGTCCATCACCAGCCTTGGCTGTCAGCTTGTTCTCAAAGACACCACCATCAATAGGAAGAAAATGAAAGCTATTCTAAAACTGGTCCTGAGAAGAGAAAGAAGTGTGGTTCCCCAGAGCGCTGTCTTGGAGAGCTGGGGTACAAGGATTTCCATAGAGCGGAAAAGGGGGCACAGTGTGCAGAATGGTGAATGCCCGATAAGGTGCAGTGGGGTCTGTCACTGTCTTCTTCATCCATGGTGTGGATTTCCTCTTTCTGCCTTTCGGTCAGAACATGATTATTAACCTGGACCACCAGAGGCTATGTCCTGCATTTATTTATGCAAACATAGTTGATTGTCTGCAAGTTAAGCCTCAAAGCACTTTATATGTTTTATTAGTTGGTACAGAAAACTGAAGAAAGGGGCCAGGGAGATGGTGCAATAGTTAAGAGTGTGTATTGCTCTTTGCAGAGGACAGGAATTCGAGTCTGAGCACGTATGTTGGACAGATCACAGTAACCTGTAACTCCAGCTCTAGTGGATCTGATGCCCTCTTCTGGCCTCTGCAGGCATTTCCACCCATGTGTGTTTTACACACACACACACACACACACACACACACACACACACCTTTAAAAAGTAGAGCTTAAACTGGGCAGTGGTGGCGCACACCTTTAATCCCAGCACTTGGAAGGCAGAGGCAGGCAGATCTCTGAGCTAGTTCCAGGACAGGCTCCAAAGCCATAGAGAAACCCTGTCTCGAAAAAACAAAACAAACAAAACGAAACAAAAAAAGCCTATACACTCTGATACACTCTTGAGTTCTGGACATCTACAGAAAAATTATTCAGCAATCAATATATTTATTGATTGATTGATTTATAGACAGGGTCTCTCTGAACTCGCTCTGTAGACCAGAGCCGGTCTTGAACCCACAGAGATCCACCCGCCTCTGCCTGCCAAGAGCTGAGATTAAAGGCCTGAGCCACCTTACCCTGCTCAACTATTAACATATTAATCGTGTAGGGGTGGGGTCTGTCTTTAACATTTAGAAAGGTGGGAAAGGGAGGGGACATTGCTTTTCAAAGGACAACTTGCAGAGTGGCTATGTGACAGTCTTAAATCTGGTGGGCTTCTAGGACACATCACTTAGTACGTTTCCTATCTTATGGATAACACCACACTAATGATGTCAAGTATTTCGAATGTAACAAATGCTTCATGATACGAACCACACCACCAAATGAAAACTCCAACCCTGACTTGATGTGTAAAAATGTTCTCACTAGTTTTGTTCTGTGTTCTTCACAACTGCAATTAAACATCTCAACCTATTCACAAAAACAAACAAACAAAAAGCTCTGAAGTGAGGTGGTGGCGGTGGGGGCACACTCCTTTAATCCCAGTGCTCCGGAGGCAGGAGGATTTCTGTGAGTTCAAGGCCAGCCTGGTCCACAGAGTTCCAGGACACACAGAAACCCTGTCTTGGAAAAAAAAAATGAAACAAAACCCCCAAAAAAAAAAACCAAAACAAAACAAAACAAGCACAAATTAACGAACAAAAAGGCGCACACTATTAAGGAGCACAGCCCTTTACATTCTGTTTATAGTTTCCTCCCGAGACTCTCGCCATATATAAATGTAAACTTCATTAATTCTCAGTGGGGATGGTGCTTATATTACACCTAATTATTTTCCTTTATCTTATGTTTAAAACTTGAATCAATTTTGTTCAGGGAGGCAGGATCCAGGTTTATTCGGTCAAAATGGCTAATGGGTTGTTTCACTGAAAATTACACACATGTTCCCACTAACCTGAAATGCCATGGGAAACCATGTATTAAATTTCCCTGTAATTTAAGCCAATTCTGGGTCCCCCACTGCGTCCCACTCTTCTTTTGCCATCCCAAACCCGGTAATTATTGTCATTTGTCCTGTGATGTATGTGAAGGGTAGTTCTTTGACCTCTGTGGGATTTATCTGGCTTTTGTTTACTTTCTCCCAAGAACCGAATGGGTCAAGTTCAAAAGCAAATCTGGCAAGCCCTTTGGCAGACTGCATTATATGTAGGATATAAGCAAAACAAATCATACCGGAGGTCCTGTGTCCAGATAAGGTATGTCTGTATGAATTTGACCCTCTTGTGTCCCTTGAGAGGTGTTGACATTGTGAACAGCACCAGGTTGTGGGTCCCCACCCACCCTCAATCCCAGGGCACCGATTCAGTTTTGCCACCTGTGTCCACTTAGCTAAGGCCCTAGCCAGCTCTCTTTGCCTCCTTCCCTGGAGGACATGACCCTGTGACTATTTCTGATCCACCAAGAACAATTGCTAATTTCCTAGGCATTGTGGCAAATACGACGCTGTCCTTGTGCCTGAGGATGTGCAACAGTGATGTCATCTGTCACAACCCCTACAGCAGGTGCTCTGTCTGCACTGAAGAGCAGCCTGACCTTGAGCGCTTTCCTGAAGCTCTCTAGATACTTCCGGCTACAAATGTGAGCACTTGTCAGGCACAGTCCAGGGGATCTAGAAGACAATGGAGGGGACACCCCACCCCACACTCCCTTGCTGACTTAGGGAATGCCAAGGCTCATTGGTTTCTCCCTGTCCACTACCCCCCCTACTTTGTCCTCAGAGAACCCACAACCCATAAGATACCCCCCCTAACTAGCCACAACACCAGGGCCAAAGTCGAAGCTTTTTTTTTTTTTTTTAATTTTCTAGACACTTCTGAAAAGAGATCTAATAGAGAAAATATACAAAGCATTTGAGTGCTTCACTGCCATGGAGAACCCAGGTCTGACCCGAGGCACCAAAGCCTCACCCAGGTGGCCAGCTCGAACATCGTTATAAACATGCAGGAGGAGGAGAAACATCACGCACCCCTGGACAGAGGGGCTGGATCCAGAACGGAAGAGGAAGCAGGGACCAAAGTACCAGGTGGCTCTCCTTCCCGCCTCCATCGTTCACAGAAGCCAAGGCATGGAGGATGCATGGGCTTCATCCGCTGCCCAGGGCCTGTAGCTTACCACAGCTGTACCCACCTGCTCCTGGGCTCCTAGGTGCCAGACCAGGGCGGCCCAGCTCCTCCTTTCTTTGGTTCCACTCAGAACAATTGTGCTTGGCAGACTCATTCCCACCCTCAAACTCCAGGCTCCTGCTGGTAGGATGAAGGCCCTGACCCCAGGATAGCCACCTTCTCTTGGGCTCTGACAGGTCCAACCCAGGACACATTTCCCCATCCTACGTCCACACTTAGGCCTCAGAACCAGGAGAACGGAGGAAGAAGTGTGCTGTGCAAGAAAAAAAAGTCTTTCGGGACTTCCCCAAATGTGGGGGGCTATTCTGAACCCCATGCCAGGCCTTGCCCCTGCCCTCCCTTTAGTCCTTCCCCTTGGCCCAGCCACTGGGGAGCTGACTTAAAACAATGGGTTACGGAAACCATCTTGGGCAACTGTCCCCTCCCGCCTCACACCTGAAAGACAAGCAGTCTCAGAGGTCCCCTCGAGAGATCACAGCCCTGGTACGGGGATTAGGATGGGGCTGGGGCTGGGGCTGGAAAGGGTAGCGGGACATGTCACGTCTATGGAAAAGTGCCCAAGTTACAAGCTAATAAGCAAAGGGAGGAGGGGGGCCAGAGAGTGGCCAGAAGGAGAGAGAAGAGGGCAGGGGTGGGCCTAGACAGAAGGCCTCACACCACCCCGCAGATGAGCGTCTCCACCACAAAGGTGTTCTCAAAGTGGCGGATGGCATTGCAGTCCTTGGCCCCACGTTTGTTGATCCCTGGGAAGAAAGAGAAAAGTCCCCGTTAGGCCTCTGTCCAGGCCCAGAAAGGTGGTCCAGCCCCTGAGCCTGAGAGAACCCTGGGACCTGGGAAACCCAGAAAGTGATATACCAAAACAGCGCCATGAGGTAGGGGGAGCTCCTAAATCCGGCTCAACAGGTGCCTACCACTGCTCTGCTATAAATCCTTAGGGGTGCTACTTTAGCCTGTGTGCCTCAGTTTCCTTTAAAAGGCACAGTTAGAATAAAAATGATGCTGATAACAATGAGGGTGAAGTAAGGGAATCCCCGGCACGTCTTAAGTGCTTGATTGACATTTGTTGCGGTTAGGTCATAACTATTGCTGGGACAGCTGGGGCAGGTCCCTGTCAGAGGCTGCCAGCTTTGGCGCTGGGGCAGGTCCCTGTCAGAGGCTGCCCGCTTTGGCACTGGGGCAGGTCCCTGTCAGAGGCTGCCCGCTTTGGCGCTGGGGCCATCTGTCACTCACGCCTCCGGGTGGCCCGGCGTCGCAGTCGGTAGGTGTCCTTCCCGTTGCACAGATGGTAGATGAAGGAACCCAGAGCCTCCTTGTCACTGACATGCTCCGTTACCACCATCTCCTCCTGGATGATGTACGTCTGTGGGAGGTACGTCCCTCTCTGCGGATTTGGGGCGGGGAGTGGCGTCAAAGCGCAGGGTCGGCACCTAGGCCCCTCCTACTGCACACAGTCCTTTCTCACTCCCAGAAGCCCTTTGGTACTCCAGGCTGCTGCCCATCCTATACTGTGGTGAGCTTTGGCAAGTGTGCACATCTGGCCTCCCACCTGAAGGGAAATGCTCCTAGGGCTAGGGCCTGCATTCGCTCCCCTCACTGCTGACCCAAAGCATGAACCTGAATGCTAAGGAAGCCACTTGGAGTTCTGTGAGTTGGGGAGAGGAAACAGAGAAATGGCTCTGAGGATGTGGCTAGAGAATAGTGGAGAAGTGATCTTTTGGGGGTGCAGGGACTCCCCCTTTAGGGAAGGGGACAGGTACAAACAAGATACTGCCACCTACCTTCACATTCATGAGGAGTTCCCAGAAGTTTCGCGGGGGTAGCACAATGGTGGTGTTGAGTTCGATGACGTAGCACTTGTCCAGGGAGATGTCGTGGTAGGCAGTGAGACCCTGAGAGGGAGAGAGTTTAATGATTTTTTAAAATGCTGGGAGGACCCCGGTGGAAGTAGGCAGGCAGTGGGCTCTGGGAGCAGCCAGTCCCAGGCAGAGACCGCTGCTGATTCCCTAGTGGAGGTTGGTCCCGGGCAGAGAGACACGTGGTGGGTGGGCAGGAGACAGAGACATGGATAGATACAACATGTAGAGTGAGGTTGAATATTTATTTAGGGGGTTATGGAAGGGGAAGGGAGAAAGGGGGGCAGAGAGAGAGAGAGAGAGAGAGAGAGAGAGAGAGAGAGAGAGAGAATGAGAAAGAGAATGAGAGAGAGAGGAGAGGAGAAAAGAGACAGAGAAGAGGGGAAGCTGAGAGAGGGAAGAGCACCAAGAGGGGACAGTGAGAATTCAAGATGGTGAGAGGAAGGAGGGGCCACCGGGAGTGGGCGTGGCTTGCCTTTTAAAGAGCCAAAAACCATAACAGAGAATATCTGTCAGTCTCTGTGGAAGGCAAAGGCCTGGACCAGGCCAGCGTACTGGAAGCTTTCAGTCAGCTGAGGCCTGAGTCCTACTGTGCCATCAATGGGGCCTGGGATCTCAGAAGTGGCACCCCTCCCCCACCCCCCAAGCTCCTGCTCCTCTCTGGACTGGTGGATCTGTCTGGGGTTTCCAGAGCTAGGTGAGGATAAGGGCACATGACTTTATCCCACCATGCATTTCATCAAAGTGGTGAGGTGTAGTTCTCCTTGGGGAGAAAGCTGTCCTGGGACATAGGAGCAATGTTCCTGGCCACCTCCAACCCCCCAGCAAGGTCCCTTGTCTCAGGGAGGAATGCTACACCCAAGGACCCAGAGATCATTGCTGCAGAACACCCAAGGGAAAGCAGGGTTAACGGCATTGGCTAATAGGTTCTGGGAGGCCTAGGGAAGAAGGCTGGGGCCTATGTCTCACTGATCTCAAAAGCAGTCGGAGGCGAGAGCGGTGACCTCAAGGAGGAAGGAACTGACTGGAAAAAAGCAAGAGGGAACCTTCCAGAGTGCTGGCAGCGAGCCCGACTTTGATCTGGGTGGCGTTACACAAACAGACTCCCACTCAGCTGGACACTCTGATGGTGGATATACAAATGCGAGCAGCCCGGGACCTTTGGCCCCACAAGGACGGTCAACCCTAGTGACTGTCAAGCAGAGGACAAAGCAGTACACTCCCACTCCCAATGTACCATTGGCAATAACTAACAGTAGAACCTTCATAATAAAAGCCGTATCTAAGGGCCAGTCAAGGTGACCAAAGACACCTGCTGTACAGTTTATACACAACCCAAGGAGTCTCTGGTGTTCTTACTCCTTGCTCTGGGTTCCCAGAACACTCTCTACTGCCCCACCCCAGCTCCAAGCCACCTACAAGTCACCCATAAACCAGCCTCACCCGCTGGAAGTCATGGATGATGTCTGCAGGGTCCCCACCACCAAACTGGGGCACGGGGACATTGATACGCTCATAGTTCTCCTCAAGATAGATCTTCACATCTTCCTCCAGCTCCATCCGAGTCCGGATCTGGGAGGACAGGGAGTCTTCATAGAGCACGCCACAGTGGAAGAGGTTATCCCGGGCCAGCTGCACAAAGTGAGGGGAGAGACAGACGGTCACACAGGGTGATGACACGGCCACGAGGCCTATCTGCCTACTTCAGACCTGGGAGGCAGGAAGGGTGGGGGACCTAAGACTTTCTCAGAGCTGGGGAAACAGAAGAATGGGGAGGTAGGCTAGAGCTCAGGTCTGCAAGGGAGGAGATAAGCTGGGTCTTGGAGCAGTCACTTCAACCTCACAAATGAAGGGCAGATAAACAGGGTCTTAGGTGGAAGACTACTCTGAGCCTGAGTTTCCCTATCTGTAAAGGGATCCTGAAGGTCTACCTGGCCTCAAAGCCTTAGTCTATAAAATGGCCAGGCAAACAAGAAGAGAACACACTAGCCCTGTGGCTGGACAGAAGAGCAAATCCTATAGGAGCTTGCACAGGGAGGAGGGACAAGCCACGGAATGACCACCACCAGGGGCCCTCCTGCAGACACATGGGTAGAAGATAAAGTGGGAAGGCGAAGAGCTCTAAGACAGCGCCGCACCCTCCTCATGTTCTTCCCATGGATGCAGCTCACCCCGCTCCTGGCCCTGAGGCCCTACCCATCAGGCAGATGGCTTCATCACCTTTCATCCAGGGGCAGTAGGGTGGCGCTACTGGTGACAACTGAGTGATGGGGGCCACCACTCTGCCTTCTCTAGGGACTCCAAGACATGTAATGGGCAGAATTCCCTCCCCCTTCTCAGTCTGAGGAGAAACATCCTGGCCACACGGGGGCCCTGAGGGCTCAATGAAGCCCAGGGGAGATCTAATGCCTGGGGCAGACCTGATCTGGCTATCAGATCAACCACAGACTATCCCAGGGACAATCTGGAACATGTATGGTCTGGGAAGAAGAGGGGACAGAGCAGGGGCACCACTGAAAAATGCCAAAAGAGAGAGTCCTGCACCAGAGAGGGAGGAGACACCTAGCAAAGGCCAGCCGTGAAGGTATAGGAATTTCACGGGAAATTCCAAAGGTAAGAAAAATGTGGGCGTTGAGGTCTCCAGTGGATGGAGCACAAACTCCCACGCCATTTCTAGTGTGGAAAAACTAGATGACCACAGCCTTAAAAGCTCAAGGGATGTGGGGGTGAGCTGGGTCCACAAAGACCGGAAACCCTAGCCGGTAAGTCGTCCTGAGCGTCCCTGTTGATACATCCATACTTTATCTCTCAGTACTCAAGTATGGTGACCCCTCCTCTTCCCCAGGTCTGGAGGATCTCTAGTGGGTGTGTACTGAGGAAGACAAGCGAGCTCCTCCACAGACCTTCCATTCCTTGAAGCAGGCTGTGGTAAATGATGCAAAACCTGCCCAGGGCTCAAACCCAAAGGTCCATGCAAGGAACAGTTAGGTCATCCGTGAAGTACAACCCCTACATACAGCGTCTGGGCTCCAGAGAGAATCATAAACTCCCAACTTCTCTCCTGGTGACAATGCCCCAGAGCGACACTGGCCACTGGTGGTGGGGGTGGGAGGGGTAGAGACGTAGGGATGCCTGGGTGGAGCCACCTGGACCCTTGCTTGACTCTCCAGAATAAGAGGTGAGCAGACAAGGGGATACTGGAAGGAATGAAGATTGCCCTCTAGGCCTGCCTGGGCCAGGGGCTGTCTACTGTCTCTCTTCATGGGATCCCCATACCCGAGCTCTCCATTGTTCCCACGCCCTCAGCGGACTTCCTTTACATGTCTTGGTGCCACCCTTTCCCCACCCGCCCGCCTGGCTCCTCACCTGAGCAAGGAAGAAGTATCTGTAGATGTAGACAGAGGCAAAGACGAGGCCCATGAGCAGTACGACCATGCCCATGGACAGGTAGCACACGCCACCCACGGAACCCCCTTTCCTGGAGCGGTGGCGAGGGGGGCGTTCCTCCTGTGAACAGAAGTGCCGTGGTCAATGAGGTGTCCCAGACGGTACCACTTTTTTGAATTCCTCGTTCCCTAAGTGAGATCACCCCTCTAGCTGAGCTAGGGGCCCTGGGGGTAGGGGCCAGGAAGGACAACACAGATTGTCTGAAAGAAACGGAACCTTGATAATTTCTCCGGACGCCCTCCCCTCCTAGCTAGAAAGAAAAGGAGACTTGCCTGGAAGCCCTAAAACAATCAGTCTGGATTAAGCACACACACTTTGAACTGCCTGAATTTAGGTCTTGTTACTGAACCAGCTTAACTGCTCTCTGGTCCAGTGGTTCTCAACCTGTGGGTAGCAACCCCTCTGGCAAGCCTCTTTCTCCAAAAAAAAAAAAAAAAACCCAAAAACAAACAAACAAACAAAATAAAAACAAAAAAACCCATTTATATTATGACTCACAATAGTAGGAAAATTACAGTTACAAAGTATCGATGGAAATAATTTTATGGTGTGGTCACCCCAACATGAGGAACTGTATTAAAGGGTTGTACTATTAGAAGGTTGAGAACCAGTGCTTTAGTCATTCAAACATTAAATAGGGCACATCAGGCAGCCCGAGTGACTGGATGAGTCCAAGAAGTTCATGGGAACTAGAATGCATCTGGTAGGCGAGGTGCCACTGTCCTGCAACAGGAAGCCAAGAAATGACAGAACTAAGTTGGGTGGTGGTGGCGCACGGCTTTAATCCCAGCACTTGGGAGGCAGAAGCAGGAGGATCTCTGTGAGTTCGAGGCCAGCCTGGTCTACAGAGCTAGTTCCAGTTCAGCCAGGACTGTTACACAGAGAAACCCTGTCTCGAAAATCTGCCACCCTCTCCCAAAAAAGAATGGGCAGAGCTAGAGGGGGTCAAGATGTGACCCTTAGATTGGAGGCACAGGCTGGACTGGGATGAGGACAGTGGGTGACGGGGGCATGTACCAGTTACTTTTCTCATTGCTGTGGACCCTGTAAGAAACAACCCGAGGAATGTTTGAGTTCACAGTCCATCACGGTGTGGACTTGCACATCACGTGTGGACGGATGGATGCTGGGACTCAGCGCGCTTCCTCCCCTTCCCCTTCAGTCTGGGAATCAGGCTAGGGCTACCCACATTCAGTCTAAGTAGGCTTTCCCCCTCCACTGAACGTCTCTGGGAGAACCTCCACAAACACACGAAAAGGTATGCTTTATTAATGCCCTACGTGTGTCTTAATATAATCAGGCTGACGAGTGAAATCAGCAAATCACAGGCAGGTGTGAAAGCTTCTGGAAACTCCCAGGATGGCTGACTGTGGCAGGCAGGGGCTCTGGGAGGCCCAGAGGATGTGGGCACTGGGGCTTATCTCTAACCGAGTAGCCCTGGGCCTGCCCTGAACTGCTCCTCCACTGTGTCAGGGAAGCCATCATAAGGAGAGTCTACAACTACAAACTTGAAGCATCAGGAAGCTCTCACTCGAGAAGAATCACAACTGTCTGGGAGCCTAGGCTACACAGGAGAACCTGCTTCAGGACGCGGGTTTGGGCTCAGATTACAGGGCACTCAGACCCACCTCCAGGCTACACACGTCTGAGCTGGTAGATGGTCTAAGATATGAGACTCCACGGGACAACTCTACCTAGAACTGAACTTGAGGGCCACCTCTTGGCTATCTTTTTGCATGACCTCCCTTCCCCCACGGTAGCCCAGGCTGGCCTTCAATTACTTGCGGTGATGCTACAGGTATCACCAGGCTTGTTTCTGCCTCTATTGCCCACCACTTACCCTATCTTTTACACCATTCAGACATGACCAAGAGAGGTCAAAGGTCAATATTCACAGACCTCCCTTTCCAGCCTTGAGAAGAAGAAGCTGACTGGGGAATGGAGTTCCTCCATAGGCTTTAAATAAGCAGGTCTGATTGACCCCTTCCTCCAGTTCCAGCCAGGCATTGTAGAACTGGGTTGTTTCTCTTTCTTTCTAGAGGTGTTGGGTGTGTGAGGACATGGTTCTGCTTAGTTACTTAGGACAAGTTTTTATCTCAACACAGCAAACGGGTCCTGGGAAGGCGCAGGAATGGGCTTGGGCCTTAGGAGTAGAGGTGAACCCCACCAGAGGGCCCCACTGTTTGGTACTCTCTAACCCAATCTCTAGGAAAAGGGCAGAAAATGTCTTAGGTTCCCACATCTACAGTTGGGATTCTCCCACAAGATCCAACCTTGGCTACCTTGCACCCTTAAGGAAACGGGTCTAGGACAGCTGATGACCAGAGGGGCAAGGGGCTGCAATGGCTTTGCAACCACACTTTGTGACAGGTCCTATGGGGTGACATCAACATCCAAGCTCCCTCGGTATCTCCCATGAACAAGCCACCAAGACAGCCAGAGGTGCAGCAATGGCCTGCTCCTGTGGTCCTAGGAAAGGTGTCTAGTTGTCTGGTATGGTGGTGGCCAGCACTTGGGAGGCAGAGGCAGGAGGATCTCTGTAAGTTCAAGGCCAGCCCTGTCTACAAGCAAGTTCCAGGACAGCCAGGGCTACACAGAGAAACCCTGTCTTGAAAAACAAAACAAAACAAAACAAAACAAAACAAAACAAAAAGAAAGGTAGCTACCTTTGAGGCAGTAAAGATTGCCCTTTGGGCACAATACATACTGGGACCACAGTGTAGCCACTGGGTCCAGGATAGGGATGGTCCAGGAACCACCAATAATAGGACATCCATCCTGAGGTCATGTGAGGCGACCAGCCCCAGGGAGTAAGAGAGACAATGAACCTGAAAGCTCCTGGTGGAGGACAAAGAATGGGATAAAAATAGTAGATCTGTGGGCCAGGCCTTCCCTTTTTAGGGCCGCTGTGGTGGCAGGCTGTTGAGGCTGCATGGTGTTTGCTCTTGTGTTTCTGGAAAACCAGAAAAGCTAGCTTGGGAAAGCTAGCGAGGGAATCAAATAGGATTGGGGGAGGGGGCACAAGTGAACTACAAGTAAGAGCCTGCTAAGCACATAAAAATCACAGGCAAGCTGAGGCCTTCCAGCCGACTTCTGCAAGCCTTGGAAGCTCTGGCTAGTCCAGGTCTTCATGGACTGGGGGAGGGGGACGGGAGGTAGGGAGAAGTCAGTGAGGACTGGCAAGATTGGGGATCCCCTCACCTTACCCAGTTTGGGTGGTTAACTATACACATTTAGCTAGTCCAATGAAGGAGATAGAAATATTCCACTCTAAATGTATTTCTTTGATGGATTCCCAGTTGGTTATTAGAGAAAGTGTGGCCCACTGCAGATGTGGGCAGATGTGGGCTGATTCTGAAAGCTGCTCTTTTGGGGAAAGGAACTGACATCTCTCCCCACCAGAGGAGTGCCCAGAGGCTCTGTCTCTCAGGTCCCATGCCTGTCTAGGAAGCAGAGCAGGAGGGACTGACTTCAGACAGACAGCCTGCCTTGCCTGGTCTCCCCGCGGGTCCCTGTTACCTGGGAAACATTCTCATCCCCTCCATGACTTGCATGGCCACCTCACCAGCTGCCTCAAATCCCTGTTTCTTCCTGTAGCGCATTATACTACGTAAGCTTCAGCTATCTGGCCTTTTCTTTAAACTTTTGACTTTGTACATGGCTCCTATATTGATGCATATATGAAATTTAGTTTGTTTTTCCTGTGAAGCCATTTCCTGTCAGATTATTTCATGGTCTAAAATTATCAAACCCTTCAGACGAGGGAAAAAGGAAAGTCTAAATCTTCCCTGGGCTAACAATGGCTTTTGTTCGCCTCTTCTGAAACAAAGCTGGGGGCTCCATTACCATGCTACCTGTCCAACACTCTGGGCTGCTGAGCCAAACCCTCAGACACACAGGACAGAGGGTTGACAAGAAAATCTAGGATGCCCCTGCTTGAGGACGAAGAGCCCCAACATGGCTTTTGCCTGCTGGACACAGTCAAAGCAAGCCAAGAAGGTTTAACTTCTAACCCTGAAAGCCTTGTTGTCCCCACTAGCGGGTCACTGCAGTCTGGGATCTCATGCAAGCTGAGACCTTTGGGGTCCAAGGATCACGGGGTAGCAGTGAAAGTGGCTGGGTGGCCAGTCAGCCTTCCTGAGGCAATAACCTCCACTCTAGCTGCTTCCCCATCTTGTCCTGTTGGAGACAGAGAAATGTTGCTCCCCTCCCCCATGGGATAGCTACCAACAGCTAGGCATTGGGTGGGCTCCCCTTTAGAAAGTGCAAAGACGGCGCATATTGTTTCCAAGGCAACAAGCCCTCTGAGCAAAATGCCTCTCTGAGCACTCGTGTTAGGGATGCGAGCCAGACGTCTGGGGACCTGAGAGGGGCCTGGGCCTCAGCCTTCAGGCTTCCCTGGGCCTTTCCAACAGTGTGTGAGATAATTAGCAGAAGCCAGAAGCAGAATAGAGAGGAAAGCGCCACCTGAAACAGCTCAGTTGTGAAACAGCTCAAAGGATGATAGCTCGCTAGCTAACTGCTCCTCGGTAACAATGCCAAAATATGAGTGGATTATGCTACAGCTGCAGGCTTCTTGGTAGGAGGCAGGGAAGGACAGCAACACAGACCCTGCAGGCAGAGACGGAAGGCTGAGGACTTTAAAGTCGTCCCCCACCCCAATGCTATCCTTGGCATTTTCTTTTTTCCTAGGCTGCAGGCTGCAGCTCAGAGGCAAGGATGCCAAAGGGTGTGTGTGAGGCAGACCTACAGACACACAAGGCCTTGCTGGGGGTGGGAGGCCTTGCCTGTTGTCCCTGAGCAAGAGGGCATAGATGGTCAAGAATCAAAGACATCACCTGAGTATACGCCACACATAGCCAAGGCTCAGAGGTTTCCCATTAGTGACCTCCCACCCCTACCCACTCTGGCCTGAGGCCTCTGGGGTAGGGTGCAGCTATGAGGATCCCTGTGTTTGACTGGACCCAGAATTCTCGCTTCTCCATGCCAACAGCCCAGGCCTCTCCAGAAATCAAAAACCCAGAAAGGATCTGAAGCAGAAAGAAACAAGGCTGGAGGCTGGAAGAGCTCTCACTCACAAAGAAAGAACTGGAGACTCCCAGGACAGAGGGGAAAGCCCGGCTGTGTGGCTGAGTTTTTAATCATAAACATTTCTTCTCCCCTTGGGAAGAAAAACTCCCCCTCATAAGCAGTCTGCTGACAGCCTTGAACAGCAGAGCCAGGGGAAAACAGAAAGGAGAGGGAAGCAGCAGGGGG
>NW_026068093.1:327769-335103 GCF_014885135.2 Alexandromys fortis | reverse complement strand
AGACCACTTTGGTGAGTGCAAGTCCGTGCGGCCGAGTACGAGCATAACCCCCATCTCAGCCACATGCGCTTTGTTCATGGCCCCATTGGACACTGACAGGGATGGCTGGGGGAAGAGGCTGACTGTCCACAGAACAGATCATCCTGTCTACCTGATCACTGAACTCCTCCTCAGCTGAGGTCACTTTCTGATGAGCGTTTACAGGGGACACAAGTGTCCTCACATCCTTTGCCCATTTGGAGAGGTTGACCCACATACTTCTTCCCCAGATGTCTTTCTCACCAACTTTGCAATCGCGCTCTTTCCAAGTCCCTGACCATCCAGCCAATGCACTGGCTGCAGCCCATGAATCAGTGAACAGTCACACATCTGGCCATCTCTCCTTCCAGACAACTGCAATGCCATCTGCAATACCGTGTGTGCTGCCTAAAGATTTCCCTTCCCTGCTACTTTCAGGGTTGTCCCCGAAAGAGACTGTAATGATGCAGCCGCCCACTTCTCGTGCCTGTATTTTGTAGAGAACCATTGTTAAACAAGACCATACTGGTCTCACTCTGTCCACCTGTCACAGGACACCCCTGTAATTTGAGGAAGTTTGCCCTTGGGAGTCCACTCCAAGATGAAATTCACTAATGATGCATTTTCCAGACGAGTTTCTTTTGCTATGTGTGGCTTTCTGAGTTTCTTAGGGCTGGTTTAAACAAGTTTCCGACTGTGGGGCATGGGGGTGCACAACTTTAGTCCCAGCACTTGGGAAGCAGAGGCAGGTGGATCTTTGTGAGTTCGAGGCCAGCCTGATTTACAAGAGCTAATTCCAGGACAGGCACCAAAGCTACAGAGAAACCCTATCAGGGGGTGGGGGAGAAGGACCCGACTAGGACACAGAACCACAGGCCATCTTTCTCTCTGTCACAGTTTATGATCCAAGAATAACCACTATGTTCATTTCCTGCATGTTGAGAGCCTTGATTACTTAAAAAAAAAAACTCACTTCATACACATGAATCTCATAGTATGTGACTTTTGTGTGTGTGTTTGGATCCTGAACACTAGGACTGTGGGAGTCTCTCTGTGGTGGGAATTAGTAGCCAGGTCATTCTGAACGTGTAATAAATTCTAGTGTATTCCATAATTGTTTCTCGATTCCAGGATTGGGTGGTGTTTGAATTGTACCCAGGTTGAGGCTACCACAAAAGTGCTCTCACAAACAGCTGTCACAGCTGGCCCCAACCATCGATGAACATTTGGACAATTCACTGTGGGACCCTTACCTGGGAACTAAGTCTCACTTTGTGGCAGATGGCTGTGTTCCAGGCCTGGGTGATAAAGCGGCACTCACGGTTTTCATTACTCTCATACCACACGCACTGGTCTCAGGGCTAATCCACGGAGCCACGTGTGTGACTCTGGACTGCCTGGTGATGAGGCTTTAGAGATGGGGATATAGTGGTTGCCTGGAGATGGAAGATCAGATCTCTCTCCCCACCACTGCCTCACACAGGGGCCTACTCATGAAGTTTCTTAATCTCACCAGGAGGCTGGCCTGCAGCAGTGATCAGAGATAGTCACACTGACCCCAGTTTCTCTGGCTTATACCATCAGGACCAGGAAGGTGGCGAAACCACAGGCAAACAGTTCTCTTAACAGTGGTGACTACAATGTAGCATCTCTTAGATTTGTTTTTGTTTTATTTTATTAATAAGTGAGTGAGTGTGTATAGGGGGCAGGGCTATGTGCACACGAATGCTTGTGTGTGATGCATGTGGAGTATGCAGCAGCCAAAGATTGATCTGGGACGTCTTCCTCTATTTCTCTCCTCTGTTCCTCTAAGATGGGGTCTCTCACTGAACCCAAAGCTGGCTGGCTAGTGAGTTCCAGGAGTCACCTGTCTCTGGCCCCTGCTCCATCCGGGTACTGAGTTTACAAACATGCAGCATTTTATGTGTGCTCTGGGTTGTTTGATTGGTGAATATTTATTTTTTCTGTATACAATATTCTGTCTGTGTGTACGCCTGCAGGCCAGAAAAAGGCACCAGACCTCATTATGGATGGTTGTGAGCCACCATGTGGTTGCTGGGAATTGAACTCAGGACCTTTGGAAGAGCAGACAATACTCTTAACCGCTGAGCCATCTCTCTAGCACAATGTGCTCTGGGGTTTTAAACTCAGGTCTTCGTGTTTGCCCAGCAAACTCTTGCCCACTGCGCCCTCTCCTTAGTCCACTAGTCAATTTTATAACCTGACTGTGGTCTGTTTGGGTTGGTTGGGGTTTTGTTTTGTTTTGTTTTTGAGACAAGAACATTGTGTAGCTCTGGCTGTCCTGGAACTGTAGACCCAGATTGTCCTCAAGTCATAGAGAATAACCTAAGTTTTTTAAAAGCACAAAATTCCATCAAGGGTTTATAATACAAGTGGGTGGAGAGATAGCACATTCTTGGAAGGGAAGATAATAAAATCATTGCCTCTTGCAGGGGTGACGGTGGTGCACTCCTTTAATCCCAGCCTTCGGGAGGCAGAGTCATGCGGATTTATGTGAGTTTGAGGCTAGCCTGGTCTACAGAACGAGTTCCAGGGCAGGCTCCTAAGCTACACAGAGAAATTCTGTCTCAAAAAACAAAACAACAACAAAAATTACTGACTTTCTCAAAGTAAAGCAGATGTGATCAAAACCCTAAAGGATTTGGGGAGACAGATAACGGGGTGGGGGTGGGGGGCAGGTGGAATTCTGTCTTGAAAAGCCACACTACAATTGCCAGGAACCATGAAAGAAAAGAAATTGTGACGGTTTTTCTTGGTTGTCAGATTGACCACTTCTGAAATGAATTCAAACCCAAACGACTGTGAGGGCTTTTATTTCTTAATTAAGTCATTGAAGAGGAGAGGACCCACTTTTAAGCCCAAGGTACTGAGGCAGGAGAATTTACCTCTAATCTGGGCCACTCTGTCTGCTGACAGTCTATGTATGAAGGAGATGGAGGAAGGAAGCTCTCTCTGTCTGGTTGCCGTCACTCTCCCTGGCGAGTCCATCCCTCCTCTGGCATCAGAGCCTACTTCTTTGGGATTCTGGTGTATACTGAAGACCAGCTGAGACAGCTAACCTGATGGCCTGACTCTCGGACTCTCCTTTGGGAGACAGCCATTGTTGAATAGCTGAACCTCAGCCTGTAAGCCATTCTAATGGTTCCCCTTTACATGTGTATGCACACACACACATACACACACTTGCGTGTATGCATATACATATATATGTACACACACACACACACACACACACACACATTAAATCAGTTTTGTTCCCCTGGCCAATGCAGAAGTGTTGAAGTGCTGAGGCAGCCAAAGCCACAGTGTGAGAAGGAAACCCCAAGATAAAATAAAGAAAAAACGCACGCTGGGGACTTTCCAATTTTACTAAAACTCATGAGGGACACTTGAAATACTTACATATCTGAAGATACCATGAATGATTCTGCAGGAACATGGTAAATACAGTGCAGAAGTAGTTTAAAGGTTCGTGTTCTGGGGGCCTGGTCCTCAATGCGGCAATGTTGTGGGGGTAGGGCTTTTCGGAGGTAGGGCCTCGGGGAGGTATTTAGGTCCTAATTGGGGGCATTGCTCTTAGAAGAATTTAGATACTTCTTATGGGACCCTCATCCTCTCTGGTGAGAAGGTTGTCAGAGAAACCTGAACCTGGCTCTACACGGTCTCTCTGGCTTAGATGCCTAGGTGCCCGGGAAGTGCCATGTTCTTGATCCTCCAGAACCATGAGTTCAATAAGCCTCCTTTCTTGATTAAGTTAACTTGCCTCAGGCATTTGTTATAATGATAAAAAACAGATTAATATAATGGAAAACTGGAAGAAGTCATAAGTGTATTGGAGATGGGGTTCTTTTGAAAGAATCAACAAAAGAGATAATCTCTCTAGAAAATGCAATTAATAACGAGAGAAAGAGAACTACAAAGAGAATGATTTTAAGCCATAGGAATGATAGATGACACGAACCATAAGGCCTTTCCCATAGGTCCTAATAAACATAAACATTGTAAAATAAGTGGATTTTTTTTCAGAAAAATATAAATGGCCAAAATGGACTAAAGAAGAAGTAGAAAATCATAATCTATAATGGCCTATAATTGAGGAAACTATTGAAAAATATTTGCAGGCAATTATCTCTCCCAAAACGGCTCTGAACAGGCAAGCCCTCTAGCTGGATGCTCTCTCAGACAGAAGGAACAGCTAATTCTAGTGACGAGTCAATTAATTTCAGGCAAAGATACATTCTGACACAAAAGTCTGACAAATACAGAAGAAAGCTACCAGTCTGTCTCTACATAGAGACACAGTCCTCAGACCAGGGAGGAGCGTCAGACAGGTCTCCTCGAGAAAACAGCCCCACGCTTCGTGTTTGAAAGTCTGAGTGGGGAGAAGAGTTACTACAAAACCCTTGATAGCGCTGTTTATAATGCCTCACTATTTTCCAATTAAAATTAAAATAATTTGAGACAGGTTGCATTTTCCCAAGCTATCTTCAAACTTGCTAAATAGCATAGAATGGCTATAAACACAAAACAATTATTATTTTATTATTTTACTATTTTATGTGTATGCATGGTTTGCCTACATCATGTCTATGCAGTGCCTGAAGAGGTCAGAAGAGGGCGTTGTAGCCCCTGGAACTGAAGTTACAGACTACTGGAAGCCACCCATGTGGGTGCTGGGTATTGATTCCCCCAATCTTTTGGAAAAGCAGTCAGTGCTCCTCTTCCTTTTCTCCTTCCCCTTCCCCTTCTTCTTCCTTCTTCTTCTTCTTCTTCTTCTTCTTCTTCTTCTTCTTCTTCTTCTTCTTCTTCTTCTTCTTCTTCTTCTTCTTCTTCTCCTTCTCCTTCTCCTTCTCCTTCTCCTTCTCCTTCTCCTTCTCCTTCTCCTTCTCCTTCTCCTTCTCCTTCTCCTCCTTCTCCTTCTTCTCCTTCTCCTTCTTCTCCTTCTTCTTCTTCTTTTTTGAGGCAGGTGGATCTCTGTGTGTTCGAGACCAGCAAAATCAACAGAGCAGTCAGTACTCTTAACCACTGAATTCTCTC
The DNA here is from genome assembly GCF_014885135.2 of Alexandromys fortis. Classification (NCBI taxonomy): domain Eukaryota; kingdom Metazoa; phylum Chordata; class Mammalia; order Rodentia; family Cricetidae; genus Alexandromys; species Alexandromys fortis. The sequence continues at coordinate 330,027 of NW_026068093.1, read as the reverse complement.
CAGCCCAGACCTTGAACTTTTGATCCTCTTGCCTCTCTTGAACGGCAGGATGATAGGTGTGTGCCACAACTCCAGGTTTTATGTAGTGCTAGGAATCAACCCCAGGACTCCTGCATGAGGCAAGCACTCTACCAACTGAGCCATATTCTCACCCCCCTCTAATAATTTGAACTCTCTCCTCATCAGCATGTGTTGTGCACTGTTTTTTTTAATAGAATTGGTTCATCTATGTGTGTGTGTGTGTGTGTGTGTGTGTGTGTGTGTGATTCCCATCTTAGGGATATTTTTATCTCCCCCAAAGACAACGTTTTAGACATTTAGACAACGTTTAGACATTTTCAGTGTCCTAGCTGGGTATAGTATGAATTACTTACTTCTCATGAGTAGACGCCAAGAACATTGCTGAGTATCCCATAACGGGCAGGACAGTCCCCAGAGCAAAGAGTCATCCAGTCTAAAATGCCAATAGCTCCAAGGTCAAGGCACCTGGGTCAATATCTTGGTCCTTTCCTCTGTGAGATGTCTCAGTATCCGCTGAGTGTCCCCACCCCACCCCTCTCATGCTTAGCAGACATCTCATTCCATGCAGCACTCTGGAGCCTGAGAACTGCTTACCTAACAGGGTAGAAAACTGTGCCTGTCACTGGCTCTTAACAGGAAGAGAATAATCTACCGTAGCCCCAGGGACTTATTACCGAACCCCTCCCCTCCCTAGCCCCAAGGCAGAGAAGCTCCTCTGACCACAGTGAGGGATCAGGCAGAAGCCAGAGTGGAGAAGCCTGAGGGCTCCCTGCTGCGCCACAGATGTGACTGACCATAGATCCAGCAGGCAAGGAGTTGGAAACAGAGTTGTTAAGTGTGGTCAGAGGCTGTTCGCTGACTCCTGAGAAACTGGAGAAGCCACCACAGGCTTTTAAATAAATGTTACCACGTCTACCTGTAGTAATAGGAGTGGCGGGCTGCATTCCTGGCACCCGGCCGCCTGCACAGCTAGCTTTATACCCGAAATAATTACACGGAAACAGTATTCTTTTAAACACTGCCTGGCCCATTAGTTCCAGCCTCTTATTGGCTAGCTCTTACATATTGATCTAACCCATCTCTAATAATCTGTGTAGGCCATGAAGTGGCTTACCAGGGAAGATCTTAACCTGCATCTGTCTGGAGTGGGAGAATCATGGCGACTCTGACTCAGCTTCTTTCTCCCAGCATTCTGTTCTGTTTACTCCGCCTATCTAAATTCTACCCTATCAGAGGGCTAAGCAGTTTCTTTATTAGTTAACCAATGAAAGCAACAGATAAGATACAACACCCACCTCCATCATTTCCCCCTTTTCTGTTTAAACAAAAAAGAAAGGCTTTAACTTTAACATAGTAAAATTACATATAGCAAAACAGTTATTAAGCAAGAATCACAGTTACAATATTTATTTCTAGTTTATCTTTATCATAATAATGGAAAACTATAACTATAACTAACCATTCTTCAACTCCATCAAAGACTCCAGAAGTATATAATATTATCTAAGCAAACAAGAAGTCCAAAACTCTAGAAATGACAGAGACATCTCGCTGCCTGGACAGTCACCCAAAGTTCCTCTGTACCGTTGGGGCATCTATCTTCGGCCTTCAGGCCCATAGTATCCAGCAGACTCTTCCATGAAGCAGGAAATTTCAAAGACAGTTCAGTCACTATCTGCTGTGTACTGCAGAATATCTCGCAGACTCTTTCATGAGTCAGGAACCCCGAAAGACCATCTCACCTTTAGGCAAGTTCAGCAGTCCCCTCTCTGCGGGTTATTTGTGTCCAGTTTATGCATCAGTCCAGGCAAGAGCAGTTTCTTGCCCAAATGGCTATCAAACTCCATAACGAGCCTCTTTGATGCCCATCTTCCTCTTGAAGTAGATTGGTGCTGCCAGGAGCAGATGTGTCTCATTGTCATGAAAAGCCCTAAGTTATTAAAATATTTTAAATGCCATATTCTTCAGTCTTTGAAAGATAGGAAGAATGCCTATCTAACTGAAATATATCTCTATATATCTAGAAAATCTAACTAACATGACTACAAACTTGACTATTATTGATGATTATCCATTAACAACCTATATTTCCTAATCATACATTACATTCTTAAATGAACTACACAATCATAATACCTTAATCAAGATCAGAAACACATATACATATAACAAAATTGACCTTAAAATCCATACCAATGCAAATTATTCATATCTATATCATATCCCTCTTTAAATTT
>NW_026068093.1:316090-324663 GCF_014885135.2 Alexandromys fortis | reverse complement strand
TCTCATTCCATGCAGCACTCTGGAGCCTGAGAACTGCTTACCTAACAGGGTAGAAAACTGTGCCTGTCACTGGCTCTTAACAGGAAGAGAATAATCTACCGTAGCCCCAGGGACTTATTACCGAACCCCTCCCCTCCCTAGCCCCAAGGCAGAGAAGCTCCTCTGACCACAGTGAGGGATCAGGCAGAAGCCAGAGTGGAGAAGCCTGAGGGCTCCCTGCTGCGCCACAGATGTGACTGACCATAGATCCAGCAGGCAAGGAGTTGGAAACAGAGTTGTTAAGTGTGGTCAGAGGCTGTTCGCTGACTCCTGAGAAACTGGAGAAGCCACCACAGGCTTTTAAATAAATGTTACCACGTCTACCTGTAGTAATAGGAGTGGCGGGCTGCATTCCTGGCACCCGGCCGCCTGCACAGCTAGCTTTATACCCGAAATAATTACACGGAAACAGTATTCTTTTAAACACTGCCTGGCCCATTAGTTCCAGCCTCTTATTGGCTAGCTCTTACATATTGATCTAACCCATCTCTAATAATCTGTGTAGGCCATGAAGTGGCTTACCAGGGAAGATCTTAACCTGCATCTGTCTGGAGTGGGAGAATCATGGCGACTCTGACTCAGCTTCTTTCTCCCAGCATTCTGTTCTGTTTACTCCGCCTATCTAAATTCTACCCTATCAGAGGGCTAAGCAGTTTCTTTATTAGTTAACCAATGAAAGCAACAGATAAGATACAACACCCACCTCCATCATTTCCCCCTTTTCTGTTTAAACAAAAAAGAAAGGCTTTAACTTTAACATAGTAAAATTACATATAGCAAAACAGTTATTAAGCAAGAATCACAGTTACAATATTTATTTCTAGTTTATCTTTATCATAATAATGGAAAACTATAACTATAACTAACCATTCTTCAACTCCATCAAAGACTCCAGAAGTATATAATATTATCTAAGCAAACAAGAAGTCCAAAACTCTAGAAATGACAGAGACATCTCGCTGCCTGGACAGTCACCCAAAGTTCCTCTGTACCGTTGGGGCATCTATCTTCGGCCTTCAGGCCCATAGTATCCAGCAGACTCTTCCATGAAGCAGGAAATTTCAAAGACAGTTCAGTCACTATCTGCTGTGTACTGCAGAATATCTCGCAGACTCTTTCATGAGTCAGGAACCCCGAAAGACCATCTCACCTTTAGGCAAGTTCAGCAGTCCCCTCTCTGCGGGTTATTTGTGTCCAGTTTATGCATCAGTCCAGGCAAGAGCAGTTTCTTGCCCAAATGGCTATCAAACTCCATAACGAGCCTCTTTGATGCCCATCTTCCTCTTGAAGTAGATTGGTGCTGCCAGGAGCAGATGTGTCTCATTGTCATGAAAAGCCCTAAGTTATTAAAATATTTTAAATGCCATATTCTTCAGTCTTTGAAAGATAGGAAGAATGCCTATCTAACTGAAATATATCTCTATATATCTAGAAAATCTAACTAACATGACTACAAACTTGACTATTATTGATGATTATCCATTAACAACCTATATTTCCTAATCATACATTACATTCTTAAATGAACTACACAATCATAATACCTTAATCAAGATCAGAAACACATATACATATAACAAAATTGACCTTAAAATCCATACCAATGCAAATTATTCATATCTATATCATATCCCTCTTTAAATTTAAAAACAATATTTGGGAACATGGGTGCAATTTTTTCTCTCCAAACTGCTTCCTGCTGAATGGGGGCGCTGTTATTCAGGTCTTTTATGGGATAACCTGTCTGCTAGGTTCATCTCAGTCGGCAGTTGAGCAAAGTAATTTTTTGAGGGTGTTCACAGCAATGTTTCAGGAGGGCATGGTCTATCATACCATATTGGGATAGAAGAAATCCATAGGGTCTCATCCTCTACAAAAACCAAAGAAGGACTTTTCCAAAGCATCATAACCTTAGATCCAAATTCTGAAGTCAAGATACCTTTAGAACATATGCGTGGGTTCAGCTTAGCAGCCCATATAATGAAATGTTTCTCTGTACTTAGCTCCTTCACAGACAAAAATTTTAAAGAAAACACAATAATACAAAGAATCCAGACTCTCTGTGAATTTTCCATTTTTACGTGGCTTGTTTTTCTTTATTTCTTTTAATCTCTTAACTATCTGTATTGTGTCTCTTTAAAGACTTTACCTTTTTTTTAAAACCATTAACTTTATTCTCTCTCTATTTTTTTTTCTTCTCTCTCTCTCAAGCCTACGTACATTTATCTAACATTGTGCCTCATTTAGTGGTCTTTTATGTCTGGATCTGTCCCATTGTGAATCTGTAATCTTTTATTATCCAGGAACATTTTTGATTTGAGCCTTTAAATCACTAAGAGCTTAAGAATCTAAGCTGTGACATTCCTAGGTCAAAAGCAGGTACTGCAGGCTTGTCCCGCCCAGTCCAACATGGCAGAGCCACTTGTGACTGAATCAGTTGCACCTCTCAGCTGCAGGATGTTGGCTCCACTTCTCTCCAATTTCAAAATGGAGGATGTACCATTTTCTACTAGCTCTGGGGCTGCCAGGTAGGAGCCGCACTCAGCACTTTAACTCTGAGACTGAGCGTGCAGCACAGAAACTCTTTTCATCCAAGTTACAGCCAAATCTGACAGGCAGAGCACTGCGCAGTCTGAAAACATGTCTCTGTATGGTGGCAGGAATCTGCCATGCTCTTCTGCCTGCCTAAGCCTGATTCTGCTTAGGTGCAGGAGGGGAGCACTGAGCCATCAGCATGGTCTCAGAGCACTCTCCTTTCGATCCCAAGTGGGAACAGAAACATCCAGTCCCATAAAAGCCATTGAAATGCTTTAAAGCCAGAGTTCATGTTGGCAGCAAAGCCACAGGAAGCCGCATTTTAAAGTGATGCAGCTTTTTTTTCTGCTGCTGTTGCTGAATCAGGAAATCTCTCTACGGCACGCCACCAACAAACAGCAAAACTCTGCGTTAAACTCTGTTTTTTTCTCTGTTTAAAATTAAGCTCTCAGCCGGGCGGTGGTGGCGCACGCCTTTAATCCCAGCACTTGGGAGGCAGAGGCAGGCAGATCTCTGTGAGTTCGAGACCAGCCTGGTCTACAAGAGCTAGTTCCAGGACAGGCTCCAAAACCACAGAGAAACCCTGTCTCGAAAAACCAAAAATAAATAAATAACTAAATAACTAAATAAATAAATAAATAAAATTAAGCTCTCTCAGGTGTTTAAGTGGATTTAGCCCATCATGTTGGAGCGCCACTCTGTAGTAATTGGAGCGGCGGCGGGCCACTTCCAGCCACCCGGCTCCTGGCTGCCAGCTAGCTTATGCCCCGAAATAATTACACAGAAACTGTATTCATTTAAACACTGCTTGGCCCATTAGTTCCAGCCTTATTGGCTAGCTCTTACATATTGATCTAACCCATTTCTAATAATCTGTATAGCCCACGAGGTAGCTTACCAGGAAAGATCTGAACCTGCATCTGTCTGGAGTGAGAGAATCATGGCGACTCCTGACTCAGCTTCTTTCTCCCAGCATTCTGTTCTGTTTACTCTAACTATCTAAATTCTACCCTATCAGAGGGCTAAGCAGTTTCTTTATTAGTTAACCAATTAAAGAAACAGATAAGATATAAGACCCACCTCCATCATCTACGTTCAGAAATCTTCTCGTTTCTGTTGTTTTAGCTTATCGCCGTAATTTAAAATATGCACTCTTTAGACGTAGAGAGGTGCTGTAGTTTCACCACTTGGGAGCCAGAGATAGGAAGATTATTTGTCCTGGGGCTCATGTATGAGCTCTCAATCTGCATCCAGGTAATGAGGCTTTCCAGGAGTAGGGACCCCAGGTTGCCTAAGGAGGGTGATTAAGTGAGATGTCAGAAACAGCAGGTCAGAACATTCCCTTCAATGAGACAAGATAAAACATATTTTGCTGTAATCCCAGCTGGTTGGGAGACTAAGGCAGAGGATTGAAAGTTCAAGAGGCTGGAGAGATGGCCCAGTGGTTAAGAGCACTGTCTGCTCTTCCAGAGGTCCTGAGTTCAATTCCCAGCAACCATATGGTGGCTCACAACCATCTGTAATGAGATCTGGCACCCTCTTCTGGCATGTGGGCATACATGCAGGCAGAATGTTGTATACTTAATAAATAAATAAATCTTAAAAAAAAAAAGAAAGAAAGTTCAAGGCCTGCCTGACCCACAGAGTGAATCCAAAGCCAGTGTGGCCATTTAGTTAGACCCTAGCATACACAGTCCTTAGGACTGAGCCTCAGTGTCACAGACAGTCAGACAAACACCCCTATCCACGATATTACATTACTTTCACTTTGTTTTAGTTTTTAAGACAGGGTTTCTCTGTATGACAGCCTTGGCTGTTCTGGAACTCACTCTGTAGACCAGGCTGGCCTGGAACTCACAGAGATCCTCCTGCCTCTACCTCCTGAGTGCTGGGATTAAAGGTGTGTGCCACCATGCCAATCTGCACTTTATTTTTTTTTCATTAAAAAAATATTTGAAGAGCCAGATATTTATAGATTATATGTATTTACTTATTTAAAACCAGTTTTGTGTTTTATTGAAATTCTTTTTCCTGTTTTCTATAATTACTTCAGTTCTGCCTTAAAATCTAATTTTTTTTGTTCTATTCTTTTTTCCTAACTTAAACAATTGATTGGGGGAGATGAACATAAAAAAACAACAGCAACACATATACACAAACAACATGTTCACTAATTCTCTGTTAATGATCTGAAGAAAACAGTTAAATGAGTGCACAGACAGACTTTTCAGACTGTGTGGAAAGTCATCTTAAATTGCTAACCATGCCTTTAATCCCAGCACTCAGGAAGCAGAGGCAGGCAGATCTCAGGATAGGCTCCAAAGCTACAAAGAAACCCTGTCTCGAAAACAAAAATAAAAACAAAAAGAATTCCTAAAGGCTGATAGAAGAAGTCCACAATCTGCAAACAAGAGTTTGTCTCTATTCTAGAGTGGGGTGGGAGCAGGCCAGGTTCTCCTCTCATCCAGGCCTTTCTCTCTGCTTCTGCTGCCACACTGTGGGTCCTTAGTGTTGGTGTAGAGACCCCTCGCTTCTGTCGTCACCATCCTCCCTGTGTGTGTTTGTGATCTGCTGTCTTGTTTTCTTTAGAACCCCATGTTGGGTTCAGTCTTCTCTAGGACCACATTTGAAGGAGGGACATCTGTAATAACCCTTTCCTAGGACATCCAGAGGGGATTAGGACATCAGCATAGGCTCTGTTTAAGATACCTGTGCTTTAAATTAGGATCCTGCTGGGCAGTGGTGGCGCACGCCTTTAATCCCAGCACTTGGGAGGCAGAGGCAGGTGGATCTCTGTGAGTTTGAGGCCAGCCTGGTCTACAAGAGCTAGTTCCAACACAGGCTCCAAAGCTACAGAGAAACCCTGTCTCAAACACACACACACACACACACACACACACACACACACACATGTATGTATGTATGTATGTATGTATGTATGTATTAGGATCTTCAAGATGGAGAGACATCCTTTTAATGATAAGGAATGATGGAAGATGGAAATGAAGGTTTTATTATTTATGGGACCTGGGGTGTACAGTGCCCATCCAGTTGCCGAATGAGTGCACATACAATGAGGTCAGGGAGTACATGGGAGAGGTAACCACCAGGGGACTTGAAGCAAGCTGACAGAAAACCCTTTCCTGCCAGGGCTGTTATCTGGAAATCCAGCTGGCCCTGGGGCTGAGCATATGAGTTGGGGTAAGAGAGAGATGGAAAAAAAAAATCTAAGATGATGGCTAACCAGAAAGCAGATGCCCGTGCAGTGAATGTCTCAGAGATGCCGATACAGCACGTATCTTGTAAAATATCTGAATGGTGTTGATGGCAGTTCTCCAGAAGCTGTGCCTGGTCACACTCGCCTCCGCTGAACTCGTTCCATTTTCAGGTTGCCGACGCTGCTCAAGCAGTAAGACGCAAACCTTCCTTGCTGCCTCCGTTTCCACTCCGCTGAATCTCCAAGCCTGTTTCCTGGGCTCGGCCACTCCTCTCATCTTGTTTTCAGTAAGTCCTCTCTGGGGACATCCCTGCCCTTGTAAAACAACCCCCACCCAAAGCCTGTTCTCCTTGAAACAGGGGCAGGGTGGGGGCTCAATTTAAAATGTAATTCAGGAGCCAGGAGGTGGTGGCGCAGGCCTTTAATCCCAGCACTCGAGAGGCAGAGGCAAGAGGATCTCTGTGAATCTGAGGCCAGAATGGTCTATAAGAGCTTGTTCCAGGACAACTAAGGCTGTTACACAGAGAAATGCCAGGACAACTAAGGCTGTTACACAGAGAAATGCTGTCTCAAAAAGACAAAACAATGTAATTCAGCTCCCAGCTCTGGGGCAATAACTCAGTCAGGCAAACACCTGACGTGAGGACCCGAGTTTGGATCCCCCAGAACAACACACATAAAGAGCTGGGCACAGTGACAGACTCTGTGATTCTAACAATGACAGGGTGGAAGGTAGTGGTGACCAGATAAGACCAATGTGCTGGACTCGCCTAGCTGGCAAAGTACAGGCTAACGAGAGACGCTGCCTCAAACAAAAGCTGGCCGACCCCTGACAGCCAAGGTTGTCTTTTGACCTCCACGTGAACACAAGAACATAAACACCCTCCTGAAGGCGGACCCCTGCACAGCAGTGGGGCGGGGGCTCAGAGTGGGTAAGGGTCCCCTCCCAGACCCTGGGTTAGGCACAAATCTTACCCAAACAAATAAAATAAAGTTTTATTAAGGAAGAAAACTTAAAGTGGCTGCTTTCTGACTTTGGCGGAAACACATGACCTTGCAGCAAATGACCTTGCAGGTGTCATTTTTCTGAGGAGGAAAAGAAAGGTCTGTGTTAGAATGGGCTCGGATGCCGTGGTAAAGGAGATAGGGGACAAGAGAGAAGGGGAAGGGGACCAGGGAAATGGGGCAGGGGTGTTTGTCCCAGAGGGACAAAGGACTGCCTCTGGATAGAGAGGAGACAGACGAGGCCCATAGGCAAATGGAGATTTATAAAGGTAAAGGGGGAAACCCCCTGTTAGAATGAGGTGTTTAATTTTAATTGGGAATGTTATTTAGGTAAACCAAAGGAGGCTTCTGATTTCTGGACTTGAATACTTCCCTAGCTGGACCTTGGTAATCAGCCTCAGGAGGAGGTAGTGGTCAAATAAGGGAACAGACCTTGGTGGCTAGCTACAGGAATAGAACTGGGGAGAATAGGCAGAGGGAACTGGGGAGAAGGGCAAAGCCTGCCAGAGCCATGTGCTCTAGTGGGCTAGTGTCCCACCCACATGACACATAAATTGATTGATGAATTCATACTAAAATATAAGTTAGGCCAGGCCAGGCCTTCCCTCTGCCCCAAACCTCACTTTATCTTTTCATTTCCTTCAGAGTAAACTCTATGCCCCAGCCAGAGGACCACAGATGCCACCCTGTCAGGTCCTGCTGACCCCCGGTCTTCCAACCCCTTTCACCTCCTGCACACCCTAGTCCCTCCTCTCCTGCTTGGTCTGTACTTGCAGCCAAGGGCACTCTTTCCTGGATCTGTACCAGGGCTGGTCACATCACTCAGGTCTCTTCCTCACTGGCTTTTGAACAATTCCTCTCTTCCATTCTGCCACCCACAAGTTGACTTTCTTTCCTGTTAGCACCTTTTGTCCTCTGACGTCTTAATTTATTGATTTGGTTGCCTGTCTCCCTCCTGAACCTGTGTCTCTGCAATGTAAGTCCCCTAAAACAGGGGCTTCATCCTGCACATTGACGGCCACCTCCCCAGGATTTTTGGTGAACCACCTCGTGGTGGATGCCCTCTGGAAAGGGGAACTCACTATGTAACCCAGGCTAGTTTTGGATTTGGCTTAATTCAGGGGACAATTGACATTTTGTAATTATCCCATCTAGATATGCTTTGTCTCTGTCATGTCTACTTTGTGTGCATGTGTGTGAGGATGAGTATGTGTATGTGCATGTATATGAGTGTGAGTATGTGCATGTGTGTATATACGATGTATATCCCTGGAGCCAGGGCAGGATACATATCTCTCATAAGCAGGTAACATGTTCATGTTTGACTGGGCAGAGCAAGAAGGTCCTAGCCATGCCAACTTAAGTTTAAAAAAAAAGCACTCCTAGCCAAAAAGTAATTACAGATACACACATAATAATGACAGATTCAGATAATCAGATAAAAAGGACCTCTAAGTGTGTCACAGTGTTGGATAAATGTATGTAGGTGTGGGAAAAAGAGGAAAAAGAGTATAAACAGTTATAATATAAAAAATGGCAGTTATAGATTAAAGGAGTAAAGATAATAAAATAGACATTAAACTTGTAAAAAAAAAGTAATAGAGTAAAAAAATAAGCCATGTAAAAATAAAATATGCACAGAGAGTCTGGATTATGTATCTTATTATGTTTTCTTTAAATATTTTGACTGTAAATAAGCTAAGTACAGAGAGACATTTCATTATATGGGCTAATAAGCTAAACCAATATATGTATGTATATATATGTATATATATAT